>NC_133648.1:118288982-118639567 GCF_009905375.1 Apium graveolens
AAGTTTCCCTGCTTTTCCGTCGGACATTCTCCAGAATAGTGTCCCCTTTGCTTGCACTTAAAACACGTGACATTTGGCTTGTTACAAATTCCCGTATGCTTTTTACCACACGTTCTACAATCAGGTATAGGCGGTCGAATAAGCCTTTGCTGCGTTGGGGCAGGAAGTCGATTACCCATCCTCTGGTTGTTTTGTTCTGGTCTCCTAAAGTTTACTTTTTCTCGAGCTTGAAATCCCGGCCTTTTGTTGAAACGATTCTGAAAATTTCCTAGTCCTTTCTCTTTCTGAGCTGCTTCACTTTCACCTTCAATAATCATAGCCTTCTGAACAACAGCCGTATAAGTTGTCAATTTCAAACACAGCTACTCTGCTACGAATCCATGGTTTCAGTCCTTGCTGGAATCTCTTGGCCCGCTTCTCATCCGTATCCACTTGCTCTGGAACAAATCTAGCCAATTCAGTGAACTTGGTCTCGTAATCCGCCACTGATAAGTTGTCTTGCTTCAGCTCCAGGAACTTGATCTCCATCTGGTGCTTCATAAAACGAGGAAAATATTTCTCCAAGAAAAGATCAGTGAATCTATCCCAGGTCACCACACCTTCTCCTTCCAAAGCTTTCTTCGAGTCCCACCAGTAATTGTCTTCGCCTTTCAGAAAGTAGCTAGCAAAATCTGTCTTCTGTTCTTCCTCAACCTTCACCAACGAAAAAGCCTTTTCCATCTCTTTCAGCCAAGCTCTCGCTTTTGTAGGATCCGTGGAACCCATAAATTCCGGAGGCTTTAAACGACTGAAATTGCTTGAAAGTGACCGTAGGTGCTGCTGGTGGTACTTGATGTCCTGGATGAGCGGCTTGCTGTAACATCTGTTGCTGGAACTGCTGCTGTTGCTGCTGCATTTGTTGTTGCATCATCAACATCTGCTGTTGCATGAGATTAAACATCTGATCCATCTGATTATTATTGTTTTGGCCCTCGGTGTTTCCATTTGATGAGTGGGGTTGTGCTTTT
This sequence comes from Apium graveolens, assembly GCF_009905375.1. Lineage (NCBI taxonomy): Eukaryota > Viridiplantae > Streptophyta > Magnoliopsida > Apiales > Apiaceae > Apium > Apium graveolens. The sequence goes on from NC_133648.1 coordinate 118,289,990, forward strand.
CTTTTAGGTGCCATCTTTCTGGTAAATAAACAATGGGTCTTCTTTAATAACAGTATATTAAACATGTATTAAAATAGTTGATTTGGAAAAATAAAACAGCTTATTAAATAGCTAAATAAATAAAACAGTATAATGTGTAAATAAAAAAATATATATTTTTTTAATACTTTAAAAATTTTTTTTTAAACATAAGGGTACAACATGATCGTAAATAAAACAACATTTGTAAATATGCAATGGTAATGAAATAAATGTAAATGCTTAAATGACTGGAAAAAAAATAAAGAAAACGTGCAAAAGACCATCTCATATATATATAGGTAGAACACCAGCTGCAGGTGTCAGTGCTTGATACAAAAACCTATGATATAACAGTCGTACTGCTACTACTATCAGTCAAAGTCAGTAGCTACACTCATACAAACTAGTCATAGAATACTATGCTGCCTCTATCTACAAAATGTACATGATACAACACTCCTCGATCTGCTAGTCTCAAAATCCTGGTGGCACGTAGCTCAACTCCTCCTGCAATGCCTCTAGCACTGCCTCGGTAAGTCCCAATGCTCTACGATATGCTGTCTCCGCACTAAGATCCTGCTGTCTCAAATCCATAAGCTGCTGAGAACTAATCAGGTGAATCTGATGTAGCCTCTCTCTCAGTATATAATCTGGTCGTAATGCTCTGACAGGACCATCTGCCTGCGTCTCATACAATCCAAGGATCTCTCTGCACTGGTTCTGCCATCGAATCCTCTCCTCTCTCTCCGCCTGAAAGCGCTGATAAGTCACTGTATGATGCTCACGAAGATCCATGCTAGAACCTCGGGAAGGTAATGATTCATCTACCACTATCTCATCCATAAACTCTGGCTGAGGAAACTGATAAACTCCAGGAACAGGTGCATAAATGGCTAATGGGGCAGGGAATAAGACAGGCTGCTCCATAGGTGCATACACTGGCGGCTCTGCCTCTGGCTCCATCTGTGGCATCTCTGGAATCTCAACTGGTGGCATAGGAATCTGAGGCTCTAAATCCTCCCACTGCGGAAGATCAACCATGTCAGGAATATCGAACATCGGAAACTCTAATGGTGGAAAATCTGGTATCTCTGACTCAAAATATGGAAAATAATCTGCAAAACCTGGTACCTCTGGGGGAGGTGGTATCTCTGGTGCTGGTCCAGGTGGCAATGGTGGAGGTGGTGGCAATGGAGGTAAGATCTGCTCTAACACTGGGGCTAATACTGGTGCAACCACTGGATCTGTCTCGGTCTGCTCCGTAGACGATGATAAAGAAGCCATCTAATATACATAACAATAATAACACAAAAACAATCAAATCACAATCCTAAAACTCATAACTTCTAATCACATAAACAGACAATCCTAACACTCTTACTTTTATCCTATCTCATTTTCCTATCTTATCTTAGCCCTAACGTTCTTATTTTCAAAGGTCAAACCTAAGCTCTGATGCCAACTATAACACCCTCCAAATCCGGGGTATAGATTTGGGGCATTATTAACAACAACTACAACTAAACCTGCACAAGCGGAATATAAATATAATAATTACCCCGAACTATCACTACTCAGGATCTTTTAAGGCTTGAGTTGAAAACAAGAACCACATACTACAATTTATTACAAACCCAAATAAATAAAACATGTCTCAAGAACTCTCTTTGTTACAAAACTTTATTCTATCTACAATCTCACCACACAACTTTTATTCAAACTACACAAGACTTTTATTCAACCCAACATTACTACTTATCCTGCTACACCTGATCTGGCAATTCAAAGCTCTCTTCGGGAATGGGAAGGAACACTCTTGGTATAAGAGGGTCCCGCTGCTTGACTCGCTTCTTGACTATGCGGGTCCTGATGGGTTTCATTCTCTACCTTAACTGTAAAACAATAGGAATAACAATAAAAGGGGATGACCCAAAATTGCTCAACAAGCCTATAACAATATATATAGTATACGAGAGAAACAGGTGAACCAATAAGCTGCTGGTTGAAACAACCATCTGAATCTGTATAGGATAGTAATTTGCCAATGCTGGCGAGTACCAAATGAACAAGACTGGAAACAAGAACCAACATATGCACTATAACCTGCTGATCAGTCAGAATATAGTGCGGATCTATACCCAACTGCATAGACCCAACCAACATAAAGAGTGTTAGGTCACACACACAGTAGAGGGGGTGAATACAGTGTATAATACAATCAAATCGAACTTTAAAATCTTAAGTAACAGAAAACAAACTTTATTGAAACAATAAACTCTGTTACAGTATGGAACTGTTACCTCTCAGTGATGAACAAATATCACGAGAGCTGCTAGGGTTACAATGAATAATCTTCTCGAATATGATAACACTAAACCCTATGTCTGTGTTTATATACTACACAGTTACAAGATAATCGCTAATTGATATGGAATATAATTCTGCTTCCTAAAATATATCAATCAGATATCTTTTCTTCCAAGTATTCCATTCTTCACGGAACTCCTTCTTCATGCATATCTCTTCTTATGTTTATCTTGATCTTCTTTCCTTTAATTAGCTACTGTCCTTATCTGATCGTCCTTCAGCACTTAAGTTCTAATATCTAACTTCTGATGATTATCTCCTGATAATATAAGTACTGATATCCTTAAGTCCTGACTTCCAGTATAAGTACTGATCAACGGTTAAGTACTGATTTGTCCTGTTAAGTAAGATCTGAAATCTAAACATAAATTCTATTAGCCATGACATTATCAAATATATCTAACAATCTCCCCAAACTTGTAAATTAGCATAATATACAAGTTTAACAGATATTTGATGATGTCAAAAACATTAAGTACAAATGCATGAGAATTAGACTAGATAACTACAAGTTACAGTCCTTAAAGCTTTACCAATATTCAACTTCTGATAACAACTTCAGTCTGTACAAATATCAGAATTTAAGCAGTTGTAGATCTTCGACCTGGCTTCATCATCTGATCTCTCTGATGTCAGGAGTTGTTCTGAGATAATTCTTCAATAAACATCTCTCAGCATATCTAAGTTCATCAATCATTCTCCTTTTGGCATCTTTAAGCTCTGCAGTATCTTCACCAATTTGAAAGATTGCAGCTCTGAGATCATTGATCTTTGCTTTTCTTATATCCTGATCCAGTCTGATCAAATAAGCTTTATCAGACTCAAGATTGAATTCAACAGCCCTGTACCCAAGAAAGGTAGTTATAATCTTAGCAGTGTTGGGCTTCATTTCAACTATATCACCATTGTGATCTCTGTACTTTGGAACGTATGTGCTGTCAGACTTAACAGAATAAAGCCTTTTCTGTCTCTGAATCTATTCTTTCAAATAGTTTGCAGCAGTTCCTGTTATTCTGTCATCCACTTGAAGTAAGAATAGTACATGCTCCAATTCTTCAAAATACTTCAATGGAATGGCATTTTGTCTTATATGATAAACTCTACCATCTGTCATGAAATACAACAAGTGTAACACCCCCAGATCCGGGGTCGGGGATCCGGGTCGTCACAGTCTTTCTTTCCACAATATCACTTCACTTAATTAATAATAATAACCTTATGTTGTGACCCCACACTAACACACACCACCACCCGTTATAGTCTCAGAGATGAAATTGAAATAAGTACAAGTCTTTGAATCCACAATTTAAAAGTTATTACAACCCAAAATGATTACTTGATAAATTTACAGTTAATTGCCATTATCTGCCACAAGTTATAATTAAACATAATTGATTCTCAAAAGTAGATGGTCTGATCTACAATAGATCTACCTCTGCAGCTATAGCAGCTACAACATCATCGGGAAGACGCGGGACGCTTCCCGCGCATTTGCGCTGGGTCTGCTGGAGTCTGGCCATCTTTCCTAACTGTTGTTGTGTGATGAAGAAATAAAGCAAGAGTGAGCCTTACAGCTCGCAAGATAATATGTAGTGATAACAATAATATAAGTATCTAAATGGATACTTACTAGAATCTTTTATCAAACGTAAGATAATTACTTACTAGATATAAGTAGAAACAAGCGATTAAGTTACCAAATACTTCACTATAATTATATCATTTATAAAGCTACTTGGACTACCACTGTTCAAAGTATAATGAGCTTTTACCAGTTCATCACATAGATGAGACTACAAGACAAGATTTGAATAGATTAAACCTTTGAAATATTATTAAAGGAAATGAAGTTATGACATACTTCATTAAGTTCTGATATATATATATATCCACATATACATCTTCTTTATACAATTTCCTGAAAACCTCTGTCATGTAAAGTATGAACAGAATTGCAATATCCAATAAATTTGGAAAGGAAAAGAATTTGGCATAAACCAGATATCTTGCTGATCAGGCAAAGATACCCATAAGTAACCTTTTCTACTAGTAGATGGACGAATTCCCCACTGGTCATCACCCTGGTCGTAATAGGACCTTATGCTGGACTGCCACTCAGCCACTTATGCATTTGATGGACTCCCACTGAGCCACTTACACTATCATGGACGCCCACTGAGCCCATGTTGCTTATGCCGACTCAATAGATGGACTTACTTCCCGAACGTTGGGTAAGTAATCAATTCATTTACCAAAACTGCAACCGTGTTGCGAATATAAAATACACCACAGAGCCGGATCCCTCAGATTTTGAGCGAGTATTTAAATCCCCTTAAAAAGGAAGATCTTAAATATAAAAATGAGTTTTGGGATCCGCTCTAACTTTTTTTAAAAATCATTTTTGAAGACTCGAAAACACTTTAAAGAGTGTTTGGAGTAAAGCTGATTTAATGAAGTAAATCAGTCCCCAGAATATTTAGAAAATGTCTGAATATTATTATTTAAATAATATTCCCATAAAGAATAATCTTTATAAAAATAATTGAAGTAAAAGTATTAAAACTTATACTTGAAACGAGTATTAAATAACCAAAGATATACTTATACGAAAGTACTATCTTTATTTGAATAATCGAAAATAAGTTTGATTATTGACAACTTATTCTTTAATAAAATAAAGAATATATTGCAGTAATAAGTGGACTCATAACACCTCGAATGAATATTATAAATAATATTCATTAAATAAAATAAAGGAGTCATACATCCTCAAATGAATATTCAAATAATATTCATTAAATAATATAAACTGAGTCATAAGCCCTCGAATGAATATTCAAATATTATTCAATAAATAATATAAAAGAGTCATAAGCCCTCGAATGAATATTCAAATATTATTCAATAAATAATATAAAAGAGTCATAAGCCCTCGAATGAATATTTGAAATAATATTCAATAATAAAAATAAGGTTATCGAATAAACCTTATTCGATTAATAGTTTTGAAAACTATAACCATATATATATATATATAAGTATATATATATATATTTATATACATATATACAAAATCTACTCGGGATCCTCGACTCCCGGTTTAGAAAATATTTCCACCTTTTGGGTCCCTATACTAAGGGTAAACTCAAATACTGCTTATTTCTAGCATAGGTATTATGCAACTATAAGCATTGAACCAACAGATATATAATCAAGAATACGAAACAGGCATGCATATATACCATATCACATGCTACAATATATCGCAAGAATTTGCTAATTAACCAACATGCATTTATCACAAGACAATGCATATACACCATTACATCACAACAACAGTTATAACGGATAAAAAACTTGCCTGAGCGACTTGGGGTGATAAAAGGCTCGGGACGAGTCTGGTAACCTATAAACAACAAGTAAGTTGGAATTAAACCAAAGTCACTTGTAAATCTATACTTTAACTAACTTAGACTCTAACGCTTGTTTTGCGCTTACTGATTTGCTTAAGTCACCCGGGTACCCTCGGCTCCACCATTTTTAATAATTTAACCTTTACGAGTTTTAAGGCGATTCCTTCGCGAGTGTCTTACCAACTGCCTAACACACTTACCATAAATGTTTCATGCATTAATTAACCCTTTTTGGTCTTTAACCTTTGTTTCAAGGTAAGGCGAGGGGAAAAGTTTCGTTCGCGAAACGCCGTTACTTGAAACGGTCGTTTCTCCTAATCGAACGAACTACATATCAAAACGAAGCTCGTAACATGAGCTATCTAAACATGGCAATGGTCATAATCTAGCAGGGGGTTCTCGGGTCCTAATGTTATGCACAAAAACAGTCTAAAGAAAATCGGACGTTACGACGGCTATGTTTACGCGATTTCCCAATTTTAAACCATTCAAAACCATCCCAATTCAACCTCAAATCCAACATACAACCAACATCCATCCTTATCACATCATAACAACCCCAACCAATTCAATTTTAACATTCATACTTATGCCTAAGCTTAACTTTAATCATACTTAAGTTCTTTTAATCAAAACAACAACATTTACCATTCCATTTCACTACCATTTCAAATCCCAAACTCTAAATCACAACATCAAGCTACAAAATCACCCTACTAATCAAAATCATCTTATAATACATAGGAATCTAGGGTTTGGAGATGATATACCTTCCTTGAAGTGGTGGGAGGAGCTAGGAAGCCTTAAGAAGCTTTGAGAAGTCTTAGGAATGCTTGGATCTTCAAGGAAAACAAGAAAAACTTCAAGTTAAAAACTTGAAAACACTATTCATAGTCTTCTTCTTTGATTAAATGAAGAAGATTGAGAAGGAATTGATGGCTTAAACTCATGATATATCCCTAACTAAGCATGAAGATGATTAGGGAAATAACTCACCAATTTAGGAAGCTTGGATCTTTGATTTTGAATTTCTTGCCCTTTTGAATAGTAAAAAGCCGAGAGCTCTCAAGAACAAAGCCTTGGTTCTTTTTTGATTTTTGATGAAGAATGAATTTGCTTGGCTTGGTTGATTTGTTTTTGTGTTTGATTTAGTCAATTACCTATTTGCCCTTGTTTTTGTGTGGTTAAAAAGCCACCACACCTCCTTCCTTCCCATGTCATGCCTATTCATGTGGTGATGTCATCTTTCCCTCCTTGTCCTCTTCTCATTGGTTGGGTGACATCACTCTCCCTAATCCCTTTGATTAACTTCCTAATTGTTTGCCTAATGACCGCTGATCTGTTATACGGTTCGCTTAACTTTTGTTTTCGTTTATCGTTTGAAGGATCATACCCGGGATCTTATTACTTAGGTTCCCTTAACCTTTCTCAATACATTATATTCCTTTTTATGATCCTCTATTATAATCCTTTAATTTAAATCCTTTTTATCCTGTTACCTTATACTCAATTCTTTCCGCATCTAGGGTATTTCCGGGAAAAACCAAAGTGTTCGGAATTGGATTCTGACGATCTTTACATACACTTATATACTACATAGAGTACTAATAATATCCCCGAATATCCATAACAGAACCCCTACATAGTGTGGCATGAAAAGTTTCTTCATTCAGCTAAAACACTATTCACAAGGGTTACAAAAAGTTGAAAATTTTGGGGGTTATTACAGTCTCCCCTCCTTAAAAGGATTCCATCCCGGAATCAAACAGAAAACAAATGGGGGTACTTTTCTAGCATTGTGCTCTCTAGTTCCCAAGTTGATTCTTCCACATTATGATTCTGCCATAGTACTCTGACTAGCTTGATCACTTTGTTCCGAAGCACCTGCTCCTTCTTATCTATAATCCTTACTGGCTTCTCCATGTAAGTTAGATCTGGTTGCATATCCACCTGCTCGTACTCCACTATGTGTCTGGCATCCCGATGATACTTCCTTAGCATTGACACATGGAACACATTATGATCTTGTTGTAATTTAGGGGGTAAGGCTAGCTCGTAAGCTAACTTTCCAATCCGTCTTAATATCTCAAAAGGTCCAATGTATCTTGGGCTTAGTTTTCCTTTCCTTCCGAACCTCATTAATCCCTTCCAAGGGGATACCTTTAGCAGTACTAAGTCCCCTACTTCATATTCCTTGTCCTTTCGGGCTAGGTCTGCATATTTCTTCTGTCTGTCTTGGGCTGCTACAAGTCGCCCTCTGATAAGATCCACTATATCTTTGGTCCTTTGGACCATTTCGGGTCCGAGCATCTTCCGCTCTCCTACTTCATCCCAGTATAAGGGAGATCGACACCTTCTTCCGTACAGGGCCTCATAAGGCGGCATTCCGATGCTAGCATGAAAGCTATTGTTATAAGAAAACTCGATCAACGGCAAGTGATCAGCCCAACTCCCCTTAAAGTCTATTGCACAGACTCTCAACATATCCTCTAGTGTCTGGATGGTCCTTTCACTCTGCCCATCCGTCTGGGGATGGTACGCGGTACTCATATTTAACTTGGTCCCCGCACATTCCTGAAAGCTCCTCCAAAATCTGGAGTTGAACCTGGGGTCTCGGTCTGAGACAATGGACGCTGGGACTCCATGTCGCGTCACTATTTCCTTAAGGTAAATGTCCACCAGTCTATCGACTGTGTATCTCTCATTAATAGGAATGAAATGAGCTGACTTTGTCAGTCGGTCTATAATTACCCATATGTCGTCATGATTGGCCTTCGTCCTTGGCAAGCCTACAACAAAATCCATCGCTATCTGTTCCCATTTCCATTCGGGAATCTCCAGGGGTCGTAAGAGTCCACTGGGTCTCTGGTGCTCTGCTTTTACCCTTTGGCAAGTCAAACATTTGTTTACCCCTTCTGCTACGTCCCCCTTCATGTTGGGCCACCAGTAATATTCCTTCAAATCCCTATACATCTTGGTACTTCCCGGGTGAATGGAATACCTTGAACTATGGCTTTCATCCAATATCTCATCTTTAAGCTCTTGAACATTCAGAACCCAAATCCGGTAGGAGTACCTCATTATCCCTTTATCATCTTTCTCAGTATGGATCTCCTCTCCCGTCATTAACTCTCTACCTTCATTCATTATTTTCTCCTGGCACAATCTGATCTTTTCCAATAACTCTGGCTGTATTGAGATCTCAAAAAGCTTTTCAGTTCCGGTTCCGGTTACCTTTACTTCTATTTCCATTTTCTCAAAATCCCTTATCAATTCTTCCGAAGTCGTTATCATTCTGAGTCTTTCCTTTCTACTAAGGGCATCAGCCACCACATTGGCTTTCCCTGGATGATAGAGAATCTCACAATCATAGTCCTTGATTAGTTCTAACCATCTCCTCTGGCGCATGTTGAGCTCTTTCTGCGTAAATATGTACTTGAGGCTCTTATGGTATGTGAAAATCTCGCACTTCTCTCCATACAAGTAGTGCCTCCAAATTTTTAAGGCAAATACTATTGCCGCGAGCTCAAGGTCATGAGTAGGATATCTGACCTCGTATTCCTTCAATTGTCTCGACGCATACACAATTACTTTACCGTGCTGCATAAGCACACATCCTAATCCTTTGTGCGACGCGTCACTATATATCACAAAATCTCCTTTTCCGTCCGACAATGCCAATACTGGAGCCGTTATCAACCTTTTCTTTAATTCCTGAAAACTGTTCTCACATTTCTCCGTCCATTCAAACTTCTCTGTCTTACGAGTAAGTCGGGTCAAAGGGGCTGCGATCTTCGCAAAGTCCTGTACAAATCTACGATAGTAGCCGGCCAATCCTATAAAACTCCTTACCTCTATGGGTGTGGTTGGCCTTTCCCAATTTGAGACCGCCTCTATCTTGGAGGGGTCGACCAATACTCCTTCTTTATTGATCACATGTCCTAAAAACTGTACTTCATTCCGCCAGAATTCACACTTCGAGAATTTGGCATATAACTGTTCCTCTCTGAGTATTCCTAGAGCTATCCTCAAATGCTCTGCATGTTCTGTCTTAGTCCTTGAGTAGATCAAAATATCATCGATAAAAACTATCACATATTTGTCCAAGTACTTCTTAAATACTCTATTCATTAAATCCATGAAAGCCGCTGGGGCGTTGGTTAATCCAAAGGACATTACCAAGAACTCATAATGCCCATACCTGGTACGGAACGCTGTCTTGGAAATATCTTCGGGTTTAATCTTTAGTTGGTGATATCCAGTTCTCAGGTCGATCTTGGAAAAATAAATAGCATCCTTTAGCTGGTCGAACAGATCGTCTATTCTAGGTAATGGGTACCTGTTCTTTATGGTTAGCTTGTTCAACTCTCGATAGTCTATGCACAGCCTCATGCTCCCATCTTTCTTCTTAACATATAAAACTGGTGCTCCCCATGGAGACACACTGGGTCTTATCATACCCTTATCCAAGAGTTCCTGCAATTGGATAGCTAATTCCTTCATTTCTAACGGGGCTAACCGGTAAGGTGCTTTTGAAACTGGCGCCGTCCCCGGGGCCAACTCAATACCAAATTCAATCACTCTATCGGGTGGTAATCCCGGAAGGTCTTGTGGGAATACATCTTCAAATTCGTTGACTACTGGAATATCTTGTAAGTTGGGCACCTCCTTCTGCGTGTCCACCATATAGGCTAGGTAGGCCTCATTTCCTTTCCGTAGCATCCTTCTGGCCTGGGCCATAGTCAAAAATTTCTGCGTCTGCCTCTTTCCTCTAAATATAACTTCCTTCTTCCCTGGGATATTTAGCTTAACTTTCTTCCCTTTACAGTCTATCTGAGCATCATTGCTAGATAGCCAGTCCATTTCCAAAATTACATCAAACTCCCCTAATTTAAAAGGAATCAGATCAACACTAAAAGATTGCTCCCCTATGCCTATCTCACAGGCGGGGTGAATCTGGTTAACAGGAATAATTTCATGATTGGCTATTTCTACTTGCAAGGGTTCTATCAAGGGTTCAGCCTTAAGTCTTAACTTACGCGCAAGGTCCTTTGATATAAAAGATTTAGTTGCTCCCGAATCAAATAAAACATTTGCACTGACTGAATTTAGAGAAAGGGTACCTGCTATCACATCTGAATCTTTCATAGCATCCTGGACTGTCATGTTGAAAGTCCTCGCAGTAGGTGGCTTATTAGAAGCAGCCCTGCTTGCTCCCGAAGCTACTGGTTTGTTCATTGGGCATTCCCTCTTCCAATGACCTGGGCGTCCACACTGATGACAAGTGGTGGTTGGAATGACGGCAGGGGTTGATGATGGGCACTTAGTTGAATAGTGGCCTTCCTGACCGCACTTAAAGCAGGTTACTGGCTTTCCTTTACACTCCCCAGTGTGATTCCTTCCACATATGTTACAGGCTGGCAATGGGGGTCGAGACTGGTTGGAATAGGACACTCTTGATTTCTGGCCGCCCTGGCTCACACTCACACTCATTGGCCGCTTAAACCCAGTGTTCCTTCCTGGTAGGGACACTGCTCCTCGATTAAATCTAGTTGGGAAGCTCCTTCCTGCGGAACCTCCACCCATGCTCATACTTTTCCTCTTTATTCCTTTCTTCTCTCTTTCCTTCTGCATCTGTTCACTTCCGACTTCTACAATCATTGCCTTTTGCACCAGAGTGGCATAGTCCGTAAGCTCAAGGATTGCCACCCTATTCTGAATCCACGGTTTCAGTCCCTGCTGAAACCTCCTAGCTTTCTTTTCCTCGGTGCTAACAAACTCCGACACAAACCTTGATAACTCAGTAAATTTTGCTTCGTACTCTGCTACAGACAAGTTATTCTGCTTTAGCTCCAAGAACTTGAGCTCCATCTGGTTTTCCATAAACCTCGGGAAATACTTTCCCAGAAACAACTGACTAAATCTCTCCCAGGTTATAACAGCATCTGTCTCCATGTTTTTCTTGGCCTCCCACCAGTAGTTAGCTTCTCCTTTCAGAAGGTAGGTAGCAAATACAGTCTTCTGTGCCTCATCGGTACTCAAAATCTCAAAGGATTTCTCCATTTCCTTTAACCATGCCCTTGCCTCAACTGGGTCGGCTGATCCGTGGAACTCAGGGGGCTTAAGGGACTTAAAAGCCCTGAAAGAGTTTGCCACAGTATTGTTATTTCCTTGAGGGGGTGGGTTGGGTTGACGTTCCAAATTCTGCCTTAGGAGTTGCATGAACTGGCCCATGGGATCCATGCCTGGGTTTGGTACTGGTTGCTCAACCTCGATTTCTCCTTCTTCAGCCTCTATCTCAAATCCCTCAACATCATATGTTTCCTCTTCCTCTTCATACAGGGAGTCATCCTGTTCCACATAATCCTCATCTTCCTCTTCACTGTGTTCCTGGTTCCTATCATCCTGGTTATGGCTTCCCTGGTCCTCAGATCCAGGGTTCGCCCTAGTTCCAATCTTTCTTGGCGGCATGATTCTGATAATAAAAAAAATTATTGGGAAATTCAACGTTAGGTCACAATCATATACAACATTGTGCCTTGCACAACTCTTATAATGGGGAGAACGTATATCGCAATTCTATTATTTTAAGAAAGTTCTAATACGAAGTGCAGTAATAATAATGATAAAAACAGTGATCCCGTCACTATGGAACTGAACCGAAAGGAAACAAATATATACATAATGCGAGAAATACATAGTTTGATCTGGTCAAAAGTACAACAGTGCTACAGTCATCTGTCCCAAAAGTGATACACAAGAGACTATCTTTCTAGTCAGAAAAAGAGATGCTATATACAAGTCAACTATCCCGGAAAATTGGCTCTTACTAAGGCCTCGGCTAACTAGACAACTAGACTATTCCATCATCAATCCTGAATCACACACCGGAGCGAGTCAGCTCCCATACCCTTTCCATCGCACGACGGAAGATATAGTCGGCCTGCCGCCTGGAGATCCTACCATGCCTGTCCCCCTGGAGCGATCTGAGCCTCGCTCGGGATGTGAGCTCTATCCCCGTAAGCTCCCTCCTCAAGGATCGGGGTATAGAAGCCCTAGTCTCATAAGCTCGGGTACGCCTACCCGCCCTCTCTGCATCCAGCTCCCTCCTGGCCTCATCCAGTTGGCCCTCGGCAATGGCCACTCGGGTCCTCAGAACATCCTGAACATATCCATGAGCTAACGAAGACTGCCTGTGGGCAGGGTCAAGAGGTGGTGAATCCGGAGCCGCTGAGGGTGCCTCTTCGGTCTGCCTAGGCTCGGAAGTATGGGTCTCTGAGCTGTCATCATCGAGAATCCAGGATAGTGGTGGAGGGGTAGCGGCTCTGACCACCGGAAGTGTGGGTAATGGGGTACCAGCATACACTACCATAGGTCCAACACGCTCCTCAGCTACTGGGACCTCATCCGGGTCCTCCTCATCTGGAATAGCAATAACCTCTGTCTCTGACTCCTCTGAGGGGTCCTCCTCATCTGAAATAGCAATGACCTCCGTCTCTGACTCCTCTGAGGGGTCCTCCTCATCCTCCTCCATCTCAGGCTCCTCCTGATCCTCAACATCTAGCAGTGCCTCATCATGTTCACGCTCGAACATCTCAGGGTCCTCTATCTCAGGCGCCTACACATTAAACGAGCTAAGTTACTATCATGATACTTATAAGGGTTCCCGTAAGGGTTTTAACTGTCAGCACTACTTTAAGTAGTCCGACCATGAACTTGGCAAGAGTTCTTATTATCTTTGTGAGTTTGTTATTATATCGCCGCATCATCTCTGAGGTTTATAACGCTTGGCTCTGATACCATTTCTGTAACACCCCCAGATCCGGGGTCGGGGATCCGGGTCATCACGGTCTTTCTTTCCACAATATCACTTCACTTAATTAATAATAATAACCTTATGCTGTGACCCCACACTAACACACACCACCACCCGTTATAGTCTCAGAGATGAAATTGAAATAAGTACAAGTCTTTGAATCCACAATTTAAAAGTTATTACAACCCAAAATGATTACTTGATAAATTTACAGTTAATTGCCATTATCTGCCACAAGTTATAATTATACATAATTGAATCTCAAAAGTAGATGGTCTGATCTACAATAGATCTACCTCTGCAGCTATAGCAGCCACAACATCATCGGGAAGACGCGGGACGCTTCCCACGCGCTTGCGCTGGGTCTGCTGGAGTCTGGCCATCTTTCCTAACTGTTGTTGTGTGATGAAGAAATAAAGCAAGGTGAGCCTTACAGCTCGCAAGATAATATGTAGTGATAACAATAATATAAGTATCTAAATGGATACTTACTAGAATCTTTTATCAAACGTAAGATAATTACTTACAAGATATAAGTAGAAACAAGGGATGAAGTTACCAAATACTTCACTATACTTATATCATTTATAAAACTACTTGGACTACCACTGTTCAATGTATAATGAGCTTTTACCAGTTCATCACATAGATGAGACTACAAGACAAGATTTGAATAGATTAAACCTTTGAAATATTATTAAAGGAAATGAAGTTATGACATACTTCATTAAGTTCTGATATATATATATCCACATATACATCTTCTTTATACAATTTCCTGAAAACCTCTATCATGTAAAATATGAACAGAATTGCAATATCCAATAAATTTGGAAAGGAAAAGAATTTGGCATAAACCAGATATCTTGCTGATCAGGCAAAGATACCCATAAGTAACCTTTTCTACTAGTAGATGGACGAATTCCCCACTGGTCATCACCCTGGTCATAATAGGACCTTATGCTGGACTGCCACTCAGTCACTTATGCATTTGATGGACTCCCACTGAGCCACTTACACTATCATGGACGCCCACTGAGCCCATGTTGCTTATGCTGACTCAATAGATGGACTTACTTCCCGAACGTTGGGTAAGTAATCAATTCATTTACCAAAACTGCAACCGTGTTGCGAATATAAAATACACCACAGAGCCGGATCCCTCAGGTTTTGAGCGAGTATTTAAATCCCCTTAAAAAAGAAGATCTTAAATATAAAAATGAGTTTTGGGATCCGCTCTAACTTTTTTAAAAATCATTTTTGAAGACTCGAAAACACTTTAAAGAGTGTTTGGAGTAAAGCTGATTTAATGAAGTAAATCAGTCCCCAGAATATTTAGAAAATGTCTGAATATTATTATTTAAATATTATTCCCATAAAGAATAATCTTTATAAAAATAATTGAAGTAAAAGTATTAAAACTTATACTTGAAACGAGTATTAAATAACCAAAGATATACTTATACGAAAGTACTATCTTTATTTGAATAATCAAAAATAAGTTTGATTATTGACAACTTATTCTTTAATAAAATAAAGAATATATTGCAGTAATAAGCGGAGTCATAACACCTCGAATGAATATTATAAATAATATTCATTAAATAAAATAAAGGAGTCATACATCCTCAAATGAATATTCAAATAATATTCATTAAATAATATAAACTGAGTCATAAGCCCTCGAATGAATATTCAAATATTATTCAATAAATAATATAAAAGAGTCATAAGCCCTCGAATGAATATTCAAATATTATTCAATAAATAATATAAAAGAGTCATAAGCCCTCGAATGAATATTTGAAATAATATTCAATAATAAAAATAAGGTTATCGAATAAACCTTATTCGATTAATAGTTTTGAAAACTATAACCATATATATATATAAGTATATATATATATTTATATACATATATACAAAATCTACTCGGGATCCTCGACTCCCGGTTTAGAAAATATTTCCACCTTTTGGGTCCCTATACTAAGGGTAAACTCAAATACTGCTTATTTCTAGCATAGGTATTATGCAACTATAAGCATTGAACCAACAGATATATAATCAAGAATACGAAACAGGCATGCATATATACCATATCACATGCTACAATATATCGCAAGAATTTGCTAATTAACCAACATGCATTTATCACAAGACAATGCATATACACCATTACATCACAACAACAGTTATAACGGATAGAAAACTTGCCTGAGCGACTTGGGGTGATAAAAGGCTCGGGATGAGTCTGGTAACCTATAAACAACAAGTAAGTTGGAATTAAACCAAAGTCACTTGTAAATCTATACTTTAACTAACTTAGACTCTAACGCTTGTTTTGCGCTTACTGGTTTGCTTAAGTCACCCGGGTACCCTCGGCTCCACCATTTTTAATAATTTAACCTTTACGAGTTTTAAGGCGATTCCTTCGCGAGTGTCTTACCAACTGCCTAACACACTTACCATAAATGTTTCATGCATTAATTAACCCTTTTTGGTCTTTAACCTTTGTTTCAAGGTAAGGCGAGGGGAAAAGTTTCGTTCGCGAAACGCCGTTACTTGAAACGGTCGTTTCTCCTAATCGAACGAACTACATATCAAAAAGAAGCTCGTAACATGAGCTATCTAAACATGGAAATGGTCATAATCTAGCAGGGGGTTCTTGGGTCCTAATGTTATGCACAAAAACAATCTAAAGAAAATCGGACGTTACGACGGATATGTTTACGCGATTTCCCAATTTTAAACCATTCAAAACCATCCCAATTCAACCTCAAATCCAACATACAACCAACATCCATCCTTATCACATCATAACAACCCCAACCAATTCAATTTTAACATTCATACTTATGCCTAAGCTTAACTTTAATCATACTTAAGTTCTTTTAATCAAAACAACAACATTTACCATTCCATTTCACTACCATTTCAAATCCCAAACTCTAAATCACAACATCAAGCTACAAAATCACCCTACTAATCAAAATCATCTTATAATACATAGGAATCTAGGGTTTGGAGATGATATACCTTCCTTGAAGTGGTGGGAGGAGCTAGGAAGCCTTAAGAAGCTTTGAGAAGTCTTAGGAATGCTTGGATCTTCAAGGAAAACAAGAAAAACTTCAAGTTAAAAACTTGAAAACACTATTCATAGTCTTCTTCTTTGATTAAGTGAAGAAGATTGAGAAGGAATTGATGGCTTAAACTCATGATATAGCCCTAACTAAGCATGAAGATGATTAGGGAATTAACTCACCAATTTAGGAAGCTTGGATCTTTGATTTTGAATTTCTTGCCCTTTTGAATAGTAAAAAGCCGAGAGCTCTCAAGAACAAAGCCTTGGTTCTTTTTTGATTTTTGATGAAGAATGAATTTGCTTGGCTTGGTTGATTTTTTTTTGTGTTTGATTTAGTCAATTACCTATTTGCCCTTGTTTTTGTGTGGTTAAAAAGCCACCACACCTCCTTCCTTCCCATGTCATGCCTACGTCATGTGGTGATGTCATCTTCCCTCCTTGTCCTCTTCTCATTGGTTGGGTGACATCACTCTCCCTAATTCCTTTGATTAACTTCCTAATTGTTTGCCTAATGACCGCTGATCTGTTATACGGTTCGCTTAACTTTCGTTTTCGTTTATCGTTTGAAGGATCATACTCGGAATCTTATTACTTAGGTTCCCTTAACCTTTCTCAATACATTATATTCCTTTTTATGATTCTCTATTATAATCCTTTAATTTAAATCCTTTTTATCCTGTTACCTTATACTCAATTCTTTCCGCATCTAGGGTATTTCCGGGAAAAACCAAAGTGTTCGGAATTGGATTCTGACGATCTTTACATACACTTATATACTACATAGAGTACTAATAATATCCCAGAATATCCATAACAGAACCCCTACATAGTGTGACATGAAAAGTTTCTTCATTCAGCTAAAACACTATTCACAAGGGTTACAAAAAGTTGAAAATTTTGGGGGTTATTACAACAAGATGTACTCTTTCAAGTAGGTATGGTAAACCATCTGTACAGATTCCAGTTGATTCAATCTCTCAGGAGTTGCTCCAATACCTTGTTCACTCAAGGAAGTTGGATCATTGGTAGTGTTATGTATTCTTCTTTCATCAGCACTTCCCAATCCAATTTTATCTCTTGCTTCCTTTCGAGTAACTACTCTTGCTTCAAAACCACTTGCAGTAGTCTTCAAAGGTTGAGTCTGTTTTGCTTTAGTGAATCCTGGTAAGAGTGTCTTTGGTCTATCTTCTGATATCAAGTTAACTTGAGCTATGTCAGAGGTTACTTGCTTCTTCTGAATATCAGAACTTACAATTTCTTGACTCTTAACAACTTGAGCCATGTCAGAGGTTGTTTTAAGAACTTTTCTTGAAGTCAGAGCAAGATTATCCTTTTCATCAGTAATTTCTTCATCCTCAGGAGGCACATAAACCTTGATAGGTTCACCAACCTTTTCTTTACCCTTGGATCTTGGATCTATCTGCGGTTGTGATCTAGCCAATGTTGCTTCAATATGTGTCCTTTCTTTGATCACAATGCCTTTGAGTTTTGGAAGTGGCTTTTTACCAGAAGCTTCAGATTTAGATGTGACTTTCTCTGATTTAAGCCTGGCTTCTTCTTCCATTAAACTTTCCAAGTCCATTCCTGGAGTTTTCTGAAGAAATAACTGTCTTGACATTTCCTCATCAAGATCTAAAAGTTCATCAGAACTTATCCTTTTACCAGCAGCAGAACTTATTCTTTTCCCAGTATCAGAACTTGTCCTGTGACTTGTGATTTCAGCTTTTCTTGATGTGAATCTTCAACCTTGACTATGACCTATACCCATTCCAGGGTTTCCTTGATCATCTTTTTCATCATCCTTCCCTGTCAGTGTCTTGTCAGTCTTGCATTTGGACTTAATTACTTTCTCCCCCTTTTTGGCATCAGCAGGTAGTAGAAGAGAGATAAGCAATTCCACTGAGGATTGGATTTCAGTCAGTTGTGATTGCTGAGAAGCTTGATTTTTCAGAATATCATCAATCTGAGCTTGTTGATGATCTTGAGTCTTCTCAATATCAGCAATCCTGTCAAAGGTAGGTTGGAAGAACTTTTTCTTATCAATCTTTTGAACTTGTTCCTGTTTGATAAATTCTTCCTGAATCTTGTGTAGCGCTGCATGAGTAGTTGAGTGAAGACCTTGTAGATGTTTAGTACTCAATGCAGTGACTCTAAGCTGGGTTTTGAAATCATCAGAATTTAACATTTCATCAGCTTTAGTCAAATGCTCAGCAAGATGCTTTTTAGTTGGAACACATGAAACTGAGTTCCATTCCTTTGTCCACTCCTGTCCTGCAGGAGTTTCACTCCAAGGTACTGGTGCTTCTCTGATAACAAACTTCTTAATAAGTTCAGACTTAAGAATAGTTTGTTGAGGAACATGTCCTGAAGGACCTGCTGCATCAGCATCTGCAGTTGGAGCAGCATCACCAGTATCTCCAGCATTTGCAGCATCAGAACTTACAGAATCAGTATCCTCTGATAAAATAACAGTGTGAGTAGCAATGGAGGCTTCAGCATCCTCTAATTACTGATCTGGTTCTAAGTTCTGATCAACAGCCATATCCTGATGCTCACCTAAAGTCTGATCATCAGCATCTTGATGCAGAGAAGGTGTTGTAGATAACTCTGGAGTTTGAACAGCATCAGGAACAGGTGTTGTTAAAGGATTAGTTGCTGTTGGAGCTTCTAAGAGAATTACTTCAGGCACAACCAAGTTTTGAACATCAATATCAGCACTTGTGCCTGGATGAACAGGAGACACAGAAGGTGTGTTAGCCTTTTCAGAAACAGCTTCCTTAGATGGAGTTGATGGAGAAGAAGTGACTGGAGCAAATTCCTTGTCTTGTGAGATCAGAGATTCCTAATCCCCTTCCTTAGCTGCTTCCTCTTCATCATCTGAAACTGGCCTGTGTGCCCTCTGTTTCTTGTATCTCTTTGTTGATTTGGATTCCTTTGGAGTTTCAGGAACTGTCATTCTTCTAAGCCTCTTGAGAAGCCTAGCTCCCCCAATTCCAGAATCCCTCTGAGTAGTCTCTTTCTCAGCTTCACTTTCAACAGGTTCTGAAGAAGGAACCTGTTCCTCAGTATCAGATTCATCTCTCAAGACAAACTTCCTTTTCTTCTGAAGTGTTTTAGGAACATTCTTTTTCTTTTTAGATTTAGAAAAAGAAGGTTTCACAGTAGATGTTAAGGGATGAGGTTCTGATGGTTGAACATTAGGAAAAAGTGCATTGTACTTAACAGGGTCATAGGTGATTAAGGCTTGTTTGACAGATAAAGGTATTAAGAGGGGTCTTAACACAGCCTTCTTATTATCAGTAGATAATAAGTCAGTGAAAGCTCGTTTAGCAATTCTGAAGGATGTAATTAAATCACCAAAATTTTGGGGTTGATTACAACAGAACTTATAAATAAGCTGACAGAATCTGGAAAAATATACAGTATTTCGATCTTCTGTCATCCTATCCCCAATAAAACCTAAGACAGCACTTGCATAATCAAAATCAATTTGATTTATAAGAGCATACCCGATGTGTTGGCTGAATATGGGAATTGCATCGAAATTTGAGCATTTATTGGTGAAAGCCTTGGTAATGCAGTCAAAGAAGAAACTCCATTCCCTCCTCAAGAAAGATCTCTTCAACTTGCCAAGTTTTGCCAATGTTCCCTCATAACCCAGACTGGCCATCATGTTCTGAAGAACTGGTTCGTCGACCGTAGAATAAACACAGTTCTCAGGTAGCTGGAGTGCTTGTCGAACCGTAGACAAAGTCACAACATACTCATTTTCCTCTGATGAAAAGATAATACTCGGGGACCCTTGAGCACCACCATCATCATATACTCCACTCCTCCAAAACTCCAGTACTTGAACTCCAGAGACTGATTCAGGCTCAGTTAAAGCGTACCCAATATCAGAATTAGTGAGAAAGTCCTGAATGAAATGAAGTTCAGAGGGTGCCTCTGACGTGTTGAGTATAGCAGAGAAGTTGTTAGGAACAAACTTTGCTCCATGGAAGATTATGTCCTTGGGTGCTATTAAAATTTGAGAGAAATACGGTTGCCTGTATTGTGTTTGATAAAATGTCTGTATGAAAAATTGTCAGTAGATGAGAAAGGATGAAAGTAAAGAGAGAGAGAGATAAAAGAGAAAAGTAAATAAAAGATTTGACAATCTTTTCTCTCTGTTACTTATACAGAAAAAGTAACCGTTGGGACACCTGTCAGACATGCAGTAATAACGGATAGTTACTGGGCTCGAGAAAACAGTAATCATTACTTACCCACTTGCCTGTTTTCAAGGGAAAACCGTTCCACTTACCCAGATATTCCATTAATCAAGGTTAAACAGTTTTAATTCAAAATTGAAACCGTTCCCACTGATTTAATTATTTTTCACTGCATCATTAATATTCTGAAAATAAATCACGTGAAAATGACCAAGATAAATTAGATGAGTAAGTGCTGATAAAGAAAAATCAGAACTTAAATTAAAACAGAATTTATATGGTCATCAGAATATGAATAAATCAGGATTTACCAATGCATTACAAAATAACTTAGAGACAAAATCTTGAAACAAAAATAGATTTCATTAATATATCAAGAGAATACATTCATGAAATTGAAATTACATCAGTACTTATACAAGATTTCCCTAAGCTACTAAACCTAACGTCAACATCCTTTGTCCTAGCTCAAGAAGCAGGGCAAGGCTGATGATGAAGAAAAATAGGAAGAAGACGAGATTAAATCATTTCTTCTTCTTACTCTCGATAAACAGAATGGCGAGTCGGATGATTCGCTCTTGCTGGCGGAGAGCTTCCAGCCTTTCCTCCTCCAATCGCTCCAGATGGCGATGGTAGTCCATATAGAAGAATAGGAGGTGGGTCAGTACCTCCTGTGGGACAGAGTCCCATATCTCCTCAGGAATGGCCGTGACGTGCCATTCCTGCTGCCAGTCGGCTCAGCTTAGCTCCATATTGAAGTTTTGGTAGTTCAAAAACATGTTGTATCTGACCATTGTGTTTTTGAAAGAAAAAGTATGAAGGTAAGTTTGTGAGAAAGAATTTGATGGGAAGGCTGATGTGAAGTGGCTGCTTATATAGGCAAGAGAATGCCAGGAGACGTAAAAGTATTTAATGCTGACGGGTAGAATTAATTCTACCTCGTCTCCCCAAACTTGGAAAAATAATAACATTCATTGGAAGGAGAAAACATGGTTGAATGCGCACAAGAAACAAGTAAAAGTGGACTGTTTCTAACACCCTCCAAATCCGGGGTATAGATTTGGGGCATTATTAACAACAATTACCAACTATACCTGCACAAGCGGAATATTAATATAATAATTACCCCGAACTATCACTACTCAGGATCTTTTAAGGGTTGAGGTTGGAAACAAGAATCATGCACTACACTTTATTACAAACCCGACTAAATAAAACTTGTCTCAAGAATTCTCTTTATTACAAAACTTTATTCTATCTACAGTTTCACTACACAATCTTTTATTCAAACTACACAAAACTTTTATTCAACCCAACATTACTACTTATCCTGTTACACCTGATCTGGTACTTCAAAACTCTCTTCGGGAATAGGAAGGAACACTCTTGGTATAAGAGGGTCCCGCTGCTTGACTCGCTTCTTGACTACGCGGGTCCTGATGGGTTTCATTCTCTACCTTAACTGTAAAACAATAGGAGTAACAATAAAAAGGGATGAGCCAAAATTGCTCAACAAGCCTGCAACAATATATATATATATATAAAGAGAGAAATAAATGAACCAATAAGCTGTTGGTTTGAACAACCATCTGTATCTGTATAGGATAATAATTTGCCAACACTGGCGAGTACCAAATGAATAAGACTGGAAACAAGAACCAACATATGCACTATAATCTGCTGATCAGTCAGAATATGGTGCGGATCTATACCCAACTGCATAGACCCAACCAACATTAGGAGTACTCAGGCAACTATGGCCTATTAATTAATGACCTGGGTAAAACCCAGCTCGTAAAGTAACCATCCAGTCCAAGGCTTAGCATCCGGAATAATCGGAATGCTATTGATATATCCTAACACCAGGATATACCAGACTATATGTAACAAGGGTAAAGGAATTGAAATATGAACAAGAATTCCATAAATTGGGTAAATCAGGAATTTAAATGAAATGGAACAAGTGATATAAATGGGTAACAGTGTATATGAACAATGAATATCAAAGAGAATTGATACGATAGAAAGGAAATATAAATCACTATTCTGAATTTAGAATAGAGGAAAAACTTGCCTTGCGCGTACTTAACCTGGTTTAACTTACTGCCTTCTGACCCTAGCTTGCTCTGCCTTGCTAACACTGAACAAATTATAGAAAGATAGGTGTTTAGGTAATTTACTACATACGTGTATCTTGAATTGATATCACGCAACCTTATCAGTCTACCCATGCGTTTCTATCTGACTCGCATATATATTTACATATATTTACACAACACATTTATACACATAATCACATATAACACGTAACACGTAAAGCACACAATTAATTTCTAGATTTATAATTATTTTTAGAATCAATTCTAGGCTTATATCTACATTACTCGTTGTATCTGATTTTATTATAATTTTTCGGGATTTATTCGGCTCAATTATATCCCTACTAGGACCTTCGAACTATCAATTATCACCAACCACTCTTTTTCAGAAGAAATTATAACCTACAATTATTTTTATTAGATTCGTCTCATTTTTCTGAGTCTAGGGGTCTTCGTTTCACTCAAATCGGACTAACGGTTAAATTGTTATGAATTAAACACTGATAATTCAATTTATTATTCAATATAGATAATTATTACAACCTTTTAAATCCTAAAATAATTTTTAAATAATTATTTAAGAAAAATCAAAGTCAAAAATAATTTTTTTATAATTTTTGGAGTTAAAACGAAGAAGTTACGATTTATTGAAGATTATGTGATTAATTATTGAAATAATTAATCACTTAATAAATAAATAACTAATAAATAATTAATAGATAATTATTTGCTAATTTAAAATAATTAATCCCTAATTATTAGGATTAATCACAATTTATTATAATATTTATAACTTATCGATGTTTATTCGATTAGATCGATTATTTACAAATAATCAATCAACTTAATTAACTGATACGCTATTTATCGAATAACTACGAATCACTCGAATTATAAATCACTTAACAATTAATCACTCGTATAAATACGAGCTACTCGCAATCCTCATATAATTATCGAACTTATTACATTATTACTGAAACTCATACGATTCGTTAATCAATTAATTATCGGTATTTAATTATACGATACAAATAATCACTACAATATTATTCGAATAACTATCGCTCGAATACTAATTCTAATTATCGAATTACTATTCGCATTATTAACTAATTATTAGATTATTAATCATATCACTTAATTATTTCTAATTCTTATTTATTAATTAATTACCTAATTAATTAATTACCCAATTATTAATTAATTAGATAACTAATAAATAATTAGATAAATAATTACATAACTAATTAAATAATTAAATAAATAATTAAATAAATAACTAATTTTGAATTTCTAAATTAATAAAATAATTTAAAAATTATTAATAATAATTTTCAGAATTTAAATCTAATTTTTCTTAGATTTATGGAATTAATAAAACTGATTTATGTTTTTATATAAATAAAATAAATAATTAAAATTTCAGAAACATAAATCAGGAAATTAGATTGGGTTTTATTGGATCAAACCCGGGTAATTTTTCGGGTTGGAAACCGGTTCACGGGTCGAAATTCGGGTTATCGGGTTTTCAAGAACAGCCCACCGGCAACGACGCCGGTGAGTATTCTGACGAATCAATCCGGCCAAAACACGGCGATTCCAGGTCAATTCCTCTGGGGTTTCCTTCGTTAACACTCACAGGCCAACTTCCTTTCCTTCTTCATCGTCGTTCCGTCGAGAACTTAGCCGGAAAGCTCAAGAACACAGTGGCGGCGTTAATTCTCCGGCGAGCACGAAACAGGGTCAATACAACGTCGTTTGGTTCGATTCAAGCCTCTAATTCATTCAAAATTTCATCAGCAATCCAACCATATCAATATCATGATCTAATAACCCTCGTAACGCACTCTCCGACCAAACCAAGAACTATTCCGGCCAAACTCCGTTTTGCTTCATTCGTACACAGAAATTTACAATCCATAGCTCAAAATAAAGCTTAAAGTATAAACAATCAAACCCCTATAACCACAATAACCTCAGATTCATACAAATACAAAAACGAACTAATTAAAACTTACATAAACCCTAGAATAATAACTAACACCTAGAGCAATCGTTTGTTCAATTAAATAGCACAAATCAACTGTAAACAAGTATATGAAACTATACCAAGCATCAAATTCAACCCAGAACCCCATAATCAAAAACCCCCAATTTCAGTCCAAGAACCCTAAAATACGAATTGAAAATCTAAATATCAAAACATGAAATTGATGGTATGAACAGAAAGTAGAGATCAAAAGCTTTGTTTTGGTTACTCACATGATCGATTTGGATAACAGAATCACTCTCAAATCTGCAGTTTAATTCCCTGGATGTTCTTCACCAACAAACTAATTTCTTGATTTTTCTGGATTTTTAATAATAATTAACTAATTAATTAATAATAAAACAGCTATTTATAGTACTGAAAATAATACCCCTAAATAAAATTAAGGGGCTAATTACACTCTTAATAAAAATATTTGGCCCCAATTTTTATAATTTTTTTGGGTATTAATATTGAATTTTTAAATATCCAATAAATACAAAATAAATACTAAAAATTCCCAAAAATTGTGAAAAATACAAAAATACAAAGAAAAATGATATATAATAATTTCATGATCATATACAAATAAAAATGTGATTTTTTGTGGGGTTTTTGGTACCCGAAGGGGTCCGGAAAAATTCGTTTTTCGCGAAAAAGGTCAATTGGTAAAACGTCTAGGGGTTCAAATTAGCAATACGGTACAGGGCATTTTTAATAAAACAGAGCCAATGATTTTGTTTGAAATATGGGCTTTTAAAATACTGTTTGAGCTGTACGGGTTTTGATATAATATATATAATTGACGATAAAACGCTCAATAAATATCCAAAACACGTTTGGATCAAAACAACCAACACATAACACATAGCAGTTAGGGTTCAACGACTTAACACATTTAATCATATAATAATACCCATAATTTATTATTATTATAACATAATACAAGCGTAATTCCTCGGTCGTTACATTCTTCCCCCCTTAACAAGATTCTGTCCTCAGAATCTAATTATGCAAATAACTGAGGATACTTTTCTAACATTTCACTCTCAAGCTCCCAGGTTGATTCTTCAACCACTGGGTTTCTCCATAAAACTCTTACTAATGACACAGACTTATTTCTTAATACTCTCTCTTGCCTATCTAGAATTCTTATTGGCTGTTCTACATATGACAAATCTGCCTGAAGTTCTACTGGTTCATACTCTATTACATGCCTTGTATCAGGATTATACCTCTTAAGCATAGATACATGAAATACGTTGTGAATGTGCTGCATATGGGGTGGTAGAGCTAACTCGTACGCAACCTTCCCAATTTTCTTCAAAATCTCAAATGGTCCAACGTATCGTGGCTTCAATTTCCCTTTATTGCCAAATCTGGTCAATCCTTTCCATGGCGATATTTTGAGCAATACGTGTTCTCCTTCTTGATAATCCATATCCTTCCTGGCTTGGTTTGCATATCTGCTTTGTCTGTTTTGTGCTGCCTCGATTCGTTTTCGAATAAGATCAATCTTTTCTTTTGTCTGCTGAATTAATTCTGGACCCAAAATCTTGCGTTCTCCAACTTCATCCCAGTGCACGGGTGATCTGCATTTCCTCCCATATAATGCTTCATACGGTGGCATTCCAATACTGGCGTGATAGCTGTTATTATAAGAAAATTCCACTAGGGGTAAATGTTCATCCCAACTGCCTTCAAAATCGATCGCACAAACTCGTAGCATGTCTTCAATCGTTTGAATTGTCCTTTCACTTTGGCCGTCAGTTTGCGGATGATAAGCTGTACTCATATTCAACTTCGTTCCTAGACATTCTTGAAATTGCCTCCAAAATCTTGAATTGAAACGAGGATCTCGATCCGATACAATTGATACTGGTACTCCATGACGCATCACAATTTCTTTGAGATATATGTGCACTAATTTGTCGAGCGAAAATCTTTCATTAATTGGTAGAAAATGTGCCGACTTCGTAAGTCTGTCAATGATTACCCATATCGCATCATGATTTGCCCTAGTCTTCGGTAGACCTACCACAAAATCCATCGCTAGATGTTCCCATTTCCATTCTGGAATGTCTAATGGTTGCAATAACCCACTCGGTCGTTGGTGTTCTGCTTTAACTCGCTGGCATGTGTAGCATTTACTTACCCATTCTGCTATCTCCTTCTTCATATTCGGCCACCAAAAGTTTTCCTTCAAATCGCGATACATTTTCGTGCTTCCTGGATGAATGGAATACTTCGAATTGTGCGCATCTCGCATAACTTCTTCTTTTAATTCTGCCACGTTAGGGATCCAGATTCTTGCCGCAAAACGTAAAATTCCTTCATTATCTTTCTGAGTTGTAATCTCTTCTCCTGTTAAGCTGTCGTCTTGACTCATCACTTCTTCTTGACAACGGCGAATCTTTTCCAGCAATTCTGGTTGGAAAGTCATAGCGTAGATAGTTTCTGCAGATTCATTGGGAATATGAATCTCGATCTCCAATTTGTCGAATTCCTTGGCCAATTCTTCGCATGAAGTTAACCGATTCAATCTTTCTTTTCTACTTAACGCATCCGCTACAACATTTGCTTTTCCTGGATGATAACTGATTGTAACATCGTAATCTTTAATCAATTCCAGCCATCGACGTTGTCGCATGTTTAGTTCCTTTTGCGTGAAGATATACTTCAGACTTTTATGATCCGTGTAGATTTCACATTTTTCACCGTACAGATAATGTCTCCAAAGCTTCAATGCAAATACAATTGCTGCTAATTCCAGATCATGCGTAGGATATTTCTGCTCATGAGGTTTAAGTTGTCTCGACGCATATGCAATGACGTTACCATGTTGCATTAACACACATCCTAAACCACGATATGAAGCGTCACTGTAGATAACAAAATTTCCTTGCTCGTCTGGCAATACTAATACTGGTGCCGTCACCAACCGATTCTTTAACTCTTGAAAACTTTCTTCACACTTACTATTCCATTCGAACTTTTCACTTTGTCGAGTTAACTTGGTCAGCGGTGTAGCTATCTTCGCAAAATCTTTGACAAATCTTCGATAATATCCTGCCAAACCTAAGAAACTTCGAATCTCTGTCGGCGTCTTTGGTCTTTCCCAATTTAACACAGCTTCAATCTTTGCTGGATCAACTTGAATGCCTTCTCTGCTGATGATGTGCCCTAAAAACTGCACTTCTTCCAACCAAAATTCGCACTTGGAAAATTTTGCATAAAGCTGCTCCTTCCGCAATATTTCCAATGTCGTTCTTAATTGTGCTGCATGCTCTTCTTCCGTCTTTGAATAGATCAAAATGTCATCAATAAATATAATGATAAACTTATCCAAATACTTCTTGAATATTCGATTCATCAAATCCATAAACGCTGCAGGTGCATTCGTCAATCCAAAAGCCATTACAAGAAATTCATAGTGTCCGTACCTTGTTCTAAACGCTGTCTTTGGAATATCTTCGGCCTTGATTTTTAACTGATGATAGCCTGATCGTAAGTCGATTTTCGAAAACCATGCTGCTCCTTTTAGTTGATCAAATAAATCATCAATGCGAGGTAAAGGATATTTATTCTTGATAGTTAACTTGTTCAGCTCACGATAATCAATACACAGTCGCATACTACCATCCTTCTTTTTCACGAACAATACTGGCGCACCCCATGGGGATACACTTGGCCTTATAATTCCTTTGTCAAGAAGTTCTTGCAACTGCTTTGCTAATTCCCTCATTTCAACAGGTGCCATTCTATATGGAGCTTTCGAAATTGGTTCAGTCCCTGGCGTCAAGTCAATAGTGAATTCGATTTCTCGATCTGGTGGAAGTCCTGGTAATTCGTCCGGAAAAACATCAAGAAATTCACAAACTACAGGAATATCTTCAATCTTCAAATTTCCCTTATCAACATCCCGTACATAGGCTAAATAAGCTTGACATCCTTGACGTAGCAATCTTCTCGTCTGCATTATTGATAGGAATTTCTGCTTTTGCTTCTCACCTTTAAATATTACCGTTTCATTTTCTTCAGTTTGTAATTTCACTCTCTTATTCGCACAGTCAATTTGAGCATTATTACTAGACAGCCAATCCATTCCTAAAATAATATCAAACTCCCCTAACCTAAAAGGTATCAAATCAACTGAAAAATGACATCTTCCTATCTCAATATCACAGCTCGGACATACTCGATCTACTGCAACCTGATCATTATTCGCTAATTTTATGACTAACACTTCATCCAACCACTGAATCTCACAATCTATCTTAGAGATAAAAGCTTCAGAAATAAAAGATCTAGTAGCTCCTGAATCAATCAATACTAAAGCATTTACGGAATTTACAGGAAGTGTACCTGCAACCACATTCGGACTCTGTACCGCTTCCTTCATTGACATGTTGAAAGTCCTTGCTCTGGGCTGATTTTGCTGTGGTAGTGGAGGTGGAGGTAATGCTAAAATTCTTGGAATACTGGCAGCCATTGCAATTCCTCTGCAGTCTTTGGCGATATGTCCTTTTCTCCCACATTGGAAACAAGTAACTTCTGCCTTTCCCATTGGACATTCTCCAGAATAGTGTCCCCTTTGCTTGCACTTGAAACACGTAACATTTAGCTTGTTGCAAACTCCTGTATGCTTTTTACCACACGTTCTGCAATCAGGTATAGGCGGTCGAATAAGCCTTTGCTGAGTTGGGGCAGGTAGTCGATTACCCATCCTCTGGTTGTTTTGCTCTGGCCTTTTGAAATGTACTTTTCCCCGAGCTTGAAATCCTGGCCTTTTGTTGAAACGATTCTGAAAATTCCCTGGTCCTTTCTCTTTCTGAGCTGCTTCGCTTTCCCCTTCAATAATCATAGCCTTCTGAACAACAGCCACATAAGTTGTCAATTCAAACACAGCTACCCTGCTACGAATCCATGATTTTAGTCCTTGCTGAAATCTCTTGGCCCGCTTCTCGTCCGTATCCACCTGCTCTGGAACAAACCTTGCCAATTCCGTAAACTTGGTTTCATAATCCGTAACCGATAAGTTGTCTTGTTTCAGCTCCAGGAACTTGATCTCCATCTGGTTCTTCATAAAACGAGGAAAATATTTTTCCAAGAAAAGATCAGTGAATCTGTTCCAGTTCACCACACCTTCTTCCAAAGCTTTCTTTGATTCCCACCAGTAATTAGCTTCGCCTTTTAGAAAATAGCTAGCAAAATCTGTCTTCTGTTCTTCCTCGACCTTTGCCAACAAAAAAGCCTTTTCCATCTCTTTCAGCCAAGCTCTCGCTTTCGTAGGATCTGTGGAACCCATAAATTCCGGTGGCTTCACCGACTGAAATTGCTTGAAGGTAGTCGTAGGTGCTGCTGGTGGTATTTGATGTCCTGGATGAGCGGCTTGCTGTAACATCTGTTGCTGGAACTGCTGTTGCTGTTGCTGCATTTGTTGTTGCATCATCAACATCTGCTGTTGCATGAGATTAAACATCTGATCCATCTGTTTATTATTGTTTTGGCCATCGGTGTTTTCATTCGATGAGTCGGGCTGCGCTTTTCTCTTAGGTGCCATTTTTCTGATAAATAAATAATGGATCTTATTTAATAACAGTATATTAAACATATATTAAAACAGTCGATTCAAGAAAATAACTTATTAAATAACTGAATAAATAAAACAGTATGATAGTTTTTTTTTAAAATTTTTTTTTTTTTTTTTTTTTTTTTTTTTTTTTTACAACATGATCGTGAATAAAACTACATTTGTAAATATGCAATGGTATTGAAATAAATGTAAATGCTTAAATGACTGGAAATAAAATAAAGAAAATGTGCAAAAGATTATCTCATATATATATATATATAGGTAGAACACCAGCTACAGGTGTCAGTGCTTGATACAAAAACCTAGGATATAGCAGTCGTACTGCTACTACTATCAATCAGAGTCAGTAGCTACACTCATACAAACTAGTCATACAATACTATGCTGCCTCTATCTACAAAATATACATAATACAACACTCATCGATCTGCTGGTCTCAAAATCCTGGTGGTACGTGGCTCAACTCCTCCTGCACTGCCTCTAGCACTGCCTCGGTAAGTCCCAATGCTCTGCGATATGCTGTCTCCGCACTAAGATCCTGCTGTCTCAAATCAGTAAGCTGCTGCGAACTAACCCGGTGAATATGATGTAGTCTCTCTCTCAGTATATAATCCGGTCGTAATGCTCTGACAGGACCATCCGTCTGTGTCTCATACAATCCAAGGATCTCTCTACACTGGTTTTGCCATCTAATCCTCTCCTCCCTCTCTGCCTGAAAGTGCTGGTAAGTCACGGTATGATGCTCATGAAGATCAGTGCTGGAACCTCGAGAAGGTAATGGTCCATCTACCACGATCTCATCCATAAACTCTTGCTGAGGAAACTGATAAACTCCTGGAACAGGTGCATAAATGGCTAATGGGGCAGGAAATAAGACAGGCTGCTCCATAGGCGCATACACAGGCGGCTCTGCCTCTGGCTCCATCGGTGGCATCTCTGGAATCTCGACTGGTGGCATATGAATCTGAGGCTCTACATCCTCCCACTGCGGAAGATCAACCATATCAGGAATATCAAACATCGGAAACTCTAATGGTGGAATATCTGGTATCTCTGGCTCAACGTATGGAAAATAATCTGCAAAACCTGGTACCTCCGGGAAAAGTGGTATCTCTGGTGCTGGCTCAGGTGGCAATGGAGGTAAAACCTGCTCTGACACTGGGGCTACTACCGGTGCATCCACTGGATCTGTCTCGGTCCTCTCCGTAGATGATGATAAAGAAGCCATCTAATATATATAAAAATAATAACACAAAAACAATCAAATCAAAATCCTATAACTCATAACTTCTAATCACATAAACAAACAATCCTAACACTCTCACTCTCATCCTATCTTATTTTCCTATCTTATCTTAACCCTAACATTCTTGTTTTCCAAGGTCAATCCTAAGCTCTGATGCCAACTCTAACACCCTCCAAATCCGGGGTATAGATTTGGGGCATTATTAACAACAATTACCAACTATACCTGCACAAGCGGAATATTAATATAATAATTACCCCGAACTATCACTACTCAGGATCTTTTAAGGGTTGAGGTTGGAAACAAGAATCATGCACTACACTTTATTACAAACCCGACTAAATAAAACTTGTCTCAAGAATTCTCTTTATTACAAAACTTTATTCTATCTACAGTTTCACTACACAATCTTTTATTCAAACTACACAAAACTTTTATTCAACCCAACATTACTACTTATCCTGTTACACCTGATCTGGTACTTCAAAACTCTCTTCGGGAATAGGAAGGAACACTCTTGGTATAAGAGGGTCCCGCTGCTTGACTCGCTTCTTGACTACGCGGGTCCTGATGGGTTTCATTCTCTACCTTAACTGTAAAACAATAGGAGTAACAATAAAAAGGGATGAGCCAAAATTGCTCAACAAGCCTGCAACAATATATATATATATATAAAGAGAGAAATAAATGAACCAATAAGCTGTTGGTTTGAACAACCATCTGTATCTGTATAGGATAATAATTTGCCAACACTGGCGAGTACCAAATGAATAAGACTGGAAACAAGAACCAACATATGCACTATAATCTGCTGATCAGTCAGAATATGGTGCGGATCTATACCCAACTGCATAGACCCAACCAACATTAGGAGTACTCAGGCAACTATGGCCTATTAATTAATGACCTGGGTAAAACCCAGCTCGTAAAGTAACCATCCAGTCCAAGGCTTAGCATCCGGAATAATCGGAATGCTATTGATATATCCTAACACCAGGATATACCAGACTATATGTAACAAGGGTAAAGGAATTGAAATATGAACAAGAATTCCATAAATTGGGTAAATCAGGAATTTAAATGAAATGGAACAAGTGATATAAATGGGTAACAGTGTATATGAACAATGAATATCAAAGAGAATTGATACGATAGAAAGGAAATATAAATCACTATTCTGAATTTAGAATAGAGGAAAAACTTGCCTTGCGCGTACTTAACCTGGTTTAACTTACTGCCTTCTGACCCTAGCTTGCTCTGCCTTGCTAACACTGAACAAATTATAGAAAGATAGGTGTTTAGGTAATTTACTACATACGTGTATCTTGAATTGATATCACGCAACCTTATCAGTCTACCCATGCGTTTCTATCTGACTCGCATATATATTTACATATATTTACACAACACATTTATACACATAATCACATATAACACGTAACACGTAAAGCACACAATTAATTTCTAGATTTATAATTATTTTTAGAATCAATTCTAGGCTTATATCTACATTACTCGTTGTATCTGATTTTATTATAATTTTTCGGGATTTATTCGGCTCAATTATATCCCTACTAGGACCTTCGAACTATCAATTATCACCAACCACTCTTTTTCAGAAGAAATTATAACCTACAATTATTTTTATTAGATTCGTCTCATTTTTCTGAGTCTAGGGGTCTTCGTTTCACTCAAATCGGACTAACGGTTAAATTGTTATGAATTAAACACTGATAATTCAATTTATTATTCAATATAGATAATTATTACAACCTTTTAAATCCTAAAATAATTTTTAAATAATTATTTAAGAAAAATCAAAGTCAAAAATAATTTTTTTATAATTTTTGGAGTTAAAACGAAGAAGTTACGATTTATTGAAGATTATGTGATTAATTATTGAAATAATTAATCACTTAATAAATAAATAACTAATAAATAATTAATAGATAATTATTTGCTAATTTAAAATAATTAATCCCTAATTATTAGGATTAATCACAATTTATTATAATATTTATAACTTATCGATGTTTATTCGATTAGATCGATTATTTACAAATAATCAATCAACTTAATTAACTGATACGCTATTTATCGAATAACTACGAATCACTCGAATTATAAATCACTTAACAATTAATCACTCGTATAAATACGAGCTACTCGCAATCCTCATATAATTATCGAACTTATTACATTATTACTGAAACTCATACGATTCGTTAATCAATTAATTATCGGTATTTAATTATACGATACAAATAATCACTACAATATTATTCGAATAACTATCGCTCGAATACTAATTCTAATTATCGAATTACTATTCGCATTATTAACTAATTATTAGATTATTAATCATATCACTTAATTATTTCTAATTCTTATTTATTAATTAATTACCTAATTAATTAATTACCCAATTATTAATTAATTAGATAACTAATAAATAATTAGATAAATAATTACATAACTAATTAAATAATTAAATAAATAATTAAATAAATAACTAATTTTGAATTTCTAAATTAATAAAATAATTTAAAAATTATTAATAATAATTTTCAGAATTTAAATCTAATTTTTCTTAGATTTATGGAATTAATAAAACTGATTTATGTTTTTATATAAATAAAATAAATAATTAAAATTTCAGAAACATAAATCAGGAAATTAGATTGGGTTTTATTGGATCAAACCCGGGTAATTTTTCGGGTTGGAAACCGGTTCACGGGTCGAAATTCGGGTTATCGGGTTTTCAAGAACAGCCCACCGGCAACGACGCCGGTGAGTATTCTGACGAATCAATCCGGCCAAAACACGGCGATTCCAGGTCAATTCCTCTGGGGTTTCCTTCGTTAACACTCACAGGCCAACTTCCTTTCCTTCTTCATCGTCGTTCCGTCGAGAACTTAGCCGGAAAGCTCAAGAACACAGTGGCGGCGTTAATTCTCCGGCGAGCACGAAACAGGGTCAATACAACGTCGTTTGGTTCGATTCAAGCCTCTAATTCATTCAAAATTTCATCAGCAATCCAACCATATCAATATCATGATCTAATAACCCTCGTAACGCACTCTCCGACCAAACCAAGAACTATTCCGGCCAAACTCCGTTTTGCTTCATTCGTACACAGAAATTTACAATCCATAGCTCAAAATAAAGCTTAAAGTATAAACAATCAAACCCCTATAACCACAATAACCTCAGATTCATACAAATACAAAAACGAACTAATTAAAACTTACATAAACCCTAGAATAATAACTAACACCTAGAGCAATCGTTTGTTCAATTAAATAGCACAAATCAACTGTAAACAAGTATATGAAACTATACCAAGCATCAAATTCAACCCAGAACCCCATAATCAAAAACCCCCAATTTCAGTCCAAGAACCCTAAAATACGAATTGAAAATCTAAATATCAAAACATGAAATTGATGGTATGAACAGAAAGTAGAGATCAAAAGCTTTGTTTTGGTTACTCACATGATCGATTTGGATAACAGAATCACTCTCAAATCTGCAGTTTAATTCCCTGGATGTTCTTCACCAACAAACTAATTTCTTGATTTTTCTGGATTTTTAATAATAATTAACTAATTAATTAATAATAAAACAGCTATTTATAGTACTGAAAATAATACCCCTAAATAAAATTAAGGGGCTAATTACACTCTTAATAAAAATATTTGGCCCCAATTTTTATAATTTTTTTGGGTATTAATATTGAATTTTTAAATATCCAATAAATACAAAATAAATACTAAAAATTCCCAAAAATTGTGAAAAATACAAAAATACAAAGAAAAATGATATATAATAATTTCATGATCATATACAAATAAAAATGTGATTTTTTGTGGGGTTTTTGGTACCCGAAGGGGTCCGGAAAAATTCGTTTTTCGCGAAAAAGGTCAATTGGTAAAACGTCTAGGGGTTCAAATTAGCAATACGGTACAGGGCATTTTTAATAAAACAGAGCCAATGATTTTGTTTGAAATATGGGCTTTTAAAATACTGTTTGAGCTGTACGGGTTTTGATATAATATATATAATTGACGATAAAACGCTCAATAAATATCCAAAACACGTTTGGATCAAAACAACCAACACATAACACATAGCAGTTAGGGTTCAACGACTTAACACATTTAATCATATAATAATACCCATAATTTATTATTATTATAACATAATACAAGCGTAATTCCTCGGTCGTTACACTGTTCAAGTACGAATACCATTAACCCTAACCATAGTGACTATTAATCTTCCACTTCAACATATTCTAGTTTGAACCGAGACTGTTATCAAATTTTATCCACAGATAAGTCAAGTAAAGAATTAGACTGTAATATCAGAACTTAGACTTATATCTGAACGTAACAGTCATCAGAACATAATTTCTTAACTCGAAAAAGGAATGCCTATCTGAGTAAATCCACATACAAGTTCTGAGTTATACTCTTCAGAACTTAATCGTCAGAATATGCAACCAGAACTTGTCCTCAAAGTTAGTGCAAAATGACACAATGACTGTTTATCTAAAACAACATAGACCACCACAGTAATTTTCATCATTCAGATGGAGTGATTAGTGTGTGCATTAAGCTAAATTTCAGACAAGGAGTAAAGTCTGATTCACTTCAGTACATCTTAGAAATAAGGCATAACTAAAATTTTGCTAAAGAGCTGTCATTATCCTGAAACCTACTGATGAATGAGTTCATGCTTGAGTCCACCTAAAACTGTTTTGTGCTAATTTTATGCATCTTTTTAAATTCTATTTTACAGTGGCTTCTCAGTATAAGTGAGTCACGACTGCTTATCAGAATTTATGCTATTATCAGAGTATTTCTCCAGTAATCATAGAGTGTGAAAAGTCACCAAGAAAATATTTTGCTTTTCTAATGCATATTTACTTAATACCAACAATGCATTTGGGTCGTCCCTTCCACATTTTTACTCTAGATCTCAAAGGAGTACCTGATTTTATTCTTTGATCTTTTTGCTTTTTCTTTTGATAATTGAGGTTTATCAGCACTTAGTACATTCAGCAGATTTACTAGTATCAGAACTTAACAGATGAGTAGCATTATTTTAATTTGTGACTTAGTAATAAGATAAACAAAGTAAACTCAACTAAGCTCAATTTTCAGAA
The DNA here is from genome assembly GCF_009905375.1 of Apium graveolens. Lineage (NCBI taxonomy): Eukaryota > Viridiplantae > Streptophyta > Magnoliopsida > Apiales > Apiaceae > Apium > Apium graveolens. The sequence continues at coordinate 118,327,043 of NC_133648.1, forward strand.
TTTGCTTGTGTCATAAGATTTCCACAGAAATAATTACTTCTTACATGAGATCATTTGTTTATTGAAGACTACTAGGTCAGTATCTAGCACAGTTATCCTCATAGGATTGAATAGTTACTTAAACAGACATATCACTTATCAGAATTTAGAAACATATATCAGACAACAATCAGTACTTGAACGCATATTTCAATTAATCACAGAATACACAAAGAGATTACATTCTGTAAATACTGATCATAAAGTCTAATGAAACAGAACAAAACTACACAGATTTAGAAAAAGAACCTGAAACCATTCCAAGTTCATTTACCAATCTTGTAAAAGTGGCTTCACACAGTGGTTTTGTGAAGATATCTGCTAGTTGTTGATCTGTTGGAACAAAGTGCAATTCCACTGTACCTTCATCCACATGTTCCCTTATGAAGTGGTACCTGATGCTGATGTGCTTTGTCATAGAGTGTTGAACTGGATTACCTGTCATAGCAATAGCACTTTGATTATCACAGTAAATAGGGATTTTAAAATATGTTAACCCATAATCCAGTAACTGATTCTTCATCAAAAGAATCTGTGCACAACAGCTTCCTGCAACAATATACTCTGCTTCTGCAGTTGATGTGGAAATTGACTTTTGTTTCTTGTTGAACCAAGAAACCAATCTGCCTCCAAGAAATTGGCAGCTTCCACTTGTGCTTTTCCTGTCAATTTTGTAACCTGCAAAATCTGCATCTGAGTAACCTATTAGTTTAAAATCTGATTCTCTAGGATACCACAATCCCAGATCAGCTGTTCCTTTAAGATACTTAAAAATTCTTTTCACAGCTGTTAAGTGAGGTTCTCTTGGATCTGCTTAAAACCTTGCACAAAGACAGGTAGCATACATGATATCAGGTCTACTAGCAGTTAGATAGAGTAGAGAGTCAATCATACCTCTGTAATCAGTAATATCTACTGATTTACCAGTATCCTTATCCAGTTTTGTTTCAGTGGCCATGAGAGTGGATGCACTTGAACAATCTTGCATTCCGAATTTCTTTAGCAAGTTTCTGGTGTACTTAGTTTGACAAATAAAAGTGCCTTCTTCATTCTGCTTGACTTGAAGGCCCAGAAAATAGCTAAGTTCCCCCATCATACTCATCTAATATCTTGACTGCATCAGTTTGGCAAACTTCTTGCAAAGTCTGTCATTTGTAGACCCAAAAATGATATCATCAACATAAATCTGGATGAGAAGTAAGTCCTTTCCATGGTTGAGGTAGAACAGTGTTTTGTCTATTGTTCCTCTGTTGAATCCACTTTCCAGAAGAAACTGAGCTAAAGTCTCATACCATGCTCTAGGAGCTTGCTTAAGTCCATAAAGTGCTTTATCAAGCCTGTAGACATAATCTGGATGTTTGGAATCTACAAAGCCTGGAGGTTGTTCAACATATACTTCCTCCTCCAATTCTCCATTGAGAAAAGCACTTTTCACATCCATTTGAAAGACAGTAAACTTTTTGTGAGCAGCATAAGCCAAAAATATCCTTATGGCTTCTAACCTAGCAACTGGTGCAAATGTTTCATCATAGTCAATTCCCTCATGTTGAGAATATCCTTTTGCAACCAGCCTTTCCTTATTCCTTGTAATTATGCCATCACTGTCTGTTTTGTTTCTGAATACCCACTTTGTACCAACAACAGATCTATTCTTTGGTCTTGGCACTAGGGTCCAGACTTTGTTTCTTTCAAATTCATTTAACTCTTCCTGCATTGCTTGCACCCAATCAGCATCTTGAAGAGCTTCTTCCACTTTCTTTGGCTCAGTCTGAGAGAGAAAAGAATTGTAAAGACATTCATTTGAAGTACCTGTTCTAGTTCTGACACCTGCATCAGGATTTCCAATTATCAAATCAGGTGTATGTGACTTTGTCCACTTCCTTGCAGATGGAAGGTTTTCTCTAGAACTGGATGCTCCCCCATGATCCATGCTGTCTTCATTTTCATTTTCTGATGCTCCCCCTGAAACTATGCTCTCTGAGTTGAATTCTTCAGAATTTAGATTTTCAGCACTATCAGAACTTGGCTTATCAGAACTTGACGAATCAGAACTTGAAGAGCCAGATGTATGTTCTGATGTTTCTTGAGATGTGGTAGGATCTTGAGTATGCTCCCCCTGTATTGGTGCATCTTCCTTTGACGTAGTCACCCCAGTTTCAATAACATCAGAGTTTAATCCATCAGAGTTTACAGTATCAGGACTTAGACTGTCAGGATTTTCAGTATCAGAATTTGAGTCTTCATTTTCAAATCTCAGCTGATCATGATCAATGAAATCTTCAGGACCAGTAATCTTCTTGTCATCAAAAGAGACATTGATAGATTCCATGACCACTTTTGTTCTCAAATTATAGACTCTGAAGGCTTTTGTGGAAAGTGGATATCCAACAAAGATTCCTTCATCAGCTTTTAGATCAAACTTGAATAGCTGTTCAGGATGAGTCTTGAGAACAAAACACTTGCATCCAAATACATGAAAGTACTTCAGATTTGGCTTCTTTTTCTTCACCATCTCATATGGTGTTTTTCCATGCTTGTTAATGAGTGTTGCATTTTGAGTAAAACAAGCAGTCTGCACAGCTTCAGCCCAGAAATAGGTTGGAAGCTTTGCTTCTTCAAGCATTGTACGTGCATCTTCAATGAGAGTTCTATTCTTCCTTTCAACAACTCCATTTTGATGTGGAGTTCCAGGAGCAGAAAATTCCTGCTTTATTCCATGGTTTTTGCAGAACTCTTCCATCATCAAATTCTTGAACTCAGTGCCATTATCACTCCTTAAGATTTTCACAGAATCTTTGACCAATTTATCCAGATGTTTGACATGATCAATCAAGATAGATGCAGTTTCACTTTTTGTGTGCAAGAAATACACCCATGTGTATCTGGTGAACTCATCCACTATGACCAATGCATATTTCTTCTTTGCAATAGACATGACATTCACTGGACCAAATAGATCAACATGTAGTAGATGATAAGGCTCAAGAATTGATAATTCAGTCTTGCTCTTGAATGAATATTTTCTTTGTTTGGCCTTCTGACAGGAATCGCAAAGGCCATTAGGAGCAAATACTGACTTTGGTAGTCCTCTCACAAGATCTTTCTTGACCAGTTCATTTATATTGTTGAAATTTAAATGAGAGAGTTTCTTGTGCCAATTCCAGCTTTCTTCAATTGATGCTCTACTCATCAGACAAATTGCAGAACCATCAGTACTTGTTGAAAGCTTAGCTTCATAAATGTTACCACGCCTGTATCCTTTCAGAACAACTTTGCCTTTAGATTTACTTACAATTTCACAGTGTTCTTCAAAGAAATCAACATGATAACCTATGTCACAGATTTGATTTATACTCAGCAAATTGTGTTTAAGTCCTGAGACCAGAGCTACATCTTTAATTATGACATTCCCAAGATTGATATTGCCATATCCCAATGTTTTTCCAATGTTGCCATCTCCATAGGAAACACTTGGGCCAGCTTTCTCCATAAAGTCTGATAGTAGGGCCTTATTTCCAGTCATATGTCCTGAACATCCACTATCCAGAACTAGAATATTTTTCCTGTTGCCCTGCAATCACAAAGACCACTAATTATTAGTTTTAAGGACCCAGACTTGCTTGGATCCTTTGGTCTTATTAAGTTTGTTAACATTTGCAGCGGATTTAGCATCGGAGTTTATGTTAACATTTTTCTTGTCAGAACTTACATTATCAGACTTTGAATCAGAATTTACACTAGAAGGAACAATGGAAACTTTCTTCAAAGAAGGTTTTATTTGATAATAATCATAGTACAAACTATGATATTCCTTACAAGTATAAATGGAATGCCAAAAACTACCACAATGAAAACAAGGATTTTGTGGTTTATATCTAACAGACTGACTCTTAACTCCTGATTTTGAAGGTAAGGAGTTAATATTCTTATTCTTCCTGCAAAAAGAAGCCAGATGATTAGAACTTCCACAGTTATGACATGTTTTCCTAGGAGCATCAGGAACAGGTTTATAACCATTGCTTTTATTCACACCTTCCTTTCCCTTCCTATTTTTCCTAGGTGATTTTACCTTATTTGCATTCTTAACATCTTTCAGCTTATGCTTAAGCTGCTTCTTTGTCATTAAGCCTATGTTTACTTCGGCTGTCTTTTTCTGTTTTAGTTTGTGAGAAGTTAATTCCTCTTTAACTTCTGATTTCTCATTTTCAGACTTTACAGTTACAAACTTAACAGGTTTTAAATTTGGCTTTTGCTTAACAACAGGCTTAATTTCTTCAGTTCCTTTATCATTCTTATCCTCTCCATAACCTAAGCCCTCTTTCCAGTTTCCACTATTTAGCAAATTTTGAGTTGTTTTGCCAGAATTAGTCCAAGTCCTGATAATCTCTCTTTCCTTTTCTAACTCAGTTTTTAGAGATTCATTCATTTTTAGCACTTCATCCCTAACATAGAAAGCATCATCTCTATCCTTCTGAGTTTGATGAAACATGACTAACTCTTTTTCTAAGAAATGATTTCTTTTCTTAAAAGCAAGATTTTCAGAAGTTAATCTTTCACATGTTAAAGTTTGATCTCTATAACTAACAAACATGGTTTTAAGATATCTTCTCAACTCATTAATATCATCAGTATGAAAAGCATAAGTAGTCTGAGGTACCTTTGTTTCAGCAGCTTCAGAACTGCTCTCAGCACTTTCTTTATCAGCATTTGCCATCAATGCATAGTTCTCCTCACTTTCAGAGTCTGAGGTGTCTGTCCAGCTTTTCTGCTTTGTGACAAGAGCCTTGCCTTTGTCACCCTTTACCTTCTTGCAATCAGGATATATGTGGCCTTTCTCACCACAGTTATAGTATTTAACATTGGTATAATCTCCTCTGTCAGACTTTCCTCCTCTGCCTTCAGATCTTCTGAAATTCTTCTTATCAGAACTTATGCCTTTCCTGGAAAACTTCTTTCCCTTCCTGAAATTCCTGTATGCAATCTTTGTGATTCCTTTCACCATAAGAGCACACAGCTTCATCATCTCCTCATCAGCATCAGTCTCAGGCAAGCTTTCAGAATCTGAGTCATCATCACTTTCAGAACTTGATGACTCAATATCAGACTTTATGAAAAGAGCTTTACCCTTGTCTTTCCTTGAGGAAGCTACTTTGGGGGATTCTTCTTCAGCCTTAAGAGCAACTGTCCTTGACTTTCCTCCTTTTCTCTTGCTTCTTTGTTCCATCTCAAGTTCATGAGTCTTGAGCATTCCATAGATTTCATCAAGAGTTGTTTCATCAAGATTGTAGTTGTCTCTTATTGTTGTTGCCTTCAAATCCCAGCATTCAATGACTCATTAGTCTTTGAGTCAAAGTGTTCATACTCTTGAGTGAGTATTGTCTTCCTGTTCTTCTTAATTGTGTCAGTTCCCTGACATCTTGTTTCCAGAGCATCCCATATCTCCTTAGCAGTCTTGCAGTTTATTACCCTGTTTGACATTACATTATCAATGGCACTATGCAGTAAGTGTCGTACCTTAGCATCCTTAGCAATTGATGTTATATCTTCAGCAGTATAATCACTCTTTTCCTTTGGTACAGTCTTTGCTGCTTCACCGGCAACTGCAATAGCAAGCTTGGTTGGTTTGTGAGGCCCTTCCTTGATTCTATCAAGGTATTCTGGATCTGTTGCTTCCAGGAACATGGTCATTCTCACCTTCCATATGGGATATTCAGATGGTCTCAGTATGGGAACTCTGATGGTCTCATACCGACTCTGAATTTGTGTCTTTGGTGGTTCCTCAGTTTTGGTAGGCTTAGTTGGAGTTTCTGTGTCAGACATGATTGTGTTTGGATCTTTAACTGTATGTGTATTAACAGATAGGCTCAGATACCACTTGTTAGGTCACACACACTGTAGAGGGGGTGAATACAGTGTATAATACAATCAAATCGAACTTTAAATTCATAAGTAACAGAAAACAAACTTTATTGAAACAATAAACTCTGTTACAGTATGGAACTGTTACCTCTCAGTGATGAACAAATATCACGAGAGCTGCTAGGGTTACAATGAATAATCTTCTCGAATAGGATAACACTTATAGTGTAAACCCTATGTCTGTGTTTATATACTACACAGTTACAAGATAATCGCTAATTGATATGGAATATAATTCTGCTTCCTAAAATATATCAATCAGATATCTTTTCTTTCAAGTATTCCATTCTTCACGGAACTCCTTCTTCATGCATATTTCTTCTTATGTTTATCTTGATCTTCTTTCCTTTAATTAGCTACTGTCCTTATCTGATCATCCTTCAGCACTTAAGTTCTGATATCTACCTTCTGATGATTATCTCCTGATAATATAAGTACTGATATCCTTAAGTCCTGACTTCCAGTATAAGTACTGATCAACGGTTAAGTACTGATTTGTCCTGTTAAGTAAGATCTGAAATCTAAACATAAATTATACTAGCCATGACATTATCAAATATATCTAACAAAGAGTACTCAGGCAACTATGGCCTATTAAATAATGGTCTGGGTAAAACCCAGCCCGTATAGTAACCATCCAGTCCAAGGCTTAGCATCCGGAACAATCGGAATGCTTTTGATATATCTCAACACCAGGATATACCAGAGTATATGTAACAAAGGTAAAAGAATTGAAATATGAATAGGGAATTCAATAAATTGGGTGAATCAAGAATTGAAATGAAATTGAAACAAGCATTAATAAATGGGTAACAGTGTATATGAACAATGATTATCAAAGGTAACTGATACGATAAAAGGAAATATAAATCACTATTCTGAATTTAGAATAGGGGAAAAACTTGCCTTGCGCGTACTTAACCTGGTTCAACTCACCGTCTTCTGATCCTAGCTTGCTCTGCCTTGCTAACACTGAACTAATCATGAAAAGATAGTCGTTTAGTTAACTTACTATATACGTGTATCTTGAATTGATATCATGCAACCTTATCAGTCTACCCATGCATTTCTATCTGACTCGCATATATACACATACATTTATATAGCACATAGGTTCACATAATCACGTAAAGCACGTAGCACAAAAAACGCATAATCAAATTTTAGACTGATAATTATTTTTAGAATCGATTCTAGACTCATACCTGCATTAACTAGCCTTATCTGATTTTATTATAATTTTTCGAGATTTATTCGACTCAATTATACCCCTATTAGGACCTACGAACTATTAATTATCATCAAAACACTCTTTTTCGGAAGAAATTATAACTCACAACTATTTTTATTGGACTCGTCTCATTTTTCTGAGTCTAGGGGTCTTCGTTTCGCTCAAATCGGACTAACGGTTGAATTATTATGAATTAAACAAGATTTAATTAATTAATAATTAATTTATAAATAATTAATTATAATTAAACAATCCTTAATTATATTTTAAATAATTAATTAATAATTATTTTATTTTAAAATAATTAATCCCTAATTATTAGGAATTATTATTTTTTATTACAAATTATTATTACTTATTCGATCAGATCGATTATTTACAAATAATCAATCGATTTAATTAACCGATACGCTACTTATCGAATAACTACGAATTACTCGAATTATAAACCAACTTAACGATTAATCACTCGTATAACTACGAGCTACTCGCAATTATCGCATAATTATCGAACTATTATATTATTATTGAAACTCATACGATTCGCTAATCAACTAGTTACCGATATTTAATTATACGCTATAAATAATTACCGCAATATTATTCGAATAACTAACGCTCAAATAATAATTCTAATTATCGAATTACTATTCGCATTATTAACTAATTATTAGATTATTAATCATATCACTTAATTATTTCTAATCCTTATTTATTAATAAATTACCTAATTATTAATTAATTACCCAATTATTAATTAATTAGATAATTAATAAATAATTAGATCAATAATTAAATAATTAATTAAATACATAAATTCAAATTTATAATTTAATAAAATAATTTAGAAATTAATAATACTATTTTTCAGAATTTTAAACTAATTTTTAATTAATTTTTAGAATTATTAAAAACTGATTTTAATTACTAAAATATAAATAAATAATTAATTACTCAAAAACACAAAATCAGAACAGAGTTTGGGTTCTGAAGGATCAAACCCGGGTCGTTTCCGGGTTGCAAACCGGGTCAACCTCGGGTTAAAGGGTCACGAAGAACAGCCGTCACCGTCCCAGAATCCGGCGACGGCGACGGTTTCCGGCGAGGCGAAAACACTCGATTCCAGGCTCGTTCTTCTGCGGTTTCGAAGCACAGCAACACAACGACGCTCCCAGCACCTTCCTCCTCCTTCCCTCGTCCTCCTTTCGTCGAAACGTGGCCGGAAACACGAAGAACACGGTGGCGGCGTCGTTCTCCGGCGAGCACGAAACGGAAGCCAACGAATGCGAAACCGGTGCCAATCGACTCCCTATCTGACGATCTAAACGTCTATGCTAACAGAATCATCAAACAATTAACAGAACTGCAAACCCGAATTCAAGAAATTAATCCCGAAAATACAAATTTCAATTCAATCAATCAAACATAAAAAACAATTACATAATCGAAAACTACAGATCATAAGCTTCAAAACGAGTACTCACACGCTCGATTTGGACTCCGGAATCACGATGAAAATCAGCTTTGATCTTCCTGCTCTGTTCTTCACAAACCCTAACCCTAATTCCCTTTCTAATTTTCTTTTTATTTTTCTGAGTTTTAATTATAATTAACTGATTTAATTAATAGTAAATCAAGTTTTTATATTTATGAAAATAATACCCCTAAGTAAAATTAAGGGTCTAATTACACTCCTAATAAAAATATTTCGCCCCAATTTTTATAATTTTTGGGTATTAATATTGAATTTTTAAATATCCAATAATTACAAAATAAATGCTAAAAATTCCCAAAAATTGTGAATATTTCAAAAATACAAAGAAAAATGATATATGATAATTTTATGATCATATAAAAATAAAATTGAAATTTTTGTGGGGTTTTTGGTACCCGAAGGGGTCCGGAAAAGTCATTTTTTTCGAAAAAGGTCAATTTGCAAAACGTCTAGGGGTTCAGAATAGCGATTTGGTATAGGGCATTTTAAATAAAATAGGGCCAATGATTTTGTTTGAAATATGGGCTTTTAAAACATAGTTTTGAGCTGTACGGGTTTTGATATAAAATATATAACTGACGATAAAATGCTCAATAAATATTCAAAACACGTTTGGATCAAAACAGCCAACACATAACACATAGCAGTTAGGGTTTAATGACTTAACACATTTAATCACATAATAATACACATAATTTATCATTATTATAATATAATACAAACAAAATTTCTCGGTCGTTACAGATTGTGGTAGTCCTCTCACAAGATCTTTCTTGACTAGTTCATTTATATTGTTGAAATTTAAATGAGAGAGTTTCTTGTGCCAATTCCAGCTTTCTTCAGTTGATGCTCTACTTAACAGACAAATTGCAGAACCATCAGTACTTGTTGAAAGCTTGGCTTCATAAATGTTACCATGCATATATCCTTTCAGAACAACTTTGCCTGTAGATTTGCTTACAACTTCACAGTATTCTTCAAAGAAATCCACATGATAACCTCTGTCACAGATTTGACTAACACTCAGCAAATTATGTTTAAGTCCTGAGACTATAGCTACTTTTTCAATGATGACATTCCCAAGATTGATATTGCCATATCCCAGAGTTTTTCCCATGTTGCCATCTCCATAAGAAACACCTGGGCCAGCTTTCTCCACAAAGTCTGATAGCAGGGCTTTATTTCCAATCATATGTCCAGAACTAGGATGTTTTTCCTGTTGCCCTGCAATCACAAAGACCACTAATGATTAGTTTTAAGGACCTAGACTTGCTTGGATCCTTTGGCCTTATTAAGTTTGTTAACATTTGCAGCAGATTTAGCATCAGAGTTTAGTTTAACAATTTTCTTATCAGAATTTACATTATCAGACTTTGCATCAAAACTTACACTAGAAGGAACAATGCTAACTTTCTTTAAAGAAGGTTTTATTTGATAATAATCATAGTACAAACTATGATATTCCTTACAAGTATAAATGGAATGCCATAATCTACCATAATGAAAACAAGGATTTTGTGGCCTATATCTAATAGACTGACTCTTAACTCCTGACTTTGAATGTAAGGAGTTTATGTTCTTATTCTTCCTACAAAAAGAATCCAGATGGTTAGAATTTCCACAGTTATAACATTTCTTTCTAGGAGCATTAGGAACAGGCTTATAATTATTGCTTTTATTCACACCTTCCTTTCCATTCCTATTTTTCCTAAGTGGCTTTACCTTGTTTACATTCTTAATATCTTTCAACTTATGCTTAAGCTGCTTCTTTGTCATTAAGCCTATGTTAACTTCAGTTGGCTTATCCTGTTTTGGTTTGTCAGAATTTAATTTCTCTTTAGCTTCTGATTTATCAATATCAGACTTTACAGCTACAAACTTAACATGATTTACCTTTGGCTTTTGTTTAACAACTATAGGCTCAATTTCCACAATTCCTTTATCATTCTTATCATCTCCATAACCTAAACCCTCTTTACAGTTTCCACTACTTAACAAATTCTGAGTTGTTCTGCCAGAGTTAGTCCAAGTCCTGATAATCTCTCTTTCCTTTTCTAACTCAGTTTTTAGAGATTCATTCATTTTAAGTACTTCATCCCTAACATAAAAGGCATCATCTCTATCTTTCTGAGTTTGCTGGAACATGACTAACTCTTTTTCTAAATAATCATTCCTCTTTTTATAAGCAAGATTTTCAGAAGTTAATCTTTCACATGTTAAAGTTTAATCTCTATAACTAATGAACATGGTTTTAAGATATCTTCTCAACTCAGTAATATCATTAGTATGAAAGGCATAAGTAGTTTGAGGTACCTTTAACTCAGCAGCATCAGAACTGCTATCAGCATTTACCATCAAGGGATAGTTCACCTCACTTTCAGAATCTGAAGTGTCTGTCCAGCTTTTCTTCTTTGTGACAAGTGCCTTGCCTTGGTCACTCTTCACTTTCTTACAATCAGGAGATATATGGCCTTTCTCACCACAGTTGTAGCATTTGACATTTGAGTAATCTCCTCTATCAGACTTTCCTCCTTTGCCTTTAGATTTTCTGAAACCCTTCTTATCAGAACTTGCACCTTTCCTAGAAAATTACTTTCCCTTTCTGAACTTCCTGTATGCAATCCTTGTGATTCCTTTCACCATAAGAGCACACAGCTTCATCATCTCTTCATCAGGATCCATCCCAGGTAAACTTTCAGTTTCTGAGTCATCATCACTATCATAACTTGATGACTCAGTATCAGACTTTACGATGAGAGCTTTTCCCTTGCCTTTTTTTGAGGCAGCTACTTTGGGGACATCCTCCTCATCCTTAAGAGCAACTGTCCTTGACTTTCTTCCATTCCTCCTGCTTCTTTGTTCCATCTCAAGTTCATGAGTCTTGAGCATCCCATAAATTTCATCAAGAGTTGTTTCATCAAGAACATAGTTGTCTCTTATAGTGGTGGCCTTCAAATCCCAACTTTCAGGAAGAGCTAACAGGAATTTAAGATTTGAATCTTCAAGTTCATATTCCTTGTCCACTAGTGACAGATCATTCAAGAGTTTGACAAATCTGTCATATAATGCAGTTAATGACTCATCAGGTTTTGAGTCAAAGTGCTCATACTCTTGAGTGAGTATAGTCCTCCTGTTCTTCTTAATTGAATCAGTTCCCTGACATCTTGTTTCCAAGGCATCCCATATCTCCTTTGCAGTCTTTTAGTTGATTACCCTGTTTGACATGACATTATCAATGGCACTATGCAGCAAATGTCGTACCTTTGCATCCTTAGCAATAGATGAGATATCTTCAACTGTATACTCACTTTTCTACTTTGGTACTGTCTGTGCTGGCTGATCTGCAACTACAACAGAGAGCTTGGTTGGCTTATGTGGTCCTTCATTGATTCTGTCAACGTATTCTGGATCTGTAGCTTCCAGAAACATAGACATCCTCACCTTCCATATGGGATATTCAGATGGTTTCAGTATGGGAACCCTAATAGTCTCATATTGATTATGGATTTGAGTCTTTGGAGGTTCTTCAGTTTTGGTGGGCTTGGTTGGAGTTTGTGTTTCTTCAGACATGATTGATTTTGGATCTGAAACTGTTTGTGTGTTAACAGATTGCTCTGATACCAGTTGTTAGGTCACACATACTGTAGAAGGGGTTGAATACAGTATTTAGCACAATCAAATCAAATTAAGAACACAAATAACTGAACACAGATTTTATTCAACACAATAAACTTTGTTACAATATGGAACTGTCCTCTCTCAGTGATGAACAAATTATCACGAGAGCTGCTAGGGTTACAATGAATAATATTTTTGATAATGATAACACATATAGTGTAAACCCTATGTCTGTGTTTATATATTATACAGTTACAAGATAATGTTCTAATTGATATCGAATACAATTCTGCTTCCTAATATATATCAATCAGTTATCTTTTCTTCCTAGTATTCTATTCTTCATAGAATTCTTCTTCGTGCATATCTCTTCTTATGTTTGTCTTGATCTTCTTTCCTTTCAATCAGCCGCCTTCCTTATCTGAAAGTCTCCTTAAGTCCTGATATTATCTCCTGATAAATATCTCTTGATAACTTAAGTTCTGATATCTTAAGTTCTGACTTCAGTATAAGTACTGACTTTCCAGTTATGTACTGATTTATCCTGTTTAAGTAAGATCTGAAAACTAAACACAAATCATAATAGACATGACATCACAAATATATCTAACATGTTGCTACATGATCATTGCTCCTAATTTCTGAAGAATGTCACATCTGACTTTTAGAACACAAAGCTTGGTGAGGACTCTGTATCCCTAAAGTAAAAGTTTGTGTAACACCCCCAGATCCGGGGTTGGGGATCCGGGTCGTCACGGTCTTTCTTTCCACAATATCACTTCACTTAATTAATAATAATAACCTTATGCTGTGACCCCACACTAACACACACCACAACCCGTTATAGTCTCAGAGATGAAATTGAAATAAGTACAAGTCTTTGAATCCACAATTTAAAAGTTATTACAACCCAAAATGATTACTTGATAAATTTACAGTTAATTGCCATTATCTGCCACAAGTTATAATTATACATAATTGATTCTTAAAAGTAGATGGTCTGAACTATAATAGATCTACCTCTACAGCTATAGCAGCTACAACATCATCGGGAAGACGCGGGACGCTTCCCACGCGCTTGCGCTGGGTCTGCTAGAGTCTGGCCATCTTTCCTAACTGTTGTTGTGTGATGAAGAAATAAAGCAAGAGTGAGCCTTACAGCTCGCAAGATAATATATAGTGATAACAATGATATAAGTATCTAAATGGATACTTACTAGAATCTTTTATCAAGTGTAAGATAATTACTTACTAGATATAAGTAAAAACAAGGGATGAAGTTACCAAATACTTCACTACACTTATATCATTTATAAAGCTACTTGAACTACCACTGTTCAAAGTATAATGAGCTTTCAACAGTTCATCACATAGATGAGACTACAAGACAAGATTTGAATAGATTAAATCTTTGAAATATTATTAAAGGAAATGAAGTTATGATATACTTCATTAAGTTCTGATATATATATATATATATATCCACATATACATCTTCTTTATACAATTTCCTGAAAACCTCTATCATGTAAGGTATGAACAGAATTGCAATATCCAATAAATTTGGAAAGGAAAAGAATTTTGGCATAAACCAGATATCTTGTTGATCAGGCAAAGATACCCATAAGTAACCTTTTCTACTAGTAGATGGACGAATTCCCCACTGGTCATCACCCTGGTCGTAATAGGACCTTATGCTGGACTGCCACTCAGCCACTTATGCATTTGATGGACTCCCACTGAGCCACTTACACTATCATGGACGCCCACTGAGCCCATGTTGCTTATGCCGACTCAATAGATGGACTTACTTCCCGAACGTTGGGTAAGTAATCAATTCATTTACCAAAACTGCAACCTTGTTGCGAATATAAAACACACCACAGAGCCGGATCCCTCAGGTTTTGAGCGAGTATTTAAATCCCCTTAAAAAGGAAGATCTTAAATATAAAAATGAGTTTTGGGATCCGCTCTAACTTTTAAAAATTATTTTGAAGACTCGAAAACACTTTAAAGAGTGTTTGGAGTAAAGCTGATTTAATGAAGTAAATCAGTCCCCAGTATATTTAGAAAATATCTGAATATTATTATTTAAATAATATTCCCATAAAGAATAATTTTTATAAAAATAATTGAAGTAGAAGTTTTGAAACTTATACTTGAAATGAATATTAAATATCCAAAGATATACCTATACGAAAGTACTATCTTTATTTGAATAATCGAAAATAAGTTTGATTATTGACACCTTATTCTTTAATAAAATAAAGAATATTATTAAGTAATAAGCGGAGTCATAATACCTCGAATGAATATTATAAATAATATTCATAAAATAAAGGAGTCATACATCCTCGAATGAATATCCAAGTAATATTCAATAATAATATAAAGGAGTCATAAGCCCTCGAATAATATTCGAAATAATATTCAATAATTAATATAAAGTTATCGAATAACCCTTATTCGATTAATAGTTTTGAAAACTATGACCATATATATATATATAAATATATATATATATATACATATATACAAAATCTACTCGGGATCCTCGACTCCCGGTTTTAGAAAATGTTTTCACCTTTGGGTCCCTATACTAAGGGTATATGCAAATTACTGTTATCCTCTAGCATAGGTATTATCAACTGAATCAACAGATATATATGGAAAGAATACGAAACATGAATGCATATATATATACCATAGCAGCATGCTTCAATATATTGCAACATTTGCTAATTAACGAACATGCATTTATCGCAAGATAATGCATATACATATATACATCACAACAACAGTTATAACGGGTAGAAAACTTGCCTGAGCGACTTGGGGTGATAAAAGGCTCGGGACGAGTCTGGTAACCTATAAACAACAAGTAAGTTGGAGTTAAACCAAAGTCACTTGTAAATCTATACTTTAACTAACTTAGACTCTAACGCTTGTTTTGCGCTTACTGATTCGCTTAAGTCACTTGGGTACCCTCGACTCCACCATTTTTAATAATTTAACCTTTACGAGTTTTAAGGCGATTCCTTCGCGAGTGTCTTACCAACTGCCTAACACACTTACCATAAATGTTTCATACATAATTAACCCTTTTTGGTCTTTAACGTATGTTTCAAAGTAAGGCGAGGGGAAAAGTTTCGTTCGCGAAACGCCGTTACTTGAAACGGTTGTTTCTCCTAAACCGTGTATCGGAATCGAACGAACTACATATCAAAACGAAGCTCGTAACACGAGCTATCTAGACATGGCAATGGTTATAATCTAGCAGGGGGTTCTCGGGTCCTAATGTTATGCACAAAAACAGTCTAAAGAAAATCGGACGTTACGACGGCTATGTTTACGCAATTTCCAAATTTAAAACCATTCAAAACCAACCCAATTCAACCTCAAATCCAACATACAACCAACATCCATCCTTATCACATCATAACAACCCCAACCAATTCAATTTTAACATTCATACTTATGCCTAAGCTTGAATTTAACTATACTACATTCTTTTAACCAAAACAACAAGATTTACCAATCCGATTCAATACCATTTCAATCCCAAACTCTAAATCACAAACATCAAGCTACAATATCACCCTACTAATCAAAATCATCTTATAATACATAGGAATCTAGGGTTTGGAGATGATATACCTTCCTTGAAGTGGTGGGAGGAGCTAGGAAGCCTTAAGAAGCTTTGAGAAGTCTTAGGAATGCTTGGATCTTCAAGGAAATCAAGAAAAATTTCAAGTTAAAAACTTGAAAACACTATTCATTGTCTTCTTCTTTGATTAAATGAAGAAGATTGAGAAGGAATTGATGACTTAAACTCATGATATAGCCCTAACTAAGCATAAGGATGATTAGGGAATTAACTCACCAATTTAGGAAGCTTGGATCTTTGATTTTGAAATTCCTTGCCTTTAAAATGTCAAAAAGCCGAGAGCATGAAGAACAATGCCTTGGTTTCTTTTTTTTTTGATTTTAATGAAAGTGATTTGCTTGGCTTGGTTGATTGGTTTTGTGTTTGATTTAGTTAATTACCTTTTTGCCCTTGATTTTGTGTGGTTAAAAAGCCACCACATCTCCTTCCTTCCCATGTCATGCCTATGTCATGTTGTGATGTCATCTTTCCCTCCTTGTCCTCTTCTCATTGGTTGGGTGACATCACTCTCTCTAATCCCTTTGCTTAACTTCCTAATTGTTTGCCTAATGACCGCTGATCTGTTATACGGTTCGCTTAACTTTCGTTTTCATTTATCGTTTGAAGGATCATACCCGGGATCTTATTACTTAGGTTCCCTTAACCTTTATCAATACATTATATTCCTTTTTATGATCCTCTATTATAATCCTTTAATTTAAATCATTTTTATCCTATTACCTTATACTCAATTCTCTCCGTATCTAATGGATTTCCGGGAAAAATCCAAGTGTTCGGAATTGGATTCTGACGATCTTTACATACACTTATATACCACATAGAGTACTAATAAAATCTCAGAATATCCATAACAGAACCCCTACATAGTGTGGCATGAAAAGTTTTCTCATTCAGCTAAAACACTATTCACAAGGGTTACAAAAAGTTGAAAATTTTGGGGGTTATTACAGTCTCCCCTCCTTAAAAGGATTCCGTCCCGGAATCAAACAGAAAACAAATGGGGGTACTTTTCTAGCATTGCGCTCTCCAGTTCCCAAGTTGATTCTTTCACATTATAATTCTGCCATAGTACTCTGACTAGCTTGATCACTTTGTTCCGAAGCACCTGCTCCTTCTTATCTATAATCCTTACTGGCTTCTCCACGTAAGTTAGATCTGGCTGCATATCCACCTGCTCGTACTCCACTATGTGTCTGGCATCCCGATGATACTTCCTTAGCATTGACACATGGAAAACATTATGAACTTGTTGCAAGTTAGGGGGTAAGGCTAGCTCATAAGCTAACTTTCCCATCCGTCTTAATATCTCAAAAGGTCCAATGTATCTTGGGCTTAGTTTTCCTTTCTTTCCGAACCTCATTAATCCCTTCCAAGGGGATACTTTCAGCAATACTAAGTCCCCTACTTCATATTCCTTGTCCTTTCGGGCTAGGTCTGCATATTTCTTCTGTCTGTCTTGGGCTGCTACAAGCCGTCCTCTGATAAGATCCACTATGTCTTTGGTCCTTTGGACCACTTCGGGTCCGAGCATCTTCCGCTCTCCTACTTCATCCCAGTATAAGGGAGATCGACACCTTCTTCCGTACAGGGCCTCATAAGGCGGCATTCCGATGCTATCATGAAAGCTATTGTTATAAGAAAACTCGATCAACGGCAAGTGATCATCCCAACTCCCTTTAAAGTCTATTGCACAGACTCTCAACATATCCTCTAGTGTCTGGATGGTCCTTTCACTCTGCCCATCCGTCTGGGGATGGTACGCGGTACTCATATTTAACTTGGTCCCCGCACATTCCTGAAAGCTCCTCCAAAATCTGGAGTTGAACCTGGGGTCTCGGTCTGAGACAATGGACGCTGGGACTCCATGTCGCGTCACTATTTCCTTAAGGTAAATGTCCACCAGTCTATCGACTGTGTATCTCTCATTAATAGGAATGAAATGAGCTGACTTTGTCAGTCGGTCTATAATTACCCAAATAGCGTCATGATTGGCTTTCGTCCTTGGCAATCCTACAACAAAATCCATCGCTATCTGTTCTCATTTCCATTCGGGAATCTCCAGGGGTCGTAAGAGTCCACTTGGTCTCTGGTGCTCTGCCTTTACTCTTTGGCAAGTAAAACATTTGCTTACCCATTCTGCTATGTCCCTCTTCATGTTGGGCCACCAGTAATATTCCTTCAAATCCCTATACATCTTGGTACTTCCCGGGTGAATGGAATACCTTGAACTATGGCTTTCATCCAATATCTCATCTTTAAGCTCTTGAACATTCGGAACCCAAATCCGGTAGGAGTACCTCATTATCCCTTTATTATCTTTCTCAGTATGGATCTCCTCTCCAGTCATTGACTCTCTGCCTTCATTCATTATTTTCTCCTGGCACAATCTGATCTTTTCCAATAACTCGGGCTGCATTGAGATCTCAAAAAGCTTTTCAGTTCCGGTTCCGGTTACCTTTACTTCTATTTCCATTTTCTCAAAATCCCTTATCAATTCTTCCGAAGTCGTTATCATTCTGAGTCTTTCCTTTCTACTAAGGGCATCAGCCACCACATTGGCTTTCCCTGGATGATAGAGAATCTCACAATCATAGTCCTTGATTAGTTCTAACCATCTCCTCTGGCGCATGTTGAGCTCTTTCTGCATAAATATGTACTTGAGGCTTTTATGGTCTGTGAAAATCTCGCACTTCTCTCCATACAAGTAGTGCCTCCAAATTTTTAAGGCAAATACTATTGCCGCGAGCTCAAGGTCATGAGTAGGATATCTAACCTCGTATTCCTTCAATTGTCTCGACGCATACGCAATCACTTTACCGTGCTGCATAAGTACACATCCTAATCCTTTGTGCGACGCGTCACTATATATCACAAAATCTCCTTTTCCGTCCGGCAATGCCAATACCGGAGCCGTTATCAACCTTTTCTTTAATTCCTAAAAACTGTTCTCGCATTTCTCCATCCATTCAAACTTCTCTGTCTTACGAGTAAGTCGTGTCAAAGGGGCTGCGATCTTCGCAAAGTCCTGTACAAATCTACGATAGTAGCCGGCCAATCCTATGAAACTCCTTACCTCTGTGGGTGTTTTTGGCCTTTCCCAATTTGAGACCGCCTCTATCTTGGAGGGGTCGACCAATACTCCTTCTTTATTGATCACATGTCCTAAAAACTGTACTTCATTCCGCCAGAATTCATACTTCGAGAATTTGGCATATAACTGTTCCTCTCTGAGTATTCCTAGAGCTATCCTCAAATGCTCTGCATGTTCTGTCTCAGTCCTTGAGTAGATCAAAATATCATCAATAAAAACTATCAAACATTTGTCCAAGTACTTCTTAAATACTCTATTCATTAAATCCATGAAAGCCGTTGGGGCGTTGGTTAATCCAAAGGACATTACCAAGAACTCATAATGCCCATATCTGGTACGGAACGCTATCTTGGAAATATCTTCGGGTTTAATCTTTAGTTGGTGATATCCAGTTCTCAGGTCGATCTTGGAAAAATAAACAGCATCCTTTAGCTGGTCGAACAGATCATCTATTCTAGGTAATGGGTACCTGTTCTTTATGGTTAGCTTGTTCAACTCTCGATAGTCGATGCACAGCCTCATGCTCCCATCTTTCTTCTTAACAAATAAAACTGGTGCTCCCCACGGAGACACACTGGGTCTTATCATACCCTTATCCAAGAGTTCCTGCAATTGGATAGCTAATTCCTTCATTTCTAACGGGGCTAACCGGTAAGGTGCTTTTGAAACTGGCGCCGTCCCTGGGGCCAACTCAATAGCAAATTCAATCACTCTATCGGGTGGTAATCCCGGAAGGTCTGGTGGGAATACATCTTCAAATTCGTTGACTACTGGAATATCTTGTAAGTTGGGCACCTCCTTCTGCGTGTCCACCACATAGGCTAGGTAGGCCTCATTTCCTTTTCGTAGCATCCTTCTGGCCTGGGCCATAGTCAAAAATTTATGCGTCTTCCTTTTTCCTCTAAATATAACTTCCTTCTTCCCTGGGATATTTAGCTTAACTTTCTTCCCTTTACAGTCTATCTGAGCATCATTGCTAGGTAGCCAGTCCATTCCCAAAATTACATCAAACTCCCCTAATTTAAAAGGAATCAGATCAACACTAAAAGATTGCTCCCCTATGTCTATCTCACAGGCGGGGTGAATCTGGTTAACAGGAATAATTTCATGATTGGCTATTTCTACTTGTAAGGGTTCTATCAAGGGTTCAGCCTTAAGTCTTAACTTACGCGCAAGGTCCTTTGATATAAAAGATTTAGTTGCTCCCGAATCAAATAAAACGTTTGCGCTGACTGAATTTAGAGAAAGGGTACCTGCTATCACATCTGAATCTTTCATAGCATCCTGGACTGTCATGTTGAAAGTCCTTGCAGTAGGTGGCTTATTAGAAGCAGCCCTGCTTGCTCCCGAAGCTGCTGGTTTGTTCATTGGGCATTCCCTCTTCCAATGACCCGGGCGTCCACACTGATGGCAGGTGGTGGTTGGAATGACGGCAGGGGTTGATGATGGGCACTTAGTTGAATAGTGGCCTTCCCGACCGCACTTAAAGCAGGTTACTGGCTTTCCTTTACACTCCCCAGTGTGATTCCTTCCACATATGTTACAGGCTGGCAATGGGGGTCGAGACTGGTTGGAATAGGACATTCTTGACTTCTGGCCACCCTGGCTCATGCTCACACTCATTGGCCGCTTAAACCCAGTGTTCCTTCCTGGTAGGGACACTGCTCCTCGATTAAATCTAGTTGGGAAGCTCCTTCCTGCGGAACCTCCACCCATGCTCATACTTTTCCTCTTTATTCCTTTCTTCTCTCTTTCCTTCTGCATCTGTTCACTTCTGACTTCTACAATCGTTGCCTTTTGCACCAGAGTGGCATAGTCCGTAAGCTCAAGGATTGCCACCCTATTCTGAATCCACGGTTTCAGTACCTGCTGAAACCTCCTACCTTTCTTTTCCTCGGTGCTCACAAACTCCGGCACAAACCTTGATAACTCAGTAAATTTCGCTTCGTACTCTGCTACAGACAAGTTATTCTGCTTTAGCTCCAAGAACTTGAGCTCCATCTGGTTTTCCATAAACCTCGGGAAATACTTTCCCAGAAACAACTGACTAAATCTCTCCCAGATAATAGCATCTGTCTCCATGTTTTTCTTGGCCTCCCACCAGTAGTTAGCTTCTCCTTTCAGAAGGTAGGTAGCAAATACAGTCTTCTGTGCCTCATCGGTACTCAAAATCTCAAAAGATTTCTCCATTTCCTTTAACCATGCCCTTGCCTCAACTGGGTCGGCTGATCCGTGGAACTCAGGGGGCTTAAGGGACTTAAAAGCCTTGAAAGAGTTTGCCACAGCATTGTTATTTCCTTGAGGGGGTGGGTTGGGTTAACGTTCCAAATTCTGCCTTAGGAGTTGCATGAACTGGCCCATGGGATCCATGCCTGGGTTTGGTACTGGTTGCTCAACCTCGGTTTCTCCTTCTTCAGCCTCTATCTCAAATCCCTCAACATCATATGTTTCCTCTTCCTCTTCATACAGGGAGTCATCCTGTTCCACATAATCCTCATCTTCCTCTTCACTGTGTTCCTGGTTCCTATCATCCTGGTTATGGCTTCCCTGGTCCTCAGATCCAAGGTTCGCCCTAGTTCCAATCTTTCTTGGCGGCATGATTCTGATAATAAAAAAAAATTATTGGGAAATTCAACGTTAGGTCACAATCATATACAACATTGTGCCTTGCACAGCTTCATATAATGGGGAGAACATATATCGCAATTCTATTATTTTAAGAAAGTTCTAATACGAAGTGTAGTAATAATAATGATAAAAACAGTGATCCCGTCACTATGGAACTGAACCGAAAGGAAACAAATATATACATAATGCGAGAAATACATAGTTTGATCTGGTCAAAAGTACAACAGTGCTACAGTCATCTGTCCCAAAAGTGATACATAAGAGTCTATCTGTCTAGTCAGAAAAAGGGATGCTATATACAAGTTAACTATCCCGGAAAATTGGCTCTTACTAAGGCCTCGGCTAACTAGACAACTAGACTATTCCATCGTCAGTCCTGAATCATACATCAGAGCGGGTCAGCTCCCATACCCTTTCCATCGCACGACGGAAGATATAGTCGGCCTGCCTCCTGGAGATCCTACCATGCCTGTCCCCCTGGAGAGATCTGAGTCTCGCTCGGGACGTGAGCTCTATCCCCGTAAGCTCCCTCCTCAAGGATCGGGGTATAGAAGCCCTAGTCTCATAAGCTCGGGTACGCCTACCCGCCCTCTCTGCATCCAACTCCCATCCTGGCCTCATCCAGTCGGGCCTCGGCAACCGCCACTCGGGTCCTCAGAACATCCTGAACATATCCATGAGCTAACGAAGACTGCCTGTGGGCAGGGTCAAGAGGGGGTGAATCCGGAGCCGCTGAGGGTGCCTCCTCGGTCTGCCTAGGCTCGGAAGTATGGGTCTCTGAGCTGTCATCATCGGGAATCCAAGATAGTGGTGGAGGGGTAGGGGCTCTGACCACCGGAAGTGTGGGTAAAGGGGTACCAGCATACACTACCATAGGTCCAACACGCTCCTCAGCTACTGGGACCTCATCCGGGTCCTCCTCATCTGGAATAGCAATAACCTCTGTCTCTGACTCCTCTGAGGGGTCCTCCTCATCTGAAATAGCAATGACCTCCGTCTCTGACTCCTCTGAGGGGTCCTCCTCATCCTCCTCCATCTCAGGCTCCTCCTGATCCTCAACATCTAGCAGTGCCTCATCATGCTCACGCTCGAACATCTCAGGGTCCTCTATCTCAGGCGCCTACACATTAAACAAGCTAAGTTACTATCATGATACTTATAAGGGTTCCCGTAAGGGTTTTAACTGTCAGCACTACTTTAAGTAGTCCGACCATGAACTTGGCAAGAGTTCTTATTATCTTTGTGAGTTTGTTATTATATCGTCGCATCATCTCTGAGGTTTATAACGCTTAGCTCTGATACCATTTCTGTAACACCCCCAGATCCGGGGTCGGGGATCCGGGTCGTCACGGTCTTTCTTTCCACAATATCACTTCACTTAATTAATAATAATAACCTTATGCTGTGACCCCACACTAACACACACCACAACCCGTTATAGTCTCAGAGATGAAATTGAAATAAGTACAAGTCTTTGAATCCACAATTTAAAAGTTATTACAACCCAAAATGATTACTTGATAAATTTACAGTTAATTGCCATTATCTGCCACAAGTTATAATTATACATAATTGATTCTCAAAAGTAGATGGTCTGAACTACAATAGATCTACCTCTGCAGCTATAGCAGCTACAACATCATCGGGAAGACGCGGGACGCTTCCCACGCGCTTGCGCTGGGTCTGCTAGAGTCTGGCCATCGTTCCTAACTGTTGTTGTGTGATGAAGAAATAAAGCAAGAGTGAGCCTTACAGCTCGCAAGATAATATATAGTGATAACAATGATATAAGTATCTAAATGGATACTTACTAGAATCTTTTATCAAGTGTAAGATAATTACTTACTAGATATAAGTAAAAACAAGGGATGAAGTTACCAAATACTTCACTACACTTATATCATTTATAAAGCTACTTGAACTACCACTGTTCAAAGTGTAATGAGCTTTCAACAGTTCATCACATAGATGAGACTACAAGACAAGATTTGAATAGATTAAATCTTTGAAATATTATTAAAGGAAATGAAGTTATGATATACTTCATTAAGTTATGATATATATATATATATCCACATATACATCTTCTTTATACAATTTCCTGAAAACCTCTGTCATGTAAGGTATGAACAGAATTGCAATATCCAATAAATTTGGAAAGGAAAAGAATTTTGGCATAAACCAGATATTTTGCTGATCAGGCAAAGATACCCATAAGTAACCTTTTCTACTAGTAGATGGACGAATTCCCCACTGGTCATCACCCTGGACGAATTCCCCACTCAGCCACTTATGCATTTGATGGACTCCCACTGAGCCACTTACACTATCATGGACGCCCACTGAGCCCATGTTGCTTATGCCGACTCAATAGATGGACTTACTTCCCGAATGTTGGGTAAGTAATCAATTCATTTACCAAAACTGCAACCTTGTTGCGAATATAAAATACACCACAGAGCCGGATCCCTCAGGTTTTGAGCGAGTATTTAAATCCCCTTAAAAAGGAAGATCTTAAATATAAAAATGAGTTTTGGGATCCGCTCTAACTTTTAAAAATCATTTTGAAGACTCGAAAACACTTTAAAGAGTGTTTGGAGTAAAGCTGATTTAATGAAGTAAATCAGTCCCCAGTATATTTAGAAAATGTCTGAATATTATTATTTAAATAATATTCCCATAAAGAATAATCTTTATAAAAATAATTGAAGTAGAAGTTTTGAAACTTATACTTGAAATGAATATTAAATATCCAAAGATATACCTATACGAAAGTACTATCTTTATTTGAATAATCGAAAATAAGTTTGATTATTGACACCTTATTCTTTAATAAAATAAAGAATATTATCAAGTAATAAGCGGAGTGATAATACCTCGAATGAATATTATAAATAATATTCATAAAATAAAGGAGTCATACATCCTCGAATGAATATCCAAGTAATATTCAATAATAATATAAAGGAGTCATAAGCCCTCGAATAATATTCGAAATAATATTCAATAATTAATATAAAGTTATCGAATAACCCTTATTCGATTAATAGTTTTGAAAACTATGACCATATATATATATAAATATATATATATATATATATACATATATACAAAATCTACTCGGGATCCTCGACTCCCGGTTTTAGAAAATGTTTTCACCTTTGGGTCCCTATACTAAGGGTATATGCAAATTACCGCTATCCTCTAGCATAGGTATTATCAACTGAATCAACAGATATATATGGAAAGAATACGAAACAGGCATGCATATATATATACCATAGCAGCATGCTTCAATATATTGCAACATTTGCTAATTAACCAACATGCATCTATCGCAAGATAATGCATATACATATATACATCACAACAACAGTTATAACGGGTAGAAAACTTTCCTGAGCGACTTGGGGTGATAAAAGGCTCGGGACGAGTCTGGTAACCTATAAACAACAAGTAAGTTGGAATTAAACCAAAGTTACTTGTAAATCTATACTTTAACTAACTTAGACTCTAACGCTTGTTTTGCGCTTACTGATTCGCTTAAGTCACTCGGGTACCCTCGGCTCCACCATTTTTAATAATTTAACCTTTATGAGTTTTAAGGCGATTCCTTTGCGAGTGTCTTACCAACTTCCTAACACACTTACCATAAATGTTTCATACATTAATTAACCCTTTTTGGTCTTTAACCTATGTTTCAAAGTAAGGCGAGGGGAAAGGTTTCGTTCGCGAAACGCCGTTACTTGAAACGGTCGTTTCTCCTAAACCGTGCATCGGAATCGAACGAACTACATATCAAAACGAAGCTCGTGACACGAGCTATCTAGAAATGGCAATGGTCATAATCTAGCAGGGGGTTCTCGGGTCCTAATGTTATGCACAAAAACAGTCTAAAGAAAATCGGACGTTACGACGACTATGTTTACATAATTTCCAAATTTAAAACCATTCAAAACCAACCCAATTCAACCTCAAATCCAACATACAACCAACATCCATCCTTATCACATCATAACAACCCCAACCAATTCAATTTTAACATTCATACTTATGCCTAAGCTTGAATTTAACTATACTACATTCTTTTAACCAAAATAACAAGATTTACCAATCCAATTCAATACCATTTCAATCCCAAACTCTAAATCACAAACATCAAGCTACAATATCACCCTACTAATCAAAATCATCTTATAATACATAGGAATCTAGGGTTTGGAGATGATATACCTTCCTTGAAGTGGTGGGAGGAGCTAGGAAGCCTTAAGAAGCTTTGAGAAGTCTTAGGAATGCTTGGATCTTCGAGGAAATCAAGAAAAATTTCAAGTTAAAAACTTGAAAACACTATTCGTTGTCTTCTTCTTTGATTAAATGAAGAAGATTGAGAAGGAATTGATGGCTTAAACTAATGATATAGCCCTAACTAAGCATAAGGATGATTAGGGAATTAACTCACCAATTTAGGAAGCTTGGATCTTTGATTTTGAAATTCCTTGCCTTTAAAATGTCAAAAAGCCGAGAGCATGAAGAACAATGCCTTGGTTTCTTTTTTTTTTGATTTTGATGAAAGTGATTTTCTTGGCTTGGTTGATTGGTTTTGTGTTTGATTTAGTTAATTACCTTTTTGCCCTTGATTTTGTGTGGTTAAAAAGCCACCACATCTCCTTCCTTCCAATGTCATGCCTATGTCATGTTGTGATGTCATCTTTCCCTCCTTGTCCTCTTCTCATTGGTTGGGTGACATCACTCTCTCTAATCCCTTTGCTTAACTTCCTAATTGTTTGCCTAATGACCGCTGATCTGTTATACGGTTCGCTTAACTTTCATTTTCGTTTATTGTTTGAAGGATCATACCCGGGATCTTATTACTTAGGTTCCCTTAACCTTTCTCAATACATTATATTCCTTTTTATGATCCTCTATTATAATCCTTTAATTTAAATCCTTTTTATCCTGTTACCTTATACTCAATTCTCTCCGTATCTAGTGGATTTCCGGGAAAAATCCAAGTGTTCGGAATTGGATTCTGACGATCTTTACATACACTTATATACCACATAGAGTACTAATAAAATCTCAGAATATCCATAACAAAACCCCTACATAGTGTGTCATGAAAAGTTTTCTCATTCAGCTAAAACACTATTCACAAGGGTTACAAAAAGTTGAAAATTTTGGGGGTTATTACAGTTTGCAAGCTTCTCAAAGTCATCAAGTCATGATAACCTTAAGTCATTATGAGAAGCAAACCCAAAGAAGATTCTCCACCTAAGTCTGATACCCCCCTATGCTAAATAACAAGCATAAGTGAAGTTTAACTCAGCTGTTGATGTGATTCTTCTCTAATTGCTTGACATACCTTGGGATTTCAGTATATATGTAGGTATCCTTATGGCTTGCTTCATCTTTAAACTTTTTCAGCTTCATTTATCTTTTCCTGATCATATCAATATTTAACAAACCTCTTCCAAAGTCAGCATTTCTTTGATAAAGATCTATTGAAGACTCTTCATTCGTTCCTAATCTGCATTATAGACTGGCTTCTCATCAGAACAATTTTCAGATTTTCACCATGCCATCTCCCTTGTTAAACTCTTGTTGTCATCTCCAATGTTTTAACACAGCACAACTTCTTCTTCCTTCTTTGTGATAGCAGGGTTGTATCACATCTTCACTTTCTTCTTCCATACAAATTTTATAGCATTCAAGTTATCTTTGGTACTTAAACTATGTTGGGTCAATGATGTTTAGGAACAGTTATTACTTACTTAACCTTTGATACATGGCACTTCACTCCTTTATCAGTCTTAGAAGCACTTTTATGGGACTTGAGTGAATTTCCAACATTTTCAAGACTAGAGAAGTCTCTTGTGCCACTATGGGTATTTGTGTGAGAGTTGTTCAGAGACATAAAATCTAAACTTTGGCTAACAGAAATGCATTGTGCAATAGTAATGACATAACACGTCATGCAATTAGGCTTATCCAAAAATGACTCATGTATATAAGAAATTAAATGAGAAGATCTACAGACATTTCTTTTATATCAGAATTAGCAGGAATCTTGCACCTATGTGTCAAATGATTCTTGGACCCACAGTTTTTATACTACTTTTTGAGAAGCATTTGGCACATAAGCAAAGCCATTGCCCTTGTTGATCCCTACTTTTCCATTCTTGTTAGGTTTGATCTTCTTAACCGTGCTTTGTTTGGTCTGAATTGATTTGACACTATTTTTATCACTTCCTCTTTTTCTGAAGAAAAGGTTGCCTCATTCTCTGCTTCATCTTCATCAATCAGTTGTTGTTTGATAATCATAAAATCCTCATCAAAATCAACCTATGATCTCAATATTTTGTAAAACCTTGGGAACTTTTTTATCAAAAGGAGTTTTCTTGTTTTTGTTGGATACACCCTTCTTCTTCTTTGGCTCGAAGTAATCAAAGCCAATTTCAACTTTCTCATTTATAATTCTCTCACAGAAAGCATTAACCAGTTGGGTAGAGTTCTTATAGGCTTTAAGCTTGAGCTAATTAGTATCAAGTTGCTCTCTTTGAGCCTTTTCAATGTTAACAACACACTCAAGCTTGTTCCTAAGATACTCTACCTCGTGCTTAAGGCTTTCAAACTGAACTAATCTAAGCCCTAAATCATCATTTACTTTTAACAGTTCAACATTATTAGTATTAGGTTAAACGATTTCCTCATTTATAGCAGTCAAACTAGTATGAATGTTAAACATTTCAACATTAAACTTCTTAACAGTTGACTTATCATCAGAAGTAGAAATATCAATGGAAGTGACAATAGGTACCTGACTATAATATTCTCCAACATCTTCTGATCTGGACATTAAAGCAAGGTTCCGATATTCACACTCCTCTTCATCATTTGTGTTAGGAAATAGAAAGTTTGAGCATATTTTATATATGTTCTTGATATGATTTCCAAAAGCTAACACTTGGAGGTTGTTCCTTGACATGAGGACTTAAACTTTCATATTTTGATCTAAGACATTTTCTTAGTGGAATCCATGAATATATTGAGATAAAGTTGCTTGTTTGAAATGGGTTATGGGGATTTTGTCCCACATTGATATTGTAAAAGAAAGATATTGAGCTTATATAGCATCTTGTGTTAGAGTTGTTTACAACTACTAGCATAAATGGAATGCTTGTGTGGCCTAGTGCTAGTGGGAACTCTTATATTTTTCTTTTCTATTACAAGTTTAATTATTTATATTATTTATTTAATTATTAATATTAAATATATTGAGTAAGGATTATTTTAATCATACTCTAAATATATTTTGTAATATTAATATTAATTAATCAGGATATAATATAAATAATAAGGAAACCCCATTTTGTTTACTTTTTCTGTTTTGTTACTTGAGATACCACATACAGTAAATAGAAGAAGAGCAACTTGAGATGCGTATATATTGAGAGGTATACTTGAGATAAATATAACGCAAGTCTATGTGCCTACCTCGCAAACATATATGAGTTGCATAGGGTTTTTTTTGGGCAAACTGAGCTGCGAGTCGCCATTGATCATTGTTGGTTCTATGGCCAGATTGATCTGTTGTTGTTTTATCCTGGAAGCGATATTGCTGCATTCCATCACAGCTTAAATGGGGGGAAATAATCTCTTCAAGAACAGTCAAGTCCTCTTGAAGGGTTTGGCAACTCAGCTGTTGTGTTCTTCTTCTCATCTAAATTTGGAAAGAGATAAGTTTTATTTACTTTCTTTGTCAATTACAGTCTCTGATTATAGTTTGTTATTGCCTTCGTGTTTTGTTTCGTTAGTTGGTTATTTGATTATTTATCTTGTTCTTGTTATTATATATATAACTGCCCATTGTTGCTCTATAGTTCGAATTATACCCAACAATCTTGAAGAGATTATAGTTATATATATAGTTAATTAGCAAGATGGTTAACGAAACTAGTGATGTTCCTAAGACTGTTGAGAGTGGTTCTGGTTCCGGTGGTACTGTTTCCATTGATTGGACTACGTACTATTTTCCCCAGCCAATTGATTTATCGATTGTGCCTGATAAATTTAGTGGTGGAGTTTCTTTTTCTCGTTGGCAAAAAAATATGAAGCTCTGGTTAACGGTTAAGGGTCTATGGCCAGTGGTACATTATGATCCTCCTGTGTTGGATCAAGAGAAGGCTGAATCTGTTAAGGCATATGCTTTATGTGCTGAAAAGGATGGGTTGGCTAGGGTAGCCATTTTGGCAGCCTTGGAGAACACCTTATTCGATGTTTATTCATTAGATGCCTATACTGCTAAGGTCTTATGGGATAAGCTGGACCAAACCCATAATACTGATTCTCAAGGACTTGAGAAGTATTCCGTGGCTAGGTTTCTTGATTTCAAGCTGGTGGATGGAAAATCCAAGACTGAACAGGTTTATGAGTTTGAGATGTTAGTTCATGATTTGGGTGAGTCTGGTATGGTCTTGCCTGAGAAGATTTGAGTGATGTCTGTGATTGAAAAGCTCCCTAAGTCTTGGGAAGAGTTTGCTCTTTCCCTGAAAAGACAAAAAGGAGAGATCACTTAGACTAACTTGATGTTAGACATCTCTATGCAGGAGTAGCACAAATCCAAGCAAGGACATGTGATGCCTACGGAATATGAGAGCTTGAAGGTGAATGTAGTGACTGTAGGACAGAAAAGAAAGGTAGTCACTAAGAAGGCTAACACTAAACCTGATAAGAAAACAAAGGCGAACAAACCATGTTGGTCTTGTGGACAGGTTGGTCATTGGAGTACAGACTGTCCAAGTAAGAAAGCTAAGAAAGCTGTTTTAGTAGCTCAACCAAATACTGTGCTTGGACTTGGAACCACAAGTGGGCCTGTAGCTAACATGGTCGTTGGTGAGGTTGTCGCCTCTGGAACTGATGATGGGTATGTTACTTACAACCCTGTATTACTTTCCACTTATCTGTCACATGAATGGTTGATTTTTACTGGAGCTAAAGTACATATTTGTGCTGATATTAGCTTATTTATATCTTATTAACAGAGTCATGGAGTGACAGTGATGATGGGGAATGCGAGTGCTGCACAAGTGCTTGGAATAGGAAACGTGGACCTGAAGTTTGCTTCTGGGCGGATTCTATCTCTGACTAGAGTGCATCATGTTCCCTCTATTCGTAGAAATATTATAAGTGGAAGTTGTTTAGTTAAGAACGACTTTGAACTTTCTTTGAAATGTAATAAAGTAGTTATTATTCATACTGGTACATTCTTTGGCAAGGGTTATTTGTCTTATAGTTTTTTTAATAAATGTTGAACCCGTTTTGGATGGTTTTATTAATGATAGTGTTGCACCTTCTGTTAATTGTGTAGAATCATCTGATTTATAGCATTTACGACTTGGTCATTTGAACTTTTGTGCTCTAAAGAATATGATGAATATAGAGTTGATTCCAAAGCACGCCATTGATAAGAAATCTAAGTGTCAAGTGTATGTAACTGCTAAACAAACTAGGAAACCTTTTCATAATGTTGTTAGGGATTCAGACTTGTTAGTTTTAGTGCACTCAGACATATGTAAATTTGGTGGTGTGTTGACTAAGGATCACTGTAGATATTTCATTACCTTTATAGATGATTGTAGTAGATATTGTTATGTTTATTTGCTTAAACTTAAGGATGAAGCACTAGATAAATTCATTATATATAAAAATGAAGCTGAAACACAAACTGGCAAAGTACTTAAATGTTTGAAATCTGATAGAGGTGGTGAGTATACGAGTACCTTGTTTAATGAATTTTGCGCAAGCAATGGAATAGTACATGAGGTTACTCCACCATACACACCTGAGTCTAATGGGGTCGCAGAACGAAATAAAAGAACTTTTAAAGACATGATTAACAGTATGCTAATTAATTTTGGGTTGCCTAAGTACATGTGGGGAGAGGCTCTGAATACAGCTTGCCATATTCTGAATAGAGTCCCTCTGAAACATATGGACAAGACACCATATGAATTATGGAGAAAGCGTATGACAAGTTTGAGTTATCTTTGTGTGTAGGGGTGTCTTGCTAAGGTGCTTGTCCCTGAACACAAGAGAAAGAAACTGGGTCCGATAATTGTTGATTGTATCTTTTTGGGCTATCTTGAAATCACAACTGCTATGAGATTTTTAGTATTAAAATCTGACATAGATGATATTATGGCGAATACGATAGTTAAGTTTCGTGATACAACTTTCTTTGAGGAAGTATTCCCTATGAAGACTGGTATATCTTTGGGTAGTTCTGAGGATGATCCCTCTCACACATCGAGTTCTATTCCTGATCATGTGGAGAAGATGACAAATATGGGGGTGGATCCTGGTAGTAGCTCTACTCTTAACGAAGTAGAGGAACCTAGAAGGAGTAAGCGTGCAAAGGTAGTCAAGGACTTTGGAAGTGACTTTATCACTTACACTGTCGAGGATGAGCCTTTAACTTTCTGTCAAGCCATGGATTCTTCGGAGTCAAGGCATTGGAAAGGCGCTGTAAAGAGTGAAATTGACTCAATTATTTCAAATAGAACATGGGAGTTAGTTGATCTCCCTCCTGGGTGTTCTACTATTGGATGTAAATAGATCTTTAAGAGGAAGCTAAACCCTGATGGCTCAATAGATAAGTACAAGGCTAGGCTAGTTGCTAAGGGCTTTAGGCAAATGGAAGACATTGATTATTTTGATACATATTCTCTAGTTGCCCGAATGACAATAATCCTAATGCTTATTACATTGGCTTCTATACATGGACTTATCATCCATCAAATGGATATAAAGACAACTTTTCTTCATGGTGACCTTGAAGAATAGATTTATATGGATCAGCCTGAGGGATTTGTTGCTTTTTGTAATGAGAGGAAAGTATGTAGACTAGTCAAGTCCATCTATGGCCTTAAACAAGCACCTATAAACTGGCATAAAAATCTTGATGAAACTGTTTTAGACTTCGAGTTTTTTATTTAATAAAAGTGACAAGTGTGTCTACTATAAGGTTAGAGGTAATGATTGTGTGATTGTGTGCTTGTATGTAGATGATATCTTGTTGTTTGGAACCAATATTGAGATTATTAACGAGACAAAGAGTTTCTTGAAGAGGCAATTTGAAAAGAAGGATATGGGTGAGGCTAGTGTGATTCTTGGGATTAAGTTGACTCAGTCAACTGATGGAATAAATTTGTCACAGTCTCATTATATAGAGAAATCTATACTTGAGAAGTACGGTTATTCAAATTGTAGAATCGCTAGTACACCATATGATTCAAAAGTTGCCTTAGTCAAGAATAGTTCAGGAGTTCTTGTGTCTCAGTTAAGGTATTCTCAGATTATTGGGAGTTTGCAATATCTTGCTAATGTGACTAGTCATATATTTCTTATTATGTGTCTAAGTTGGCTAGATATACAAGTTGTCCAAACAATACTCATTGGAAGGCATTGGATAGAGTTCTTAGATATCTGAAGGCAACTATTTCCCTTAGCTTGCATTACCGGAGATTTCCGGGGGTACTCGAGGGGTATAGTGATGCAAGTTGGATAGCTAAGAAATCTGGTTCCAATGGAGTGACTGGATATGTGTTTACCCTTGCGGGTAGAGCAGTGTCCTGGAAGTCTTCTAGACAGACTTTGATTACTCGGTCTACTTTTGAGGCTGAGTTGTGTGCACTTGATGCCACGGGGACGGAGGCTGAATGGTTACATTGACTCATGTATGTTACCTATAGTAAGCAAGCCGCTTCCTGCCATTTTTGTTCATTGTGATAGCCGTACAACTATCGACAAAGTCAGAAGTTTAAAGTATAATTCTAAAACAAAAAGACACATCCAAGTTAGACTAAAGTCTATAAGGGATCTTGTGTCTAATAGGATTATTGCTATAGATTTCATAGGAACTCAAGATAATATAGCTGATCCACTGACTAAAGGGCTTGAGCATGTTGTAGTCCTTAAGGCAAGGTTGGGGATGGGGCTGATAACCCATCATAATTCATCAACAGCGGGAACCCAATACATCTGAGAGGAGATCCCTCGAAGTGTATTCAATGTGGTAATAACAAGTTGTAAGGATGAATTGGTAGTACCTCTACCATATACATTTAGATACTTATGTATCTGAGTCTATTCCTGTAAATATTAAAAGGTACTTGAACTGCTAGTTAGCAAGAGTTTTAATAACTCTGATTGTAACAGTTTTGGATCAGGATTTGATAAATTCTGATGGACCAAACACTGTGTCAGAATTTGTAAACTCTGAATGGGGTCAAGTCGAAAGACGAGATGTTAGCAGTACATCTTTGGAGATGCCCAGCTAAGCGAATGTAATTGTGTGGTCACAATTAGAGGAAAGGGTTATTCCTTGAAACATTCAACAAGCAGGATCGAGACATGACCATTAACGTCTCAAAGCCGTAGATTGGCACCATAGCCTTTGACTTGTCATCGTTTATGGAGTGTGGTTACACCCAACGGATAAAGATTCAAGGTGAAACTTTCCATCTGTATCTGGTAGCCATCGAAGTAGAGGACTTAGAAGGTTTCAAATCCGGAAGGGTACCGACTCTGAAAACATGCCATGTATAAAATCTGGTATGCAATTTAATTATGGATTTGTGGGGGATTTTTAGAAAATGGAAAGTTTGAGCATATTTTATATATGTTCTTGATATGATTTCCGGAAGCTAACACTTGGAGGTTATTCCTTGACATGAGGACTTAAACTTTCATATTTGGATCTAAGACATTTTCTTAGTGGAATCCATGAATATATTAAGACAAAGTTGCTTGTTTGAAATGGGTTATGGGGATTTTGTCCCAAATTGATATTGTAAAAGAAAGATATTGAGTTTATATAGCATCTTGTGTTAGTGTTGTTTACAACTACTAGCATAAGTGGAATGCTTGTGTGGCCTAGTGCTAGTGGGAACTCTTATATTTTTCTTTTCTATTACAAGTTTAATTATTTATATTGATTATTTAATTATTAATATTAAATATATTGAGTAAGGATTATTTTAATCATACTCTGAATATATTTTGTAATATTAATATTAATTAATCAAGATATAATATAAATAATAAGGAAAACCCATTTTGTTTACTTTTTCTAGTTTTGTTACTTGAGATACCACATCGAGTAAAATAGAAGAAGAGTAACTTGAGATGCCTATATATTGAGAGGTATACTTGAGATAAATATAACATAAGTCTCTGTGCCTACCTCACAAACATATATGAGTTACATAGGTTTTTTTTGGGCAAACTGAGGTGCGAGTCACCGTTGATCATTGCAGGTTCTGTGGCCAGAGTGATTTGTTGTTGTTTTATCCTGGAAGTGATATTGCTGCATTCCATCACAGCTTAAGTGGGGGGCAATAATCTCTTCAAGAACAGTCAAGTCCTCTTGAAGGGTTTGGCGGCTTAGCTGTTGTGTTCTTTTTCTAATCAGAATTTGGAAAGCGATAAGAGATACGTTTTCTTTACTTTCTTTTTCAATTACAGTCTTTGATTATAGTTTGTTATTGCCTTCGTCTTTTGTTTCGTTAGTTGGTTATTTAGTTATTTGTCTTGTTCTTAATATTATATATATAACTGCCCATTGTTGTTGTGTAGTTAGAATTATACCCAACAGTTTGTGTCATCCCAGAATTTACCTTCAGCAATATAAGCCTTTCTCCTCTGCTCCTTGAGCAATGCATCATACTTGGCTTCCAACATCAAGTAGGCTTTTTCGTTTTTGACCTGTTTTGGCCTTCTGCACTCTGTGTCAAAGTGGCCAAGTTAATCATAGTTGAAGCACCTAATCTTTGACCTGTCTACACTCCCTATCTTGTATCTAATCTTCTTCACACCTTTGTTCCCCTCAGATCGACTTCCTCCTATACCAGCTCTTGCTCTCAATAGTTGATTCTTCTTGAATCTTAGATTTGAAAACTTTTTTCCATGATAGTCATTGATTTGTTGTTTATCTTCTCAATTTCTTCCATAATGTAGAATTCATCTTCACCAGTCTTCTCTTCACAAACCCTGTCATCTTCAGAATCAGATCCTTTGTAATAACCCGAACTTTTGGGACTTTGTAAAACATTGAATGAATAATAATTCTGATGATTAATGAAAATCTTTTACGACCACACTTTATGCGGATATTTAAATTAAATTTCCAAGTTGATATTATGAATATACATACAAAGTGAGTGTATGTAAGAGTTGTTAGTTCTCGAAGAAAATCAATATTACAAAATTACCCTATTTTACGAACTATCAAGGAATACGAGAACTGCACTACGATCACAGATTTAAAATACTACGAATAAAACCCAAGTTCCAGGATTATAAAAGATAGGGATTCATATTAAAGGTTTACCCACGAATCACTTCCGAGTATTGATCACGATTACGAGGAAACGATTAAGTAATTATTTAAGTATATAATTAAATGAACCAACAGTTAATGAATTTAACGTAGTCAAATTTGAGAATCGTTACGGTTATAGTTGTCGTAATTGTTCGCTCGCGTTTATGACTGTTTTAAAGCATATTTTCGAACTGTAAAATTATTAATTTTAAACATCAATTGCCATTACAGTAAAGATCTTATTTTTTAGTTTGTAACCATATAATATCGTGTTGAGACGATTTACTTTTTAGGAGAAAAGTACGATTTAGTAAATGTAGTCCAGATAACCAAATTGCTTTGTAGTAATGACTTTGAGGGTATAAACGAGGCCCTTAGAAAATGTTAAAAATTATCAAACTTGGATAGGAGATAAAATATATAATAAGGAAGGCCTATTTAAAATTTTAACTTAAAAGGTTAATATTTTGATTTTATAAAAATATCGGAGTTGAAGTCGCGTGAAATGAGAGCATAAAAAATGACCATTGCATAGCCACTGCATAAACTGCTACTTTGGTCATTTCGGCCTTTTTCCAAGAAGTACGTTTTTATTCATTTTGTGCTAAATGTTTTCTAGATCGTGCATGCAAAAACTGTGCATTGAATGAGTTAACGTTTTGAGAGGAATCAATATTTTAGTGAAAACGGTATGAATAATAAAACTCCACATATAGTTGATCGAACTTCTAAATTATTTTTCACCTATTTAAAATTCATGTTTTCAAATTGAAACTTTTTTATAAATATTAAAAACACTCAAAAAGTTCCTTGAGATGGTTTCACATTTAAATATTAATTTTTTGATTTATTAAAAATGTTAGAGTGTGAGTCACATAATAGTTATATTTGGTAAAGTCAACTCCATAAGACCACTTTGACCGTCCATTTCGACCAAAGATTGATAGTTATTTCGAGTCGGTCGAATATCTAAAAGTTTAAAGTATTACATGTATTAGTAATATAAGTCATTGATGGGATTATGAAACTAATTAAGATTATAATATTTGTTGATTAGAAACCCGGAACGAATGGAAGTCGGAGAATGTATCTTGGAGTCCAAGAAAGTTTACAAACCTTACTTATGATCACCTTTTTGTTGTGGAAATGATTTATTGTATTACGCATAATGCCATGATTATCAAGAATTTCAATTATGAGATATTATGAGATGAGATTGATTATGTTATAATAAGTATCGTATATATGTTAACGCTAGCAAAAAGCATGGTATGTATTTTTAGACTGAAAGTTTGTTGGTATAATTTACTTAAAAACCCAGAAGTATTTCGGAGACATTTGGAATTTATAAAATCGTGTCTAATTATTATTATAGTAAATACTCCAAGGGACTCGATGCCCTTGTGGTTTATTAAAAACCTCGAATTTTTATTAAACGATTTCCAAAGATCGTATTCCCTCAACTTAAATATTATTTTTCTTAACCGATGAATTATATTTCAAATATTAATTTAAAAGAAAAATTATTTATAGTCTATTATTAAATTATTAATTTCTAGCATTAAATATTTATTTAAACATAAATCAATTGAGGAATATTATTTCAAATATCCATTTTAAAATGAATTATTTGATGATTAATTATTTAATAATTATCAATTAATTGTTAAATTTATTTAAGTATTTTTATGATTAAAAATAATAATTCATATAATACAATATTTTCTAAATTTCAGAAAATCGTACTAGTACTTTTAAATCATCGAAAAATATTATATCGACTAATTCTAAATATTTTTACTATAGTGACAAAAAACCCCCCCTTAATTATTTATTTATTGACAACGGTCAACTCACATTATCATAATAATTCCTCCAAAAATTCTCGGAAGTATGTATATATATATATATATATATATATCGGTGTGTACCTATCTACAAGTAGTATGCTTGGGGAACAATATAAGTTCCAGTATTTAGTAGGATTCTTAAAGGACAAGGAGGGGTAGACTCTAGTACTTTGTGTACTGGGCAGACTACTAATTATTACCGCATAAGAAGGTTTCATAAATACCGATGGACATGTGAAATATGCGTACCTGAGAGGGATGGACGCATAATGTTTACCTGAGGGGGATAGACACATAAAAAGGCCCGAATGTGACCAAGTTGATAACCCACAATTAAGGGAATCGTCCTTCTACATGCAGAGAACAATATATTTTTTTGATATATGACTGATCATCGTATAGTAGGGGCTCTGGTGAATGTCTTAAATCTTCCAATTGGAATTTTTATGCAATACTGTAACTTAAGCCAAGGTGCTTAGTTACCGAGAGTATTAGCATTATATTTTGAAATAAATAAATTCCGATGTGAATTAAAATGAGAAGGTATATATCACTAAGAAAGCTATTCTCCTGAGTATATAATACTATCGGGAGCATTGGCAAGATATTTTGATATATATATATATATATATATATTATCTGATTTAATTTAAAGAGAAAATGGTGTATACCACCGAGATTTCAATCTTCTTATTATACAATAAAGGATGAAAGTATTATTTTACAGTCATTTTCTATTGCTTTATTTTATTGTTGGGAGTTATTGCTCACTCTTGCTTTCCTTTAAATGTCACAATACAACAGATAACCAGTATGTTGGTGAGGAAGCGTGGAAGACGCAAATACTTTCTGTCACTACTGGAAGCTTAGTTTAAGGTGGGCTATATCATTCAGATAGGTATAAGATATTAATACTAATCATTGTAACTTCATGTAGAGATTACTGTAATGGCCTCAACCCCGGGGTCAGGAGTTGACGTCACTAATCACATCAAACCATAATTATAAACTACTAGATTATTATTACCATATCACAACCCAATACCAAGACCTTTTCCAGGTTTAAGTATGATTTAAGCCATTTACTATTACTGAAGAAGAGCTAACTAAGGCTTGGAAATCATCTAGAGATGTACATACTCAAATTACCAAAGTTCAAGGTATAGAGTCTTTCTGTGATGAAGCCTGGAAAAAGAGCAAAGAGAAACTGAGTCCTAGTTTGATAGAAGGACTTTCGACGGATGTGGATTCAATGGATAATGAAGATTATCCATCGAATGACAAAAAGATTCATCCATCGAAAGACAAAGAACCACATTCATCGAGTGAAAGAAAGCCAGTTAGCAAAGCCAAGCTAGCTAAGTTAAATAAGAAATATGGATCAGTTTCCAAGAACTTTGTTACATGAGAAACAAGTCAAGTCAAGGGAAACAACAGAGTTAATGTAGGACATCTGTCAATCAAGCATTTGAATGATAGATTGGAGAAGATTGAGGTTAAAGCAGAATCTAAAAAGGAAAAACAATGAGAATGGGAAAGTAGGAATTAACAAACATAACAACTACACACCTGATATATATGCACCTAGAAAAATTTATGTGAACTGCGGTAGTGTTAATCATTTGTCTGTTAATTATAAACTTGCCATGCCTGCACCCATGTTTGCACCTCCATCATTTCCCAACATGCCCACAATGCCTGTGAATGCTATGCCTGCACATAATTTGAATGCATAATTTGCTAATAGGCCATTTGCACAAAATCTTTATTATGTTGCATTTAGTATGCATCAAATGCCATTTAGCATGCTTTACTGGAATAACATGTTTGCACAGAATATGCCTTTCCATGTTAACCAGCCTGTGCATGATAATTCTATTATGATGAATGGTTTTCAAAGCTCTACTCAAATGACCAAGGTTGAATCTCAATCACCTAAGTCAATTGAGGAAAAGCCTAAGAAAAAGGCTAACAAAGCAGGACCCAAGGAAACTTGGGTACCAAAATCAACTTGATTTGATTTTGTTATGTGCAGGGAAATATAAAGAATCTTTGGTATTTGGATAGTGGGTGCTCAAGGAACATGAATGGATATTCTACCCTGCTCACTGAGTTCAAGGAGAGAGCTAGCCCAAGTATTACTTTTGGAGATGACAACAAAGGGTATACTGTGGGATATGGCTTGATTTCAAAAGACAATGTCATCATTGAAGAAGTTGTTCTAGTGGATGGACTCTAACATAATCTTTTGAGTATCAGCCAGCTTTGTGACAAGGGCAACTCAATAACATTCAACTCTGAAGCCTGTGTTGTAACCAATAAGAAAAGCAACAAAGTGGTTCTCACTGGAGTGAGAAAAGGAAATATGTATCTAGCTGACTTCAACTCATCAAATGCAGAATCTGTCACTTGTTTTTTCAGCAAAGCAAGTCAAGATAAAATTTGGCTATGGCACAAGAAGATGTCCCATTTTATCTTCAAGAGTATGAATGAACTAGTCAGGAAAGATTTGGTAAGAGGCATTCCTCAAGTGGAATTCTCAAAGGATGGATTGTGTGATGCCTTCCAGAAAGGAAAGCAAATAAGGCATCATTCAAAAGGAAGCTTGAATCAACAATTGAAGAACCTTTACAATTACTGTACATAGATTTATTTGGACTAGTCAATGTGTTGTCCATCTCAAAGAAAATATATTGCCTAGTAATTGTGGATGATTTCTCAAAGTTCTTTTGGACATATTTTCTCAAATCTAAAGATGAAGCTAGTGAAATCATCATTAATCACATAAGGCAAATCAACAATCATCTTGGATCTCAAAGTTATAAGAATCAATCACAAAATGAGAAATATGGATCAGTTTCCAAGAACTTTCTTTGCTAAGTTGATCTACGACAAGCCATATATGAGACTATCTATAATTAAGCCATATTTATCATTTAACTTAGCTAGCTTGGCTTCGCTAACTAGCTTTCTTTCACTCGACGGATATGGTTCTTTGTCTTTCGACGGATGAATCTTTTTGTCATTCGACGGATTATCTTCATTATCCGTTGAATCCACATCCGTCGAAAGTCCTTCTATCAAACTAGGACCCAGTTTCTCTTTACTCTTTTTCCAGGCTTCATCACAGAAAGACTCTATACCTTGAACTTTGTTAATTTTAGTATGATTTAAAAGTATGACACACTACTTATTATAGCAACTCACAGACCAAAAATAGGTCTCACAAAACTACCTCAACTGATCCTGCTACCGGTTGCACTGAAATCCTTCCCTGAACATGACGAACTGGTCTCCTAGGAATCTGTGCCATATATATATAACAGGTTGCAAGGGTGAGCATATAATTTCTCAGCAGTACCAACATATGAATAACAGAGTAAAAACAGTTTATACTAAACAGTTATAGGAACATGATTATAAAGCAATATGAAAGCAATAATCTGTAAATGATTGCAAGTCTCTGTCAAAATAAAACAAAACTTGATATCACTAACTAGCATGCTCTTTATAAAACAAAACATAGTTGTGTGTTGTGTAAACACCATAGTCCAATTTTAGCATGCTATTCACATTTGTAATTCAATTGTATAAAATCACTTGTTCCGTTATGGGAACCACAAAACCAAATCAGATATATACTGGACATTCAAGTGTGAAGACAACTGACCATGCTATCAACACAGAATAACTCCCATGGTTATCCTACAATTACCTGTTGTGGAACTCAGAGACTAGCTAGGTCCCTGACACGCTAGACTAATCAGTTATATAGTGCACGTAACTGAATTAGCCTCTTACGCAACCTTATCCAATATCTGATCATTTTTATCCAGTTTCAAATTACTTGTACTTGTTATTCCCAAATAATCTAAAAAAGAATTATAGAAGGGGGATTGAATGTAATTCTGGCTTCTTTTTTATTTTAAGAACAGTTTTTCTACAAATAAATAATTGTGTTTGATTTAGCTATGATGCGGAATGGAAGTAGTGTAGAAATCAAAATATAAAGTATTTAAATACAAGTACTTAAAAAGTTTCTTGTGGATTGAACTTTTCCACCACATATATATACTAAGTAGAAAACTCTGTGTTACAGAATTGTACACAACTGCTTACAAGTTAAACTACAAGAACAGAGAAATTCTTTACAAATTTTGCATTATCTATTTCTCTAGTAATTGCTTACTAACTTGGATAGATTTCTTGTTGTGTTCTACTTGCTATTCTTGGTTTATATATTACCAAGGTACATGATAAAAAGACAAGTAAATAAGACAAAACATTTCTCAACTGCTCTTTTCCGTTGAAACTCAAGTTGATCATCCGTTGAAACTCTGGTTGATCATCCATTGAAACTCGGTTTGATCATCCGTCGAGACTTAAGTTGATCATCCGTTGAAGCTTTGTGAATCATCCGTTGAGACTGTCTTCTTGGCAGTTAACTCCATTTCATTTATACAAGATTATAAGGCATCTAATATTTACGATTAACCAACATATATTGCATATCAATCTAGTACTCAACATGACTTCAACATCTAGTTCACTAAGCTATTTAAGGATGCAGAAATGTGCTACTAATCTTATTGTTACATAAGCTACTCTTTCAACGGATGTTGAATTGATCATCCGTTGAAATCAACAAATTCACTTAAATAAAATTTACTAAGTATTTTGTTTAAGTTATCATCAAGCACCCAACATATTCCTAACAGTACATATCTCAGTTTAAAAATAGTTCGGTCAACAGCACACATAAACTTTATTCACAAATAATTTTCAGTTGGAGATAGGTACCTTTTCGAAGTTACTTTTCCCCAAAACAAGATTAAAAATAATAATTATAACTACAGGGAATACGTAACTTAAAACATTTCTTTTCCTGTTTGAAAATAAAACAACAGTTCATTTATATATACTGAACCATAAAAGTATGGTCAGGGGGACTTTCCTTGCAACACTTTCTCAGAAATTCCTAGGGTAGCTTCTTTAGTCTTACTTTAGTCCTCGCAAACCTCGACTTGGATCTACAGTAACAGAATACCCTAATTAGTTATTCTGACATGCTTGATATCTTGAGAATCTAACTAACCCAATCCAATAAACCCAACTCGTATAATAATATTTATATGGATATTCACATAATTGATACTTATGATAATAATAAAATATTTAATATAATATAGAAAGCTTCTCATAGTTAAAATAATTTTCCAGAAAAAAATGGACAGCGGCTCCTCTATTTACTCGACTACCCGTCCAAACATAATCGACTTGCAACAACCAATCAACCAATCAATCAATCTTAATCACAGTATTTACTAATTAACTATTTTGTTTTAAAATAAAAATATAACTAATTTTATTTATTTACTTCAAAGTTTTTAGAAGTTAATCGAATAAACCACCAAAAATAACCACTCGAATTTCACCATTTCAATTCATCAGAAATTCAAAAAACAAAAAAAAAGAGTCAGCCACTTCAAGCAATACACGCATGCGCATGTACTAAACAACACAGGCAACCAGAAAAATGCAGCAACCGGCCGTAAAAAGAAAGGGCCAGAGAAGGAAGCACACACAAAGACTTTCACACACAACAACACATATATATACATACAATTGAACACACACATATCATATATATACATAACACAATCAAACACCACTGGCGGCTACTCACCGGAGCAACACACGGTGGCGGTAACCGAGAAACAACAGGGGAGAGGAGAGAAAACGGGAAGAAAAGGAGAGAAAAGAGAACAGAGAGGGAGAGATAGAGAGGAAAGAGATTGAGAAAGAGAGAGAGACATGCGGGAGTTAGAGAGAAGAAGATAGATTTTTGATGTTTTATTCCCAATTTTTCTGCAGGTGTCGCTTGTCTACTACTTGTGACACGTATTAGAAAAGAAACAGGACACTTAACTATATAATTAACACGTGTCATCGCAGTTAAAAATCTGATTTTTAGTCCCATTTTATATCGTTTATCGAACAAAGCTGCGGGTTAAAGTGAGCCGAAAAAATTATCAATTAAATATCAAAATTCTCAGAATAATTAAAAACTAATAAAATAAAATTTTCATAATTTAATATGTATTTCTTAAGTGCGCATCTGATCCGTGTTTTATGATTTAACGATCAAACGTGCGGGCGAATATAAT
The DNA here is from genome assembly GCF_009905375.1 of Apium graveolens. Lineage (NCBI taxonomy): Eukaryota > Viridiplantae > Streptophyta > Magnoliopsida > Apiales > Apiaceae > Apium > Apium graveolens. Next base: position 118,371,128 of record NC_133648.1, read on the forward strand.
CCGATTTTTTTTAAATAATTTTAAAATTCTCGGAATATTCCAAACTTAATAAAATATAAGTTTCATGATTTTTGAAATTTTTCTGAATTTAATATCGAATTTAACATAAAATACACTCTGAAAATCATACATGAGTAATTAATCATAAAATATAACTTTCTAAATCTCAAAAATCTTTAAAAATACATATCAAAATTATTAAATACTAAAAAAAATTAGAAATAACTTCTCAATTTATAAAAAATAATTCTGTAAATAAATCATTATTAAATATGCAAGCCAACTCACAAATTACAAAATTGAATAAATAAAATCACTTATTACGGGTTACTGAACCACATACAATCCCATCATATAAAACACATAACTGACAATAGTCACAACATAATTTAATTATTTATTAACCAACAATTGTACTTTTTAATATTACAAAATATACGAGTCATTTTAATTTTCCCCTTAAAAAGATTCTGTCCTCAGAATCTGACCTAATTAAACATATAGGGATATTTATCAAGCATGTCTAACTTTAATTCCCATGTACTCGAGGATTTCTCCAAAGTACTTTTACCATGGGGATTGATTTATTTCTAAGGACTCGCTCTTTACGATCTAAAATCTGGATTGGTTGTTCCACATAGGACAAATCTGGCTGAAGCTCGATTAGTTCATACTCTATTACTTCATTCGAATCATGAATATATTGCTTCAACATGGATACGTGGAACATATTATGAATATGCTGTAACTGCGGTGGCAACGCTATCTCGTAAACAACTTTTCCTATTTTCTTCAAAACTTCAAATGGTCCTATCTACCTTGGACCGAGCTTACCTTTCTGACCAAATCGAACCAATCCTTTCCAAGGTGACACTTTCAATAATACCAATGATCCTACTTCGAACTTCATATCCTTTCGATGTAAATCGGTGTTCTTTCACTGTCTATCATGAGCTGCTTCTAACCTTTTCCGAATCAATATCACTTCATCCTTGGTTTGTTGAACTAGCTCAGGACCTAGGACTTTCTTTTCACCCACTTTATCCCAATATAAAGGTGATCTACATTTGCATCCATAGAAGGCTTCATAAGGTGGCATTCCGATGTTGGCATGATAACTATTATTGTATGAGAATTCAATCAAAGGTAAGTGGTCATCCCGGTTTTCGTAAAATCCAAAGCACAAACTCTTAACATATCCTCTATGGTCTGGATTGTTCTCTCACTCTGACCATCTGTCTGGGGATGATAGGTGGTACTCATATTTAGTTTGGTTCCTAGATATTTTTGAAACTTGGTCCCAAACCTCGAATTGAACCTCGGGTCTTGATCTGATACAATGGAAACAGGAACTCCATGTTTGGTCACTATTTCATCCAAATACAACTTAACTAGCTTATCTAAAGAATATCTTTTGTTGATCGGGAGGAAATGTGTTGACTTCGTCAATCTGTCGATAATTATCAAAATAGCATTGTGATTGGATCTAGTCTTCGGAAATCCCACTATAAAATCCATTGCAATCTCTTCCCATTTCCACTGGGGAATCTTTAAGGGTTATAATAATGGGTCTTTGGTGTTCTGCTTTAATAGTTTGGTACACGTGAATTTGTTAACCCAATTTGCAATTTTCTTCTTCGTTCCTTCCACCAGAAGTTCTTCTTCAGATCTTGATACATTTTAGTGCTTCCAGGGCGAATAGAAAACCGAGAGTTGTGCGCTTTGCATAAAACTTCATTCTTTAGTTCAGTCACATTGGGAATCCAAATTCTGGAAGAAAATCTAAACTTACCTTGGTTATCTTTCTGGGTACAAAGTTCTTTTCCTGTCAGATTATCCAATTTCTGCTCCATAACTTCCTCTTGACACCTTTTAATCTTATCCATCAATGTTGGTTGAAACGTAATCTCATATAGTTGCTATTTATCTTTCTTTGGTACCCGAACTTTAATTTCCATCTTTTCTGAGTCTCGTGCTAACTCTTCTGCAATCTAAACCATATTCAACCTCTCTTTTCTGCTCAAGCATCAGCCACCATATTAGTTTTGCCTGGGTGATAGTTAATGGAACAATCATAGTCTTTGATTAATTTCAACCATCTTCTCTATCTCATATTCAGGTCCTTCTGGGTGAATATATATTTCAAGCTCTTATGATACGTGTAAATATCACACTTCTCTCCATACAGGTAATGTCTCCACAGTTTCAATGCAAAAACTATCGCTGCCAACTCGAGATCATGAACTGGATACTTTTGCTCATGAGGTTTTAGTTGTCTGGAGGTATAAGAAATAACTTTGTCGTGTTGCATCAGTACACAACCTAATCTTTTCAAAGAAGCGTCGCTATATATCACAAAGTTTCCTATCTCATCTGGCAATACTAATACTAGATCCGTCACTAGCCTCTTTTTCAGTTCCTGAAAGCTTTCTTCACACTTCTCCATCCAAATAAATTTCTCATTCTTCCTGGTCAGCTTGGTTAATGGAGTCGCGATCTTGGAAAATCCTTTACGAATCTTCGATAATATCCTGCCAACCCCAGGAAACTTCTCACTTCTATCGGAGTCTTCGGTTGTTCCCATTTGGATATGGCTTCAATCATTACAAGGTCTACCTTGATACCTTCCTTGCCCACCACATGTCCTAAGAACTATACTTCTTCCAACTTAAACTCACACTTTGAAAACTTCGCGTGCAGTTGTTTTTTTCTCAACCTTTGGAGGGCAATCCTTAGGTGTGTTGCATGATCTTCTTGAGTCTTTGAATAGATAAGGATATCATCAATAAATACAATTACGAATTTGTACAAATACTCCTTATACACCCTATTCATTAAATCCATAAAAGTGGCTCATGCATTGGTCAATCCAATTGACATCACTAAGAACTCATAATGACCATACCTTGTTTAGAATCCAGTTTTGGGTACATCTTCAGGCTTGATCTTGAGTTGGTGTTAGCCATATCTCAGGTCGATCTTTGAAAAATAACACGCTCCTTTAAGCTGGTCAAAAAAATTGTCGATTCTGGGTAAGGGATACTTATTCTTGTTTGTCAACTTATTTAGTTCCCTATAGTCAATACATAGCCTCATACTCCCATCTTTCTTCTTCACAAATAATAGTGGAGCACCCCATGGAGAAACACTTGGTCTGATGACTCCTTTGCCTAACATATCTTAAAGTTATTTGGCCAATTCCTTCATTTCCACTGGAGCCATTCGATATGGAGCTTTGGAAACTGGCTATGTCCCTGGTATCACATCAATGGAGAACTCTATTTCTCGATCAGGTGGTAATCCTGGAAACTCTTTTGGAAAGACGTCGGGATATTCCTTTACTATTGGGATCTCATCCAGAGTAGGTGCCTCTTTCTTGGTATCCACTACATGAGCCAAGTACGCCTCACATCCTTGTCTTAACAATTTCTTTGCCTGCAATATTGAGAGAAACTTCTTGTCCTGCTTCTATCCTTGATAACTTATTCTTACATTATCCTTTATATACATGACAATTCTCTTCTTCTTACAGCCAATACTTGCCTTATATAGAGACAACCAATCCATGCCTAGAATGATATCAAATTCTCCTAACTCAAAATATATTAGGTCGGCTGGAAAGGAGTGACCTGAAATCTGTATTGAACACTTGGCACATAATTGGCTTACAGATACCTTATCTTGATTGACCACTTCTATGGTCAAAGGTTCATCTAAGTCTTCCAACATTAATTGCATTTTATTTACACAGATCAGGGATATGAAAGATTTAGATGCTCCCGAATCAAATAGAATGTTAACAAGCACGGAATTAAGAGAAAGCATACCTGCAACTACGTCGGAATCCTGAGCCGTGAATTTCTTGGTCATTTTAAAAGTTCTGGCTCTAACTGTACTTATTTTTGGCCCTTGAGACGCACTTCCTCCTACACTGCCTTGGGTAGCTGATCTGCAATTCTTAGCAATGTGTCATACTTTACCGCAGCTGAAACAGGTGACTTCTTGGTTCTCGGACTTGCACTCCGTGGAATAATGACCCTTTTGGCCGCATTTGAAACAATTAACATTCTCCTTACACTGGCCACTGTTCCACTTTCCTCATGTCTTACAATCTATCACTAGTTTGCTTTACTTCATCGGAGTTGAACTAAATGACGTGGTACTGGGCATAGCTTGTGGAAAATTTTGCCTTCTGAATTTCCTGTCTCTATTCATTCCAAACTTTCGCTGAAACTTCTGACTTGCTTCCCCTTGTTATAGCTTATCAGGCCCACTTTCAAACTTCCTCTTCTTTTCACTTCTTTCTTTAGAAGCCAACTTCTGGTCACTTTCTATCACTAAGGAAGCCTAAACTACCGAAGTATATGTCTTAAGTTATAAAGCTACAACTCCACTCCTAATTTCTGACTTCAATCCCAGTTGAAACCGCTTCGCTCTCTAGGCTTCTGAGCTTACATACTCTGGTACTATTCGAGCCAAATCCGTGAACTTGGCTTCGTACTCTATAACACTCCTATCTCCTTGCTTCAATTCTAAAAATTCCATCTCCATCTGATTCTGGAGACATTCTGGAAAATATTTCTCTAAGAATAACTCTCTGAATCGGATCCAGACCTTCTCTTTCCAAGGCTCGCGTAGACTCCCACCAATAATTTGAACCATTCTTAGGAAGTAACTAGCATAGTCCGTCTTTAAGTTATCAATCACCTTGGTGAGAGTAAAAGCCTTTTCCATCTCCTTCAACCAGATCCTGGCAGCAACATGATCTACTTCACAATTGAACTCTGGGGGTTTCACAGCATGAAAGGATTTAAAACTAACAGCTTGGGTTGACCCCCTCGATGGTGCTGCTGTTAGATTTGCAGGTGTTGCTGTTGGATTTACTGTTGTTGTTGTATGAGCTGTTGTTGTTGTTGTTATTGCTGAAACTGTTGTTGTTGCTGCTGTTGGGCCAGCTGGGTGGACTGTTGATGCAACAGATTTAGTAATTCACTCATGGTAGGATCCCCAGTAGATCCTCTGTCAGAAGAGTTAGGTTGAGGATTCTTCTTAGGTGGCATTCTCCTGAAACATAGCAGTGATATAAAAGAAAATTGAATGCTCTGGACATTTTATACATATATGTTAGGAGAATGCTGCCACAATGAAAATATCCTCATCCTTAATTAGTTGGGTCCATCCAGAGTGAATGGATAAATTCTAACAATACCAGCAACAGATGCAACAATAATAGTAACAACAGTCATAACAGTGCAAAAGTTTATGAAAAACTAAACAACATAATATAGCAGCTACTACATAACAGCCATACAGAAAATCCAGCTAATATAGCTAAGATCCAAACTACTATCATATCCGAATACACAACAAAATTGGCTGATATAACAGTCTCCATCTACTGTATGCTATAGCAACATAATACATATAAACAAACTACAGACCTCATGAAACAACCAGATCTGAGCTTTGTCCACTACTCCGGCTGCAATCTCTCTCTAGCCACCACCACTGCCACCAATCACACCCAACTCAAACACTAACCAGTTAACCAAGGACTGGTACTGGGTAGCCCTAGTCTCAGAGCTGATGAAAGGATCAATGAATCTCGCTCTCTCGATAGAATACTGTGTCAGGGTCCTCACTCTAGCGTGGATGTCTGGTGAGGGTGCAGGGATGCCCTGAAATGGTCCAACTGGTACTCGGTCAAGGTGCACTGCTAACTCTGGACTCTGCTCTCTGATCAGAGCTATGTTCACCGCCTGATGAACATGATACGGGATAGGAGATGAGGTACCTGTGGAAGCAGAGGAAGGGACTGGAGGTCTAGGGAAGGAGGCCCTGGATCCACAACCCGGGGGAAAATCCCTGATAGCTGAAACTGACCTCCGCACCCAACGGGGATTAGCACTCGGTCCAGGTATATCTCTAGGTATGAACTGGGGCACAGGTGGGGAAGTTAGGGGAGTCTCCTCAGCTAGAACATCTAAAGTGCGCTCAGAATCTGAACTATCAGGATCTGTCTCAATCTCCCTGGAAGGAGAGCTGGAAATGCATATTTGGCGCTGTCAATGATACATATATATATACAAGGAAAATAATAAAAGTTAGGGCAGTTCTATTAAAACATCAATATATATCAGGGTAATGCCTTTGGAACCCTCGACTAGACTCTTAAACTCGCTCCTCTATGTGAGTTGTTGACTTATACCTTAATAACTTTATTCCTAACTTAAATCAGGGACGTAAACCTATAGCTCTGATACCAACTATGACGGCTTTAACCTTAAGGTCAGGAGTTGACGTCACTAATCGCATAAAACCACAATTATAAACTACTAGATTATTATTATTATTATTACCATATCACAACCCCAATACCAAGATCTTTTCCAGGTTCAAGTATGATTTAAGCCATTTACTATTAGAACAACCATTTATTTAAAAGTCTAACAAACTACTTATTACAGCAACTCACAGACCTAAAATAGGTCTCACAAAACTACCTCAACTGATCATGCTACCGGTGGCACTGAAATTCTGCCCTGAACATGATGAACTGGTCTCCTTGGCATCTGTGAAATATATATATATATATATATATATATATATATATATATATATATATATATATATATATAACAGGTTGCAAGGGTGAGCATGTGATTGCTTAGCAGTACCAATATATGAATAATAGAGTAAAAATAGTTTATACTAAATAGTTATAGGAACAGGATTATAAAGCAGTATGAAAGCAGTAATCTATAAATCATTACAAGCCTCTGTCAAAACAAAACAAAACTTGATATCACTAACTAGCATGCTATTTATAAAATAAAACATAGTTGTGTGTTGTGTAAACACTAGAGTCCAATTTTAGCATGCTGTTATGGATAAAAAACTAAGGTATAATAACTGCTGTATTTATTACCAAGGAACGTGAGCTTCGAGTCTCGAATTGACTACTCTTGTATTTTGTGACTCGATCTGCGTTAACAAGATGCCTACGTACCTTGCTAATTGCCAAGAATCAAGTCAAAAAACATAGTTCTGATTTGTGGGGTAAGGCCCCTTATATAGATGTTGGGAGTCCTTAAATTGGACTTGGGTTAGGAGACTTGGTTGTCTATTCTCAGAATTAGAATGGACTTTGGAGTCCTAGGAAGTAGGAAGCTGATTCCTTATCCCATGAGGTTCCTTGGAGGCCAATCCACAAGGATTTATATCTCCACTAGGACTTATTTTAATAGCTATTTTTCTCCCTTATTAATTAATTACAAAATAATTAATATTCAGAGTTTTGGGCCTTCTTTGTTCCATCAGGCCTGATCTGGTCCATTAGGCCTGATCAATGTGTTAACCTTTTTGGTCTGAATGTCATACATCTTCTTATTGGGCCTTGTAGCCCAAATTATATGTAATTAATGCAACATTAACTACGTAATCAAGATTTATTTATTCCCTATCACATGCTATTCACATTTGTATTTTAACTGTATAAAATCCCGTTACGGGAACCACAAAACCAAATCAGATATGTACTGGACATTCAATTGTGAAGACAGCTGATTAGGCTATTAACACAGAATAGCTCCCCTGGCTATCCTACAATTACCTGTTCCGGAACTCAGAGACTAGCTAGGTCCCTGACACGCTGGACTAATCAGTTAAATAGTGCGTGCAACTGAATTAGCCTCTTACGCAACTATGTTGGACCACTCTAGCCTCTTACACAACCTTATCCAATATCTGATCATTTTTATCCAGTTTTCAAATTACTTGTACCTGTCTCAGTTTAAAAATAGTTTGTTTAACAGCACACATAAACTTTGTTCACAAATCATTTTCAGTTGGAGATAGGTACCTATTCGAAGTTACTTTTCCCCAAAACAGGATTTAAACAAATAATTATAACTACAGGGAATACGTAACTTAAAACGTTTCTTTTCCTGTTTGAAAATAAAACATTTCATTCATATATACTGAACCATACAAGTATGGTTAGGGGTACTTGCCTTGCAACGCTTTCTCAGAAATTTCTAGGGTAGCTTCTTTAGCCTGACTTTAGTCCTCGCAAACCTCAACTGAGATCTACAGTAACAGAATAACCTAATTAGTTATTCTGACATGCTTGATATCCTGAGAATCTAACTAACCCAATCCAATAAACTCGACTCGTATAATGATATTTATATGGATATTCACATAATCGATACTTACGATAATAATAAAATATTAATATAATATAGTACGCTTCTCGTAGTTAAAATAATTTTCCAGAAAAAAATTGGACAGAGACTCCTCTATTTACTTGACTACCCGTCAAAACATAATCGACTCGCAACAACCAATCAATCCAAATCACAATATTTACTAATTAACTATTTTATTTTAAAATAAAAATACAACTAATTTTATTTATTTACTTTGAATTTTTTAGAAGTTAATCGAATAAACCACCAAAAATGACCACTCAAATTTCACCATTTCAATTCATCATAAATTCAGAAAACAATAAAAAGAATCATCCACTTCAAGCAATACACGCACGCGCATTTACCAAACAACACAGGCAACCGGAAAAATGCAGCAACCAGCCGGAAAAAGACAGGGCCAGAGAAGGAAGCACACACATACACAGACTTGTGCACACAACACCACACATATCACATACAATTAAACACACACATATCGTATGTATACATATGCAACACAATCAAACACCACCGGCGGCTACTCACCGAAGCAACACACGACAGCGGCAACCGAGAAATAGGGGAGAGGAGAGAAAACGGGAAAAAAAGGAGAGAAAAGAGAACAGAGAGGGAGAGATAGAGAGGAAATAGATTGAGAGAGAGAGGCTATAGTTAGAGAGAAAAAGAGAGATTTTTGATGTTTTATTCCCAATTTTTCTGCAGGTGTCGCGTGTCTACAACTTGTGACACTTATAAGGAAAGAAACAGGACACTCAGCTATATAATTAACACGTGTCCTCGCAGTTAAAATTATGATTTTTAGTCCAGTTTTAAATCATTTGTCAAACAAAGCTGCGGGTGAAAAAGAGCCCAAAAATTACAAAATAAATATCAAAATTTTCAGAATAATTAAAAACTAATAAAATAAATTTTTTATAATTTAATATATATTTCTTAAACGCACATCCGATCCGCGTTTTATGATTTAACGAAAAAACGTGCGGGCGAATATAATCCGAAAATTTTTCAAAATAATTTTAAAATTCTCGGAATATTCCAAACTTAGTAAAATATAAGTTTTATGATTTTTGAAAGTATTTTGAATTTAATATTAAATTTAACATTAAATACACTCTGAAAAGCATACATGAATAATTAATCATAAAATATAACTTTCTAAATTCCAGAAATCTCTAAAAATACATATCGAAATTGTAAAATATTAAAAATAATTTTATAAATAACTTATCAATTTATAATAATAATTCTGTAAATAAACCATTATTAAATATGCAAACCAACTCACAAATTACAAAATTGATTAAAAAAAATCACTTATTACAGGTTACTGAACCACATACAATCCCATTATATAAAATACATGACTGACAATGGTCACAACATAATTTATTTATTTATTAACCAACACTTGTACTTATTAATATTACAAAATATAAGAGTCGTTATAGTTACGAATAATTGTTTGAGATCCTGTAAAGTATATTTGAGTTGTAATTACATATGGTACTTATTGTACATCGTTCAAGAGGCTATAACATGTGTGTGAGAGAGAGATAGGAGGTATGTGATATGAAATTATTGGATTATTGAGTTAATACATGTTATAAATGATTGAAGAATTGCGTGACGACCCGGATTACTGACCCCAGATTTGGGGGCATTACAGAAATGGTGTTAGAGCCATAAGTTATAGTACTTAGAGACGAGAGTGTTAGGAGTTTTTGTCTAGATGCGAGATTGCGTAGAGCTTATATAGAGTTCATTATTGGACTACTGGATGTAGTACCAATGAGTAGGTTAGGATAAATGTATATTTGAGATATTAAATTATGACTAATTGAATTATTGGAGATTATCATAATGATGGAAAGAAAATTTAGAATCATATATGATTTGGCAAGGATGTTGATGTAGAACTCGGAGCTGAGTCTCCAGAAAATTTGAGGTAAAGACAATATTACCAATATCATATGATGATTTGGATATCATAAACCTTGGTACTCATAATTGCTTATAGTTTGCTCATGAGGGGGCATCGCTTTTGAGAACCAGGAAGTCTAATTATAATTACACAGTTAAGGTCAGTGAGTTACCTAAATTAGTTGAAGGTATCATTTTACTTATAAAGATTCAAACACCCTATGAATAACGAGTTCACCAGAAACAGTATCCAATATACCCTTGAGAATTTTATTTCTGTTAAGAAAGATTTGAACGTAATATAAGAATGTTATCGTAAGATGAGCACACTACATGATATTATAACTTGACCTGGTTTTTGAAAAATGCTCGGGATTTGACACGAGTGTTCACACATGATATCAAAGCCGACTCTCGAAAGCTTGATGCGTTAAGTTTCCGGAAGTGGGGACACGAAGGCTGGTGGTATTATCCTACAATGGCAAGAGGTCTAGAGATGGGGACACGAAGCCATCTGGTATTATCCCACAATGGCTAGAGAGGCAAAGATCCGAACCTATGGGCTGTCTACTCGGGCCTGACAAGGACGTCAGGAGTTTAAGTAGGGGAGTTTGTAACACCTCAGTCCCACATCGAGGAGGATTGGGAATTCTATTCAGTTTATAAGGCAAAGTACTACTACTTTGTGTACTAACAAATCATGATCTTTTGGGGGCCTGTAGTGGGCTTGTTGTTTACCCAAATTGGCTGTATTTGGTCTAGTAGGCTTTGACTTATTTCGGAATCGTAATTAGAATGACCCAGTTTTTGAAAAATACTTGGGATTTGACCCGGGTTGTCATAAATATTACCGGAGGATACATATACATACTCGTAGAACATTATATAATTGATAACATGTGTTCACTTACATACACATACTACTGAACTTATGGACTATATTGAGATCCCTAAGAGATTTCTTTGATCTGTTCCCAAGGGGAGCTGGCTACTTGTAATTAATGTTGAATGCATGTAGTAGGCCCCTATCGGCTTAACAAATGCTTCTGGAATGATGTGAAGTAAAGCCTTCAAAGAACGAAACAATAGATATATTTATGAAAGTGAATTAATAAATGATTTTGAAATGATGTTGAGAGACATGTAAAATAGAATATGGAATTATAAAGACAAGGAGATAGGATCATCCTCAGATGGGTAACGATAAGATCTAGGATAATCGGTGATTTATTTTGGTATTGACTTACTGTCACGCTACTTCATCCAAATTATTTATCATTTATATTACCTTGATAAGTCATATCAGGCAATCCTTTTAATTCTCTACTTTGAACTTCTGATATGACCAACAATTTAAATAATATTTCTCTGAATCAGGACTTATTTAATTCTTTTATTTGATCCAAGAACTTCTTTTTAAAGTTTATGATTATCTTATTCAGGCTCAGACCTGTTATACTTTCTTTCAAATTATCCAAGGAATTTTTGATAAATATTTCTTGGGTAATCGATGAATATAGAGAATATTAACATTTGATTTGCTTTCATACTTACGCTCTTCGTTCGAGCTTGTATCTATTATCTATTTAAGGACATTGATCATCTAATCTCCAAAAATTCCTCGCGAACTTTTTTATTGAATTTGTGATGACGTTGAATAATGAATGTTGATATTCCGAATTCAATATATTAAAAAAATTGATGAAGTATGTGTACGGAGGCACCTTCAGGTCTTACCATCTTATTGGTAAGAAATATTTGATGAGAGGCTATCGATTGTTCTAATGCCGAGACCACTCGATTCAGAGTTATAATAACCTTTCTCGGCCTAGATTTGAAAATTCTTTATTTCAACTTGTTAACCAGGTAGCCACAAATTTCTTCGGTGACTACAATGTTGAGATTTTATACAAATAAATTGAATCCGATTATTTGCTTATGTTCTCGTGAATGACTAGTTAATTATCCTAATTAGTTAAAATTTTATTTGATCTTATGAAAATCTAGTTAATCGGCCTAGCTAATTGTTATATTCCAAGCCAATCGAGCTAGCCATTTTCTTAGTTGGTTGTTAATATTTCTTGAAATGGACTAGATATTGTTCCTTTAGTTCCGCTTCCCATCAAAATTTTATTCACAATGCATTATATATGCAAGAATGATTAATTGAGACCTAACTAGGTCGTCCACTCAAACAAAATTCAAATTCAGTTCAATGAAATATCCTGTTCTTGAATATTCTATTCTTTCATTTATATAATGAATATTCTTGCAAATTCATTAAGTATTTGAATAACAAATTACTTCATTATTTATTTACCATGAAGTATAACTTAATTTTTTATATTGTTGTTATTTACGAACCCCTATTGGTCAATTTTAATCAATGAGTTATTTAATATTTTCCCCTTATTATTCAAGAGGAAAAGTATTCGTCTAAAGTGAAAACCTTATAAAGAACACCCTAAGGGGGTTTATATCCAAGCAATTATTACGTTCGAGTAATATTCTTTATAGTATCATGATATAAAACTTTAAGTACATGGAAGAATAATCCTTATGTATTCTTTCTCTGTCAGTTCATATATCTTTTGAGTATTGTGGCTCCTTGTATTCAGAGCTCATTATTTCTTGGAAAATGCCAATGTTGGAATCTTATTAAAATGGTCTAAATGACATTGATATCTTAAAAATCATTTGTCCATGGTTGATTACCTTATAGACAATGGTAGGGACAAATAAAAACTGTTGCTCTAATTTGGGACTGAGAACTCGGTACTATGATTGTGCAATTGAAACATAGTGATGAGTAAAATTATGTAAAGAAGGAATGAAATGTTTAAAACATATCATACGAATCTTTAATATGATTGTAGAAGGATAATATGAAAGATACTGATGTGATTTATGAAAGTATGCTCTTATGAAATTTTGTCAGAATGAGTACTTAATGGATTTGGGAACGACCAAGCGTGTATGAATTTGAAGAATAGGGTTTTCAGAAAATGAAGATAAGAATTGTAACAACCCCTTGTTAGAAATACCTGATGATAAAAACTGGATTTTGTGTGTAGTATAATGATACGTCTAAGCGATTTAAGGACCATGGCATAAGGTGTCCTAATCATGACTTAGAACAATCGCGATAGTATCCGCACTGAAAATTTAGAGGCTGCAACTTATGAGGAAAAGGGTGAAATTTATTTTTACCATAGACTCGTGTGTATACTTACAAAACATGAGAAAGAGGCTATAATCAAATTGATCAAGGGTTATGATTAAGGAATCTATTATTATTAGGGAAGGGCCAATGTGGTGGCTGACACTTTAAGGAAGAAAAGATAGATCGAGGATGACATGTTTCAGAACAACTAATGGCAAGGATTGAACGAATGAAGATTAAAGTAAAGATAATGCGAAGAGGACAAGAGGAATTAATTGAATAGGAGACTCAACCAAAATTTACCAAAAAGCTAAGATTGTGACAAGAAAGAATAATATGAAGAGAACCCTTTATTACATAATGGGAAGAATTAAATATGTCTAGAAACTTAAGAGAATATTAGTCATGACCGAATTTGAAAAGGGATGTCATTGATAGGTAAGTAAGTACTCGACATGGTTGAAAATGAAAACGGAACATCGATGATTAAAAATTTGATGATTGCGGCTTGTAAATGACCCTAATGGGAGTAAGAGTTTATTATAATAAATTTTGAAGGAGGATTATCAAGAACCAGGTAAGCCATCATGCTATTTGGAGATCATGAGTTATAGGTTAAATAAGACCGCTTGTTTTATTTTGCAAATGATAGATCTCTACTCGATAAAATTGTTATGAACACGGAGAGTTAGTTGGTGATAGTGAGACCCTATGGCAATTGTGCCAGGCAAGAACCCAATATTTAATTTCATAACTGGATTACCTCCCAAAGTATTTGGTAAAAAAAGAATGAGTAGAGGCATCACTTAGAGTTCGTAGATCAACAAGCAAACGAGAGAACGGTCGAAACAATTGAAAATACGTCAAACATCATGCCTTTGATTAAGATAGTCGGGAGAATCGCCTATCGTCGATAAAAATTTGGTGTAGTTACACTTACCATGCGTGCATACGGAAAATAGTCGTGAATATCCCTTAATAAGGACAAAGTGGAAAGATGAAGGATTTCGTTGTTAGAGATGAAAAAAGGCAAAAGAGATCGTACACACCCTTTAAAAGCCCCTAGTAGTAGCCTGCAATACAAGTGAATAGTCCAAGGCACTAGTGATAATAAATAGTATGATGACGAATATACTATGTTAATGAAAATAACATACCAGACGAAGGACGACAAGCAGCAGAACCTAAACCAGATCTTGTCGAACATTTCGAGATTCTAAAAGTGTATCGATCAGTTACGTGTGGAATGATGATTATTTCGTGATGGCAAGGGGATCATGAAGTGTCTTACTTGTCTATAAGAGGAAATGTTGAATCTGACGCCAAGCGTGTGACAGAAGATGAGCATATAGAACTGCAACTAGAAATTCTTACATAAGCAGTTGACAGAGATAATATATCTAAATAAAAAAACATTGAGGAATAAGACTTTAACATGAGTAAGAGCTCGTAAGGGGAACCAAAAAGCGAAAGAACCATTCAAATAATTGAAGACATGATTATAGTCCACGCTGTAGATTTTTAAAAGAAAGACGAACTGACTAGCTGACATTAATTGAATTGCCAACAATAACGAGTTATCATGCGAGCATTGGATTGGCTATAAAGCTTTGTACGGAAGAAAAAATCGTTCTCCCCTGGGTTGGGGAGAAGTTGGTAAGTGGATGATACTTAGATCCCCGTTTAGTCAATAGACCAAATAAAATCATATACCCTATCAGAACCCGGCTAGTGGCAGCCCAGGACAAACAATAGAGATATGTAGACCAGACCCGTAAGGACATAGAGTACGAAGTAAGAGAGCCTTACCAAGTATTGTTAAAAGTGTCTCCCTCGGAGGGAGTGATGAGATTTGAAAGAAAAGAAAAGTGGAGCCCAACGTTTATTGGACCGTTTGAAATCTTTAAAGGACTAAGAAAGATGGCTTACGAATTAGCACTACCTCCGAACAGTCGACAAGTTTATAACGTGTACCACGAGTCGATGTTAGGGAATTTAACCGTTAACGCCAAATATATGATTGAAAATGAGCAAATAAACTTACATCCAGACTTAGCGTATGTGGAACAACATGTAGAGATCATAGATCTACAAGAATGAGAACTCTGAAACATACTTAACGGATGAATATAATTTCTATGAAGAAATCAAATACTGCAAAGTCAACATGAGAACTCGAGGTTGTCATGCGAGAAACGTATCCCTATTTATTTCTAACTGATTTCGGGACGGAATCCTTTTAAGGGGGAAGACTGTAAGAACCCAAATTTTTTATAACGGTAAAAGACCTTTATAATAGTAAACCTGCGGATTAGTAAAAACTTTTGCGACCACACTATATACGAGTATTTAATTTAAGATTCTGAGTTGATATTATGATTATACATAACATACAAGTATATGTAAAAGTCGTTAGTTTTCGAAGAAAACCAATATTTCAAAATGACCTTATTTTACGAGCAACTGAGGAATACGAGAATTACACTATGACCAGGAAGAATTATAATAATTGGAATCCCATAAATACAACCAAGTCCAAGTACTACAAATGATAAGTATTTACGATGAAAGGATTTGTACAATGAAATATTTAAGGGAATTAATCAAACTAACTAAAGGATATTAAGTATTAAACATTATTTGGCAAGTAACCAAGTGAGAGATCCATGCAAACCATGCATTCCATGCAAACAAAATCGGTTGGGAGCTAACTAAGCAAGCTAGGAACCAAATTAGAAATGCAAGGACTAGTTAGGAACCTAGTTCCTTGAAACATGGAGTCTTATCTTTAATCATGGAAAAGCTTTACAATTCATGTACTTGGGTATGGAAAATTGATGCACCTTACTTTATACATTATACATATACAAAATACATATAAATTATCAACCAAGAGTTTCAAGAAAGTAAGCAAAAAGCTCTCATACTTTTTATTTCCAGCAATTCGGATTTTCATGCCAAGGGAGAAAGAAAAATTCATAACTTAAGATCTATGGCTCGATAAATCACAAAATTTGGTCCCAAGCTCCTAAAATACATACTAAAGGTAAGTGAAAAGTATAATATCCATTAATAAAGGATTTCATAGCTAGATCTTGGTCCAAATTTTGGCATGTATTTGATGGTTAGAAACTTAGTTGTGTTCTTGATATCTTCTTGTAAGTTTAAGGTATATAAGGCTAGACCAAGGCTTCTCCGAAATATGCAAGCTTTTTGTAGTATGGTTAAATAATCAAAGAAGGTATAAACACTCTCTACCCTTTGTATTTCTTTGAGTTTTGAAGATTAATTACAAGACATGTTGAAGTGTGACATGATTCTTGGATAATGGACTTTGGATTGTTTAATCTTAATGATGGATTGTTGTGGTTAATTGTTGTTGGATAAATATTGAAGTTTAAGGGATTATAATATTATAAATATGTTGAGTTGTTGATTTAGTTGATGGTTAATGGATTTAACGTAGTCAAATTTGAGAATCGTTACGGTTATAACTGTTGTAATATTCGCAAGCGTTTAGGACCTTTTTAAAGCATATTTTCAAAGTGTAAAATCGATGTTCTTGAACACCAATTTCCATGATGGTAAATATCTTATTTTTTATTTTGTAATCATATAAAGATTATTTTGAAAAGATTTACGCTTTAGGAGAAAAGTCTGTTTTCGTAAATGTAGTCGAGAAAACCAAACTGCTTCCTAGTAATGATTTTGATTAGCAAATGTTAAAAATTATCAAACTTGGATAGGAGATAAAATATACAGTAAGAAAGGCCTCTGTTAAAATATAGCTTAAAAGGTTAATATTTCGATTTTATAAAAATATCGGAGCCGAAGTCGCACGAAGTGAGAATATCGAAATGACCATTGCATAGCCACTGCATAAAACTGCTATTTCGGTAATTTCGGCCTTCTTCCAAAAAAATACGTTTTTAGTCATTTTATGCTAAATGTTGTCTAGATCATTCAATCAAAAATGGTGCATCTATTGACTTAACGGTATGATAGAATCAATGTTTTAGTGAAAACGGTATGAATAGTAAAATTCTGTAGTTGCCCGAACTTTTAAAATATTTTTCACTTATTTAAATTCATGTTTTCAAATTGAAACTTTTTTTATAAATATTAAAAGCACTTAAGAAGCTCCTTGAGGTGGCTTTGAATTTAAATATTAATTTTTCAATTTATTAAAAATATTAGAGTGTGAGTCACGTAATAATAACATTTGGTAAAGTCAACTGCAGAAGACCACTTTAGCCGTCCATTTCAACCAAGGATTGATAGTAATTTCGAGTTGGTCGAATATCAAAAATTGTAAAGTATTACACTTATTAGTAATATAAGACATTGATGGGATTAGGAATTGTTAGGTCACACACACACTGTAGAGGGGGTGAATACAGTGTATAGTACACTCAAATCGAACTTTAAGAACTTAAGTAACAGAAAACAAACTTTATTGAAACAATAAACTCTGTTACAGTATGGAACTGTTACCTCTCAGTGATGAACAAATATCACGAGAGCTGCAAGGGTTACAATGAATAATCTTTTCTAATAATGATAACACTTATAGTGTAAACCCTATGTCTGTGTTTATATACTACACAGTTACAAGATAATCGCTAATTGATATGGAATATAATTCTGCTTCCTAAAATATATCAATCAGATATCTTTTCTTCCAAGTATTCCATTCTTCACGGAATTCCTTCTTCATGCATATCTCTTCTTATGTTTATCTCGATCTTCTTTCCTTTAATCAGCTACTGTCCTTATCTGATTGTCCTTCAGCACTTAAGTTCTGATATCTATCTTCTGATGATTATCTCCTGATAATATAAGTACTGATATCCTTAAGTCCTGACTTCCAGTATAAGTACTGATCAACAGTTAAGTACTGATTTATCCTGTTCACGTAAGATTCTGAAAGCTAAACATAAAACATATTAGCCATGACATTATCAAATATATCTAACAATCTCCCCCAACTTGTAAATTAACAAAATATACAAGTTTATCAGATATTTGATGATGTCAAAAACATTAAGTACAAATGCATGAGAAATAGACTAGATAACTACAACTTACAGTCCTTAAAGTTTTTACCAATTTCAACTTCTGATAACAACTTCAATCTGTATAAATATCAGAATTTAAGCAGTTGTAGATCTTCGACTTGGCTTCTTCATTTTCTGATCTCTCTGATGTCAGGAGTTGTTCTGAGATAGTTCTTCAACAAACATTTCTCAGCATATCTTAGTTCATCAATCATTCTCCTTTTAACATCTTTAAGCTCTGCAGTATCTTCACCAGTTTGAAAGATTGCAGCTCTGAGATCATTAATCTTTGCTTTTCTCAACTCCTGATCTAGTCTTATGACATAAGCTTTGTCAGACTCAAGATTGAATTCAAGTCCCTTAATACCAAGATACGTTCTTATCTGTGCAGTATTAGGCTTCATATCAACAATATCACCATTGTGATCTCTGTACTTTGGAACATATATGCTGTCAGACTTAACAGAATAAAGCCTTTTCTGTTTCTGAATCTGTTCTTTTACGTAGTTTGTAGCAGTCTCTGTTATTCTGTCATCCACTTGAAGTAAGAAAAGTACATGCTCCAATTCTTCAAAATACTTCAAAGGAATGGCATTTTGTCTTATATGATAAACCCTACCATCTGTCATGAAATACAACATGATGTATTCTTTCAAGTAGGTATGGTAAACCATCTGTACAGATTCCAGTTGATTCAATCTCTCAGGAGTTGCTCCAATACCTGGTTCACTCAAGGAAGTTGGATCATTGGTAGTGTTGTGTACTCTTCTTTCATCAGCACTTCCCAATCCAGTTTTATCTCTAGCTTCCTTTCCAGTAACTACTCTTGCTTCAAAACCACTTGCAGTAGTCTTCAAAGATTGAGTCTGTTTTCCTAAGTGAATCCTGGTAGGAGTGTCTTTGATCTATTTTCTGATATCAAGTTAACTTGAGCTCTGTCAAAGGTTACTTGCTTCTTCTGAATATCAGAACTTACAATTTCTTAACTCTGAACAACTTGAGCCATGTCAGAGGTTATTTTAAGAACTTTTCTTGAAGTCAGAGCAAGATCATCTTTTTCATCAGCAATTTCTTCTTCCTCAGGAGGTACATAACCCTTGATAGGTTCACCAACCTTTTCTTTACCCTTGGATCTTGGATCTATCTGTGGTTGTGATCTAGCCAATGTTGCTTCAGTATGTGTCCTTTCTTTGATCACAATGCCTTTAAGTTTTGGAAGTGACTTTTTACCAGAAGCTTCAGATTTAGATGTGACTTTCTCTGATTTAAGTCTGGCTTCTTCTTCCTTTAAACTTTCCAAGTCCATTCCTGGATTTTCTTGAAGAAATAACTGTCTTGACATTTCCTCATCAAGATCTAGAAGTTCATCAGAACTTATCCTTTTACCAGCAGCAGAACTTATTCTTTTCCCAGTATCAGAACTTGTTCTGTGACTAGATTGTCTTGATGTAAACCTTCTACCTTGACTGTGACCGCTACCCATTCCAGAGTTTCCTTGGTCATCTTTTCCATCATCCTTTCCTTGCAGTGTCTTGTTGGTTTTACATTTGGACTTAATTACCTTCTCCCCCTTTTTGGCATCAGCAGGTAGTAAAAGAGAGATAAGTAGTTCCACTGAGGTCTGGATTTCAGTAAGTTGCGATTGCTGAGAAGCTTGATTTGTCAGAATTTGATCAATCTGAGCTTGTTGTTTCTCTTGAGTTTTCTCAATATAAGCAATCCTGTCAATGGTAGGTTGAAAGAACTTTTTCTTATCAATTTTCCAAACTTGTTCTTGTTTGATAAAGTTCTCCTGAATCTTGTGTAGTTCTGCATGAGTAGTTAAATGAAGACCTTGTAGATGTTTAGTACTCAATGCAGTGACTCTAAGCTGGGTTTTAAAATCATCAGAATTTAACATTTCATCAGCTTTAGTCAAGTGCTCAACAAGATGTAAAGCATTTGGAACACATGAAACTGAGTTCCATTCCTTAGTCCACTCCTGACCTGCAGGAGTTTCACTCCAAGGCACTGGTACATCCCTGATAACAAACTCCTTTACCAGTTCAGACTTAGGAAGAGTCGGTGGAGGAGTATGTCCTGAAGGACCTGCTTCATCAGCATCTACAGTTGGAGCAGCTTCACCAGTATCTCCAACATTTGCAGCATCAGAACTTAAAGAATCAGTATCTTCTGATAAGACAACAGTGTGAGTAGCAATGGAGGCTTCAGCATCCTCTAATTGCTAATCTGATACTAAGTTCTGATCAACAGCCATATCCTGATGCTCACCTAAAATCTGATCATCAGCATCTTGATGCAGAGAAGGTGTTGTTGATAACTCTGGAGTTTGAACAGCATCAGTTACAGGTGTTGTGGAAGGATTATTTGCTGTTGGAGCTTCTAAGAAAAGTATTTCAGGCACAACCAGGTTCTGAATATCAATTTCAGCACTTGTGCCAGGATCAACAAGAGACACAGATGGTGAGTTAGCCTTGTCAGATACAGCTTCCTGAGATGGAGTTGATGGAGAAGAAGTGACTGGAGCAAATTCCTTGTCTTGTGAGATCAGAGATTCCTGATCCCCTTCCTTAGCTGCTTCCTCCTCATCATCTGAAACTGGCCTTTGTGCCCTCTGTTTCTTGTACTTCCTTGTTGATTTGGATTCCTTGGGAGTTTCAGGAACTATCATTCGTCTAAGCCTCTTGAGAAGCCTAATACTCCAGTCCTCCAGAACCTCAGATTTTACCACCATCATAATACTGGGAGTTCCTCGTTTACCACCATCATTAAAAACTCCAGTCCTCCAGAACCTCAGAACTTGTTGACTTGAAAATAATTCAGGCTGAGTTAGGGCGTACCCACCCTCACTATGTGCAAGAAGATCTTGCACAAAGTGCAATTCAGATGGAGCTTCAGCATGATCAAGAATTGCAGCATAGTTGTTTGGACCAAACTTTGCTCCATCAATGATTAAATCCTTTGGTGCCATGTGAAAAAATATTGAGATTCAAGTATGCCTGTTAGGTGTTTGAGATAAAGTCTGTATGAAAAACCAACGTGAGAAAGAAGGAGAAAGAGAGTAAAAGTAAGGAGAGAGATAAAGTATAAAGAAAATAAAAGATTAAAGAAATCTTCTCTCTGTTGTACTTATACTCTGAACAAAAAATGTTACCGTTGGACACCTGTCAGACATGCAGTAATAACGGTCAGTTACTGGGCTCGAGAAAACAGGAATCATTACTTACCCAGTTGCGTAGTTTCAAGGAAAAACCGTTCCATTAATCAAGAGAAACAGTTTTAATTCAAAATTTAAACCATTAGTACTGATTGAATTATTTTTCACTACATCATTGATATTCTGAAAATACATCACATGAAAATGACCAAGATAAATTAGATGAGTAAGTGCTGAAAATGAATCAGAACTTAATATAAAACAAAATATATATGGTCATCAGAACATCAATCAGGATTTATCAACACAAGATGAAATAACTCAGAGACAAAATTTTGAAGTAAAAACAACTTTCATTAATATATCAAGACAATACATTTATGAAATGGAAATTACATCAATACTTATACAAGATTTTCCCTAAGCTCCTAATCCTAACATCAACAGCTTTAGTCCTAGCTAAGAAGCCTGACAAAGCTGAGGATGAAGAAGAACAGGAAGAAGACAAGATTAAGTCATCTTCCTCTTCCTATCTTCGACAAACAAGATGGCGAGTCGGATGATTCGCTCTTGCTGACGGATAGCTTCCCGCCTTTCCTCCTCCAATCGCTCCAGATGACGATGGTAATCCATATAGAAGAATAAAAGGTGAGTCAGCACCTCCTGTGGGACAGAGTCCCAGATCTCCTCAGGAATGGCTGTTACATGCCACTCTTGCTGCCACTCGGCACAACTTAGCTCCATATTGAAGGTTTGGTAGTTCAAAAACATGTTGTATCGGACCATTGTGTTTTTGACAGAAAAAGGAGGATAAGTGTGTGAGAAGAATGTGATGGAAAGACTGATGTGAAGTGGTTGCTTATATAGGCAAGAGAATGCCAAGAGACGTAAAGATATTTAATGCTGACAGGTAGAATTAATTCTACCTCGTCTCCCTAGACTTTGAAAAAGAATAACAGTCATTGGAAAGAGGAATCATGGTCTAGACCGCACAAGACACAAGAAACAGTGGACTATTCAAGTACGAATACCATTAATCCTAATCATAGTGACTATTAATCTTCCATTTCAACATATTCTAGTTCGAACTGAGACTGTTATCAAATTTTATTCACAGATAAGCCAAGTAAAGGATTAGACTGAGAAATCAGAACTTAGACCTATACCAGAACTTAACAGTCATCAGAACATAATTTCTTAACTCGAAAAAGGAATGCCCATCTTAGTAAATCCTCATACAAGTTCTGAGTTATGGATGTCAGAACTTAATCATCAGAACGTGTAACTTAGAACTTGTCCTCAGAATTTGTGCAATAATGACACAATGACTGTTTATCTAAAATAACATAGACCACCACAGAAATTTTCATCATTCAGATGGAGTGATTAGTATGTGCATTAAGCTAAAAACAGACAAAGAGTAAAGTATGATTCACTTCAGTACATCTTAGAAATAAGGAATAACTAAAATTTTGCTAAAGATCTGTCATTGTCCTGAAACCTACTGATGAATGAGTTCATGCTTGAGTCCATCTCAACTGTTTTGTGCTAATTTTATGCATCTTTTGCAATTCTATTTTACAGTGGCTTCTCAGTGTAAGTGAGTCACGACTGTTTATCAGAATTTATGCTATTTTCAGAGTATTTCTCCAGTAATCATAGAGTGTGAAAAGTCACCAAGAAAATATTTTGCTTTTCTAATGCATATTTACTTAATACCAGCAATGCACTTGGGTCGTCCCTTCCACATTTTTACTCTAGATCTCAAAGGAGTACCTGATTTTATTCTTTGATCTTTTTGCTTTTTCTTTTGATAAGTGAGGTTTATCAGCACTTAGTACATTCAGCAGTTTTACTAGTATCAGAACTTAACAGATGAGTAGCATTATTCTAATTTGTGACTTAGTAATAAGATATACAAAGTAAACTTAACTAAGTTCAATTATCAGAATTTGCTAGTGTCATAAGATTTCCACCGAAATAATTACTTCTTACATGGAATCATTTGTTTATTGAAGACTACTAGGTCAGTTATCTAGCACAGTTATCCTCATAGGATTGAATAGGTACTAGAACAAACATATCACTTATCAGAGTTTAGAAACATATATCAGACAACAGTCAGTACTTAAAGACATTTATCAATTAAGCACAGAATATACAATGAGATTAATTCTGTAAATACTGAGCATAAAGTCTGATAACACAAAACAAGTCTAAGCAGATTTAGAGAAAGAACCTGAAACCATTCCAAGTTCATTTACCAATCTTGTAAAAGTAGCTTCACATAATGGTTTTGTAAAGATATCTGCCAATTGTTGATCAGTGGGAACAAAATGCAATTCCACTGTACCTTCATCCACATGTTCCCTGATGAAGTGGTACCTGATGCTGATGTGCTTTGTCATTGAGTGTTAAACTGGATTACCTGTCATAGCAATAGCACTTTGATTATCACAGTAAATAGGGATTTTGAAATATGTTAACCCAAAATCCAGTAACTGATTCTTCATCCAAAGAATCTGTGCACAACAGCTTCCTACAGCAATATACTCTGCTTCTGCAGTTGATGTGGAAATTGACTTTTGTTTCTTGCAAATTCATTCAACTCTTCCTGTTCTAGTTCTGACACCTGCATCAGGATTTCCAATTATCAAATCAGGTGTATGTGATTTTGTCCACTTCCTTGCAGATGGAAGGTTTTCTCTAGAACTGGATGCTCCCCCATGATCCATGCTATCTTCATTTTCATTTTCTGACGCTCCCCCAGAAACTATGCTCTCTGAGTTGGATTCTTCAGTATTTAGATTTTCAGCACTATCAGAACTTGGCTTATCAGAACTTGACAAATCAGAACTTGAAGAGCCAGATGCATGTTCTGATGTTTCTTGAGATGTGGTAGGATCTTGAGTATGCTCCCCCTGCATAGGTGCATCTTCCTTTAACATAGTCACCACAGTTTCAATAACATCAGAGTTTAATCCATCAAAGTTTGCAGTATCAGGACTTAGACTGTCAGGATTTTCAGTATCAGAATATGAGTCTTCATTTTCAAATCTCAGCTGATCATGGTCAATAAAATCTTTAAGACCAGTGATCTTCTTGTCATCAAAAGAGACATTGATAGATTCTATGACCACTTTTGTTCTCAAATTATAGACTCTGAAGGCTTTTGTGGAAAGTGGATATCCAACAAAGATTCCTTCATCAGCTTTTAGATCAAACTTTGATAGCTGTTCAGGATGAGTCTTGAGAACAAAACACTTGCATCCAAATACATGAAAATATTTCAGATTTGGCTTCTTTTTCTTCACCATCTCATATGGTGTTTTTCCATGCTTGTTAATGAGTGTTGCATTTTGAGTAAAACAAGCAGTCTGCACAGCTTCAGCCCAGAAATAGGTTGGAAGCTTTGCTTCTTCAAGCATTGTACGTGCAGCTTCAATGAGAGTTCTATTCTTCCTTTCAACAACTCCATTTTGCTGTGGAGTTCCAGGAGCAGAAAATTCCTGCTTTATTCCATGGCTTTTGCAGAACTCTTCCATTATCAAATTCTTGAACTCAGTGCCATTATCACTCCTTAAAATTTTCACAGAATCTTTGACTATTTTATCCAGCTGTTTGACATGATCAATCAAGATAGATGCAGTTTCACTTTTTGTGTGCAAGAAATACACCCATGTGTATCTAGTGAACTCATCCACTATGACCAACGCATACTTCTTCTTTGCAATAGACATGACATTTACTGGACCAAATAGATCAATATGTATAAGATGATAAGGCTCAAGAATTGATGATTCAGTCTTGCTCTTGAATGAAGATTTTCTTTGTTTGGCTTTCTGACATGAATCACAAAGACCATCAGGAGCAAATACTGTGTTTGGAAATCCTCTCAGAAGATCTTTCTTGACCAGTTCATTTATATTGTTGAAATTTAAATGAGAGAGTTTCTTATGCCAATTCCAGCTTTCTTCAATTGATGCTCTACTTAACAGACAGATTGCAGAACCATCAGTACTTGTTGAAAACTTAGCTTCATAAATGTTACCACGTCTGTATCCTTTCGGAACAACTTTGCCTTTAGATTTACTCACAATTTCATAGTGTTCTTCAAAGAAATCAACATGATAAACTCTGTCACAGATTTGACTTATACTCAGTAGGTTGTGTTTAAGTCCTGAGACCAGAGCTACTTGTTTAATTATGACATTTCCAAGATTGATATTGCCATATCCCAATATTTTTCCAATGTTGCCATCTCCATAAGAAACACTTGGGCCAGCTTTCTCCACAAAGTCTGATAGCAGGGCCTTATTTCCAGTCATATGTCCTGAACATCCACTGTCCAGAACTAGAATATTTTTCCTGTTGCCCTGCAATCACAAAGACCACTAATTATTAGTCTTAAGGACCCAGACTTGCTTGGATCCTTTGGCCTTATTAAGTTTGTTAATATTTGCAGCGGATTTAGCATCAGAGTTTATGTTAACATTTTTCTTATCAGAACTTACACTATCAGACTTTGAATCAGAATTTACACTAGAAGGAACAATGGAAACTTTCTTCAAAGAAGGTTTTATTTGATAATAATCATAGTACAAACTATGATATTCCTTACAAGTATAAATGGAATGCCATAAACTACCACAATGAAAACAAGGATTTTGTGGTTTGTATCTAACAGACTGACTCTTAACTCCTGATTTTGAAGGTAAGGAGTTAATATTCTTATTCTTCCTGCAAAAAGAAGCCAGATGGTTAGAACTTCCACAGTTATGACATGTTTTCCTAGGAGCATCAGGAACAGGTTTATAATCATTGCTTTTATTCACACCTTCCTTTCCATTCCTATTTTTCCTAGGTGATTTTACCTTGTTTGCATTCTTGACATCTTTCAGCTTATGCTTAAGCTGCTTCTTTGTCATTAAGCCTATGTTCACTTCAGCTGTCTTTTCCTGTTTTAGTTTGTCAGAAGTTAATTCCTCTTTAACTTCTGATTTCTCATTTTCAGACTTTACAGTTACAAACTTAACAGGTTTAAACTTTGGCTTTTGCTTAACAACAGGCTTAATTTCTTCAGTTCCTTTATCATTCTTATCTTCTCCATAACCTAAGCCCTCTTTCCAGTTTCCACTACTTAGCAAATTTTGAGTTGTTTTGCCAGAGTTAGTCCAAGTCCTGATAATCTCTCTTTCCTTTTCTAACTCAGTTTTTAGAGATTCATTTAATTTTAGCACTTCATTCCTAACATAAAAAGCATCATCTCTATCCTTCTGAGTTTGATGGAACATGACTAACTCTTTTTCTAAGAAATCATTCCTTTTCTTAAATGCAAGATTTTCAGAAGTTAATCTTTCACATATTAAAGTTTGATCTCTATAACTAACAAACATGGTTTTAAGATATCTTCTCAACTCATTAATATCATCAGCATGAAAAGCATAAGTAGTCTGAGGTACCTTTGTTTCAGCAGCTTCAGAACTGCTCTCAGCACTTTCTTTATCAGCATTTGCCATCAATGCATAGTTCTCCTCACTTTCAGAGTCTGAGGTGTCTGTCCAGCTTTTCTGCTTTGTGACAAGAGCCTTGCCTTTGTCACCCTTTACCTTCTTGCAGTCAGGAGATATGTGGCCTTTCTCACCACAGTTATAACATTTAACATTGGTGTAATCTCCTCTGTCAGACTTTCCTCCTCTGCCTTCAGATCTTCTGAAATTCTTCTTATCAGAACTTATGCTTTTCCTGGAAAACTTCTTTCCCTTCCTGAACTTCCTGTATGCAATCTTTGTGATTCCTTTCACCATAAGAGCACACAGCTTCATCATCTCCTCATCAGCATCAGTCTCAGGCAAGCTTTCAGAATCTGAGTCATCATCACTCTCAGAACTTGATGACTCAGTATCAGACTTTATGAAAAGAGCTTTACCGTTGTCTTTCTTTGAGGAAGCTGCTTTGGGGAATTCTTCTTCAGCCTTAAGAGCAACTGTCCTTGACTTTCCTCCTTTCCTCTTGCTTCTTTGTTCCATCTCCAGCTCATGAGTCTTGAGCATTCCATAGATTTCGTCAAGAGTTGTTTCATCAAGATTGTAGTTGTCTCTTATTGTCGTTGCCTTCAAATCCCAGCATTCAGGAAGAGCTAACAGGAACTCAAGGTTTGAATCTTCAAGATCATACTCTTTATCAACCAATAACAAATCATTCAAAAGTTTGACAAATCTATCATATAAATCATTCAATGACTCATTAGTCTTTGAGTCAAAGTGTTCATACTCTTGAGTGAGTATTGTCTTCCTGTTCTTCTTAATTGTGTCAGTTCCCTGACACCTTGTTTCCAGAGCATCCCATATCTCCTTAGCAGTCTTGCAGTTGATTACCCTGTTTGACATTACATTATCAATGGCACTATGCAGTAAGTGTCGTACCTTAGCATCCTTAGCAATTGATGGTATGTCCTCAGCAGTATAATCACTCTTCTCCTTTGGTACGGTCTTTGCTGCTTCACCTGCACCTGCAACAGCGAGTTTGGTTGCTTTGTGAGGACCTTCCTTGATTCTATCAAGGTATTCTGGATCCGTTGATTCCAGGAACATGGTCATCCTTACCTTCCATATGGGATATTCAGATGGTCTCAGTATGGGGACTCTGATGGTCTCATACCGACTCTGAATTTGTGTCTTTGGTGGTTCCTCAGTTGTGGTAGGCTTAGTTGGAGTTTCTGTGTCCGACATAATTGTGTTTGGATCTTTAACTGTATGTATGTTAACAGATAAGCTCTGATACCAATTGTTAGGTCACACACACACACTGTAGAGGGGGTGAATACAGTGTATAGTACACTCAAATCGAACTTTAAGAACTTAAGTAATAGAAAACAAACTTTATTGAAACAATAAACTCTGTTACAGTATGGAACTGTTACCTCTCAGTGATGAACAAATATCACGAGAGCTGCAAGGGTTACAATGAATAATCTTTTCTAATAATGATAACACTTATAGTGTAAACCCTATGTCTGTGTTTATATACTACACAGTTACAAGATAATCGCTAATTGATATGAAATATAATTCTGCTTCCTAAAATATATCAATCAGATATCTTTTCTTCCAAGTATTCCATTTTTCACGGAATTCCTTCTTCATGCATATCTCTTCTTATGTTTATCTCGATCTTCTTTCCTTTAATCAGCTACTGTCCTTATCTGATTGTCCTTCAGCACTTAAGTTCTGATATCTATCTTCTGATGATTATCTCCTAATAATATAAGTACTGATATCCTTAAGTCCTGACTTCCAGTATAAGTACTGATCAACAGTTAAGTACTGATTTATCCTGTTCACGTAAGATTCTGAAAGCTAAACATAAAACATATTAGCCATGACATTATCAAATATATCTAACAGGAATACTAATTAAGATGATAATATTTGTTTATTAGAAAACCCGGAACGAATGGATGTCAGGGAACGTATCTTGGACTTTAGGCAATTTTACAAACCTTACTTATGATCACTATTGTTTTGTGGAAATGATTTACTTTGTTACGCATAATTCTATGATTATCATGAATTTCAATTATGAGATATTACGAGATGATATTGATTGTGTTATAACAAGTATCGTATATATGTTAACGCTAGCAAAAAGCGTGGTATGTATATTTAGACCGAGAGTCGGTCGGTATAATTTACTTAAAAACCAGTAAGTATTCCGGAGATGTTTGGGATTTATAAAACAGTGTCTATGTTATTATTACAATAAATACTACAAGGGACTCGAGGCCCTTGCGATTATTTAAAAACCTCGAACTTTTATGAAACGATTTACAAAAATTGTATTCCCTCAACTTATATATTATTTACTTAACCGATGAATATTATTTTAAATATTCATTTAAAAGAAGAAGTGTTTATAAATGATTATTTTATTATTAATTCAAGCATTAAATATTTATTTAAACATAAATCAGTTGAGAAATATTATTTCAAATATCCATTTAAAAATAAATTATTCGAGGATTAGTTATTTAATAATTAATTATCAAATATTAAATATTAATTTAATTA
Source organism: Apium graveolens (assembly GCF_009905375.1). NCBI lineage: Eukaryota > Viridiplantae > Streptophyta > Magnoliopsida > Apiales > Apiaceae > Apium > Apium graveolens. Next base: position 118,400,707 of record NC_133648.1, read on the forward strand.
TTTATATGATTAAAAATCATAACTAATATCTTACAATATTTTCTGAATTTCAGAAAATCATACTAGTACTTTCAAATTGTCGAAAAATATTATCTCGTCTTATTGTAAATATTTTGACTATAGTGTCAAAAATAAACTCCCCCTCAATTATTTATCTGTTGACAACGGTCAACTAATATTATCATAATACTTCCTCCAAAAATTCTCGAAAGTATGTGTATATATATATCAGTGTGTACCTATCAACAAGCAGTATGATTGGAAAAATTATAAGTTCCAAATATATGATAGGATTCTTAAAGGACAAGGAGGGGTGTGTAGACTCCAGTACTTTGTGTACTGAGGAGACTACTAATTTTTACCGCATTCGGGCCTTTTTATGCGTCCCCCTCAGGTACACCTTATGCGTCCATCCCCCTCAGATACACATTATGCGTCCATCCCCCTCAAGTACGCATATATTTTACTGTTATACGACTGATCATCGTATAGTAGGGGATTTGGTGAATGTCCTAAATCTTCCAATTGGAATTGTTATGCAATACTGTGACTAAAGCCAAGGTGCTTAGTTACCGAGAGTAAAAGTATTTTATTCTAAAATAAATAAATTCCGATGTAAATTAAAATGAAAAGGTGTATATCACCAAAAAAGCTATTCTCCTGAGTATATAATATTATCGAGAGCATTGGAAAGATATTTTGATATATATAAAATATATGATTTGATTTAAAGAGAAAAGGGTGTATACCACCGAGATTTCAATCTTCATATTATACGATAAAGTATGGAAGTATTATTTTAACAGTCATTTTCTACTATTTTATATCATTGATGAGCGTTATTGTTCACTCTTGATTTCTTTTAAATGTCACAACATAGTAGATAACCAGTATGTTGGTGAGGAAGTGTGGAAGACGCAAAGACTTTCTGTAACTACTGGCAGCTTAGTTAAGGTGGGCTATATCATTTAGATATGTATAAGATATTAATAGTAATTATTGTAACTTCATGTAGAGGTTACGAATAATTGTTTGAGATCCTGTAAAGTATATTTGATTTGTAACAATAGACGGTACTTGTTATACGTCGTTTCTAACTTTTGTGTGTGTGTGAGATAGGGGGTCTGTGATATGAAATTACTAAATTATTGAGTTAATACATGTTATACATTATTGAAGGATTGCGTGATGACCCAGATTTCTGACCCCGGATTTGGGGGTGTTACATAGGTCATTAAGGATGGTTTAGTATAAACAAAACTTTAAATTGTAACCACTACGTCATTATCATGCTCGATTTTAGGGAGTATAGCTTTTTACAGAATTTCCGAATATTTAACCTATAATTTCTTGAATGAAAAAGCTTGTAAGTTGTATACATTGTCACGAGGATCGTTTAGGCGCTTGATTCTCTTGATTTTGAGTTATGGTTTAAAAGCTAGGTCTGTCTTAGTGAACACAACTTGTAAGTTAAAAACCGCTACGGGTTACCAACTTTGAGAGTATAAATGGTCGACTTAACGACAATGAAAAATTATAAAAATTTGACAGAGGATGGGTTATAAAATGAACGAGTTGCTGCAAAAATTTTAAGTCAAGTTGTTAATTGTTCGATTTTATAAAAATACCGGAGCCAAGGTCGCACAAGTAGAATCCTTTAGTAGGCACAAGGTGGGCAGACTTATGAATTGAATAAGTAAAATAGATGTAAGGATTTAGGATTAAATCAAGGATGATAACTATTAACACCCTAATAAAATAAAATGACGAGAGTAAGATAAGCCTTATGAACGATTATTAATATTATGTATTTAGCGAAAAAATGTTAAGTACAATTACAGACTAATGGGATGTTTATTTTCTTGGTTATAGATTTCCAGACAAACTCTCTTGCACCATCTATCTCGAGACTATCAGGAAATTTTACGAAGCCTATCTATGAATACTATTGTGTTGTGAAAGATTTAATTACTTTAATATATGCACGATGCCATATTGCGATGATTTACAAATTATGAAATATTATGACTTGAGATTGATAGTTGATTTCGGTATAGTAAAGTGATAAATTTATAAATACTAACGCTAGTGAGTAGAGTGGTATACTATATTTTAGACCGAGGGTCGGCCGGTATAACTATTTGAAATCCGAAATTATTTCGGAGTCGTTTGAAATTATTATTTATCTATTTTAATAATAAGCGAATATTCTAAAGGATCAGATATTTTCTTTACGATTTATTATATATCTCAAATCTTTTATCAAACGGTTTTCCAAAAACATTAATTAGTTGTTTTCAATATTATTTACTCGATGAATATTATTTCGGATATTTGTTAATAGAGAAAGTATTCGAATATTAATTTATTAATAATTGTTATCAATTATTAAACATTTTTTTAAAAATTTAAATGATTTTAGATTATTTTAAATATAATCAGTTATTGAATATTATCTCAAAAATTCATTAAATGTAGAATTATTCAAGTTTAATTATTTAATAATTATTATTGATTATTAAAGATATGTTTAAAAAATTTATTAAAATAATTATCATAAATCTTACTTAAAAAGTATTTTCTGACTTTCAAGAAATTATCCAATTACTTTCGAATATTCAGAAAATATTTTTTAAACTTATTTTGAATAATTTGACTATAATGTCAAAGGAAACTCTCCCTTAAATATTTTACTTATTGACAACGGTCGACCCACATTATTATTATACTTTGTTCAACTTTTCTCAGAAGTGTGTGTTTGTGTCTATATATATATATCGGATAATTCCTATCAACAAATAATTCGCTTGGGGCACTTGAATATAAGGACTAGGAGGGTAGACTTCAGTACCACATGTATTGAAGCGACTACCGGTGTTTTTACATGTAAACATGTAAAATATGTGAAAAATCTGGATGTAAGGGCCACACATAGAATGCCCTTATGCGGAAAGGGTGACTAATGGATGTATCGGAGTCCTTATACTAGTAGAAAATAAAAAATAATTAATGTTATACGATTGATCATCGTATTTGGGGGCTTCGGTGAAAGTCATAATCTTCCAATTGGAATTGCTATGCAATACTCTAACTCAAGCCTGGATGTTGGGTTCACTAAAAGTATTTGCAGAATATTTAAGTAGATAAAAGATATTATTTTAAAAAGAGGTATATATCACCAAGAAAGCTATTTTCTGAGTATATAATACTATATGAGAAAATATAATTACATTTCAACAAGTCATTTTCATACTGTTGTTATTATGGTTGGGTAATATAACGCATACTTGTTTTCTTTAAAATGTCACAACACAACAGTTAACCAAGATTCTGATACGAAAGCTGACTACCAGGAAACGCGTGGGAAATGGACAGATTTTTCGTAGACTGTTTGCAGCATTACCCTAGGTAGGTGGGATTAGCTGGTTCAATTTTCAACTGTTCATAGTTCGATTAATATTTAAGTATGACTTGTGTAAGGTACTTAAGAACCAACATTTATTTGGTCACCGTTCTAGTCTCAAATAGAGGTAACACCCACGATACAACTTAAATACTTTAATCATTTTGGGATTTTAATAACTATCGTGTCATGGATTTATCAACTCTAGTTATATATTAATTTCGTTTCCAAAACAGTAACCTGTGAATGTGTATGATAGTGTGTGTCGTGTCATAGTTGTGTGAGTTTAAATATTATGTTATTCAAGACAAATGTTGAGACAAGATTCAAGACATCGTGTGTAACGTCTGGGAAATATTATATAATTATTTTTATCAGTAAATAATTATTATATGATTTTTATGTGAATTTTGGTGAATTATTTGATAATTGATATTAATATTTGGATGTTTATTTCTGATGAAAATGTGGATATTTTAATTTTTAATTATCCAGAATTAAATATAAATAATTTTGGTATTTTTCTGGTAATTTTTGGATCATTATATGATTTTATACGAATTTATAGAATTAATAATGATTATTTCACGTAATTACTTTTTAATCAGAAATCATCCCACTTCAACCGTTTTTGAGTTTTTACAACCCAAAACTCTCCCGAAAACTCCTTCCTAACCTAATCTGATAATTCTGAACACTTTTCATGTTTTGACTTTCTCGATCCGGGTTACGGTTTGACCTGTACGAGTCCCGGCGTGAAATTTTCGATACGCTAATCATTTTATAGATCAATAAAAATTTGTATTCTCAAAAGGCGAGATATTATTATCTCATTTTCGTGTAAAATGTTTTATAAGAGGCTCTGTTTTGATAATTATCCAATTCTGGTATTAAAATCGTATCGTCATTTTAGTTACTTAGCGGCTAAGTAACCTATTTTTGGATCTGATATGTAAATGTAATTATCTAATTATTAAGTAAATAAAATATGTGATGGTTCTGTCAGCTATGTGTCGTTGGGGTATTAATTATTTGTGATTGTTGAATGTGGAGATTAATTTTGTAATTAATTATCGAGCTTTATGAACTGAATTCATTTTTAAAGTAATTTTATTGAATAATTATTCTTACAAATGCTAAAATTGTTTCAAAAATTATTTTTTTTGTTTTATAATTTTATTTTTTATTTTTAAGAGTTTATAAAATTTAGAAATCAAAATTTTATTTATTAGTTATCTTTAAATAATTTTCTGACTTCGATTAATTGGAAAATCAGTATTTAAGTCCAGAATGCTTAAAAATCATGAAAATTTTATTTTATTAACTTTTAAATATTTCGAGAATTTTAAAATTATTCCGACAATTTCTGGCTTTTATTCGCCCGTACATTTGTTCATTAAATTATAAAATACGGATATGCTATACGATTCAAAAATAAATAAATAAAAATTTTGAAAAATTTATATTATTAACTTTTAATTGCTTTGAGAATTTTAAAATATCTCTCGGGAATTTTCAGATTATTTTACCCGTTAAATGTTCGTTTAATCGATACACTTTGACTCGAATTCAGCTTCTCGGGAGGGCTAATCAGATAAAGATTATAATTATCAACAATTCATTACCTTCTCCTTTTATCCCCTGTGTTTACTTTTTTTTTTCCTTTCTCAACATTACCGCGTGTCTGTTTCTTTCTTCTTAATCCCTCGGCTCAATTGATCTTTCTCTCCCTTGATTCTCTCCTATTTCCCCTAATTCCTCCCGTTTAATCCCCTGTTCCTCCTCCTTTTCCCTCCCTTTCGCGTCCCCGTGTCTCTGGTAAGCCGCTGCTCTGTCTTTTTCGGCGAAATTGCCGCCCATGTACCCTTTTTCTTCCTTTTTCTTATTCAGTTTATTCTTGGCACTCATGCTTCATATGTATGTGCTAATTCATGTGTGCTGTGTTTTTCCCGGGCTTTGTCGTGCTTTACTTTTCCGGCCATGTCCTCTACTTGTACCTGTTGTCGCCACCCGCGCGTGTGGCGCGTGTTGGTGGCGTGATGTTCCCTGGTTGTTGCCTGTTATTGTATACGCGTGTTTGATTTAAGTTCTTTTAATTATTTTACTTAATTTCTGCAGGAAATTATTTGATTGGTTCGTGATAATAAAAAGAATTTCGTATGGATAATATTATAATTAATCGATAGAATTTACGTAGGATGCCCGATATAACGGGAACCGGTAAATTTTATCGCCGTCGGCGATGAGCCTCGGCGAGCCGACGGTGGGCGATGATGATTTTTATCTGAGTCCTACGTTTATAAATGAAATAAAATTAATTCATAAAATTAATTTCGAAACGAAAATTACGAATCAAAATATAAAAATGCGAATAACCAGGATAAATAATTGAAATTACATTGGTGTTTGGAAATTATGAATTGTAGTTGTGGGTGATTGGTTGTTGTTGTATGATTGGATTGTTGTTGTGGATTGACGTCGAATTGTTTCGACGGGTAAGCCGATAAACATAGGAGACGCTGCCCAATTTTCAGGAAATTAATTCCCAAATTACGGGAATGTAACCTATAATTATCGAAAACGTCTAATAACCATATATAGTTATATTATATGAACTTAAGTCCGATTGAGACAAAATAATTTATAAATAATCGATTGCCCTGTTTTTCAAAACGACGAATATATGTATTTTTCGAAAATAAATATCGAACTGAGTTTTGAAAATGCAAACCATAATTGCTATGTGTATATCAATAATACCTATAAATATGAGTTGGGTTATGAAATCGTATGGGTAGAATAGGATAGTGATGTGATATTAAGCGAAACGATTATCTGAATTAGGGTATTTTAACCCTGTAGGTCCTAGTCGGAAGACCCGAGGTTTGACGTTGGACTAAGAGTGATCTAGTGATTAGCTGTCGAGATTAACGAAGTTCCAATCGAAGGGCCTGAGTGTTGGGATTGTATCCAGAATGGGATAATAGTTTGACGATAAGGCCGAACGTTCAAGTCGAACCAAAGTCAACTAGTAATAGCGATTAAAGTTTATTAAGGCAAGTATTCCCGAACTTTCTTTTAAATATTGCAAGTATTCCTGATTTTTTTAATACTACAAGTATTCCCAAACTTTCTTTTAAAATACTGCAAATATTTATTCGTTCCTATTCTAAGTTCAGAATAGTTAAATGTTTTACATTTCGCTGCAATTACTCTAATTATGCATGTCCTTTCATTATTGTTCCTATAATTCGATTGCTCTCGTGAGCAAATACCCATTATTTTGGGTTATTTGCGAACCCTGAATTGGGATGTTTGGAATTCAAAATGATTTGACATCAAAATACTCCATGGGCTGGATAATGATGATGTGTGGGATTAAGTTTTACTTAATCCTAAGGACCGGGACATTACCGGTGCCTTGATATGGGCTGTAGAGCCTGAGGACCCGACTAGATCTATACAGGTGGGTATAGATCTACACTGTATCCTGACTGATCAACAAGATATAGATGCGAACTAGTGTCCAGTCTAATTTGTTGTTGATCGCCATTAACGGTATTCTTTCTCGAAAGTTTTATGATTCCAAAAACCGGACAAACCCTGATTCTGGAGAAGAATTTGGGAATCGCTTGTCACTTTTAGATTTATAGTTAAAGGCTGGTGACAGCCAACATTTATTCGCTCACTCACTCAAATAAATAGAATTGTATAAAATTGTTCTAAGATTTATCCGAAAGTTTTTCCTTTGGTATTAATGCTTGAAACTCAAATTATATACTTGCTGGGCATTTTTGGCTCACTCTTGCTTTGTAAATTCTTATTTCTGCCAGAAACAAATAAGGATAAAAGTGAATAGCTTTGATTGACAGCCGAAGTTAGAAAAATCACCGCTGCGAGAGGTCGAAGATGTTAGAGGAATATGACAAGAGAATTAGTACAAAGGTATATCCATTTGTATTTTAGTTGTTGTAAGTTGTAGAAGATTAGATTCTTGTTTCATACCAAAACCTGTAAATGATCCGGATTCAAGGGGTTAATTGAATATTCTTTTATTTTATCTAAAGATTGTTTCGTGACACCAAATCTTGACCCCGGATTTGGGTTGTTACAAGTTGGCATCAGAGTTGGAGGTTATTGGTCACTGAAATAAGAATATGTGAGAGAGATAAGAATGATAGGCCGTACAGGATAGGAAAGACCCTAGGCATACTCAGGTTAAGTCGATTTGAGTGTGAATTAGGGTTAGCAGGTCTGGTACGAAATGGGTAATCCATGATTTTGAGGGAAGTGTAAGGCGAATATCGCAACACTGTAGGTATAGTGAGTTCTCAGATCCTACAATAATGAGGAATCAATGGATCGACGGAGATTGGGTACGTTACCCTACTTTTCATGTGGTTTTGAAGAATATGCGATCGATTCTTGTGAGAATTTATGTAAGAGAAGCTACGATTTAACTTAGGATTAGGTAGTAGGACGTGCTTCATGCCGGAGGCAACCAGTTGATGGAAGCTGATGAAGAACCAATGTTGCATATTTCGAAGGCATCATCGTTGCATGAAGATTTTTATCACATACCGGGCGCTGCGCGAGGAATAATATCTACCTTCCAAGATATAGGTAAGATTAGCAAGAAGATGCGACCCTATCTACAGACAGAACATCGAATCGCATGCGTGGTTGTAAGCATAACGTCAAGGACGACGAGGAGAATATGAAAGACAATGGCAGACATCGGCATTGAGTTCGAGTTAGGAATAAAATGGTGTACAATGGTAAATGAAGTTTCGTCGACTGATAAGTGCGAGCAGAATCCAAGGAAAAGTAGAAAAGGTACCAAAGTGGAGAGACCCTTATATGGGCATTCTTTTTATTAGACATTCCATTAGTGGATTATAAGAATAGCATGTAACTTATATAGTAAGGACGACCAAACATTTGATTTTAAAAATTTTAAAATGAGAATTCGAAAAAGATCTTCTTAATCACTTTTAGAAATTTTTTGCATAAAATGAGTTTCACAATTTGGTTGTCGAATTACTACTTAAGTTCTTATTATTATAAACAAAAAAATGACTTAAAAGGATAGGGAATCCAGACTCAGTGTTATTAGTTCAGAGAACTAAGAAAACCTATTAGCAGAAAGGAAAATTTTAAAGTTTTCCGTAAAAGACGAAGGTAAATTTGGTTTAATAATATCAATAATTGAATTAACATGTTAAAATATTATTTACCTAATTCATGAAATTATTAAAATTTAACGAGATTCGTGATTCGAATGGTCGAAGGACGATTGAAGGAAATGGAAGACTCTTCCATAGAGTGGCGAAAATAATAATATCCTGATCGTCGAAGTTAGGCATTGCGTGATCAGTGGTTAGTTTATGCTGCGTAAATGGAATCCGAAGCAGTGGTTATGAATTTTGCAAGAACGTAATTATGATCAAATCATTGAAGCATTTAATGTGGAGGCATTTCCCGACGGTATTCCAAAATCGTAAGGTGGCCGAAGCTGTGAATCTTCCATTCGAATACTTCCCAAGGGCATACATAAATAAAGCATGGACGGTGACCAACGGTGATCTACAATGTTATTATTTTACAAATACGATAGCATATGTTCTTCTTGATTCTTGAATACGTATGAGCTTCTTCTGTTGATAAATCATATGAGGTGAAAATGAAAGAAAAAAAAATTCTTGTATTCCTTCTAAATTGTTTCTCTTCTCAAATTCTTGATTCCTGATTGAGACAACAGTGTTATGATATAACCCTTTGTCGAAATGACGAAGAGTCGGGTGGGACGCTACCTAATCATGTGCTATATGCCATATAGTATGAAAGACTGGCCATCTTGAGTACGAATATGGTTGTCTCATTCATCACTCATTTTTCTTCCTTCAATTTTCTGATATACAAATTCTTCCAATCAGTTGCTGCATTGTTATTCCTTATTCCGTTTTTCAATCATAATCATGTTCACAAACTCTCCTCTTACATCGAGTCTGTTCTTTGACGATTACATAAGAAATAGAATAGTCCCGTGTGACAGGTAGAATTACGTGTCAAAGGAGAATATGATTGCAAGCCGATAAATGGGGGACATTTACGAGCAAGGAAGAATGGATACACCGACAACGCGGTCATGGCAAAGATATCAAATCTGGCAGATGTTTGTGTTACGAGGATCTCGTCAGTATAGTAGATTGCGTTAACATGATACACTTCAAATTAGAGGATTTCGACGCGAAATGAATGGTTAGCGAATCGTACATTAATTACAAAATAAGGAAGTAAGGTGGTGTGCGTCAGACAAAGCAAGTGAGTGTCGGGATGACAATCAAAGAGCAAGGGAATTCTGAACAATGACTCAGACATGCAATTACTACGTGAAACATTCCGTCGTCGTGGGAAGACATTTGTCATGAAGATTCAAGATGGAAGAAATCTTAAATGTAATCGAACTTCGAACATACTCTTCAAGAAACTGTGAAGTTCTCTAACTTGCGTAAATAAGTGATGGTGAATTTAATGCTCATACCCGGGTCAGTGACGAAAGTTTGATGCGGAACCATAAGGAGAGATGAAGCAATGGTGACTCGACTGTGAAACCTTTTAAGAAATAACGATATAACGATTAAGTTTCCACCAGATTGCGATGATAGTAATGAAAACCGTGCGTGGTTATTAAAAGATAAACAAATTAGTTAATGAAATTGAGGGTGTATCGTCAACAACAGAGGATTAATGAGAATAGTGGAATGATGTAGTACAAATTTTAAAAATAACTGTGCACAATTATTAATGATAAGAAATAAGTTAAAAATACTCACAAAATGAAATTTTTGAGAAACAACGAGATAAATTTTAAGTTCAGTAATAATATTTTATAATTTTGTGAAAGAACTGAGAAATATATGGTTATAATAATCATTGTTGGTTTAAGACCCAATGCCAATTAAAAAGATATATGTTATGCTAGTCACATGCAGATCACAATGAGATAATTTGAAATTGTGTTAAATTGATAAATTGGTTGATGGAAGTGGATGGGTATGACTGTGGATGATTTGGTTGATTGATGGTGTCGGCTTGAGTCCGACTGGTAGTCAACGGTGTAGGGGAAGTGCTGCCCAAATTTTTCAGAAATTACCCTATATGTAAGGATATAGAAGTATATTAACATTCTCGTCAATACTCCAAATGATTGCGATCTCGGTTCTTGAGAAAGTTGTTATGTCCAAACCGACTTTATATAATTGGTCTTTGATTCCAATTAGCTAGTCAGCACTTGGTTTAAGTGGTCAATTAAAAGAGTTAATTGATCAACTTTACCAACTAATGATCAGTTAAATGGAGATCAATTCCAATTAGATTGAGTCAAGCTCTAACATGATTTCCAGATCCGAAATCAAAGCGATAAGAAATTTGGAAAAAGGTAATGGCGTTAACATAAATTGAAAATTTAGTACAATTAGTGAGATGTTATTGCAAACAAGTACGAGGTTTTATCCAGAAGAATATGCCCTTTTCGATAAATAAGAGGAACATAAAGTTATTGGTACATGTGAATGAGAAGAATATTTCCAAGAACTGAAGGTGTAAGACAAAACAAAGAGATGTTATCATTTGTAATGACATTCCAAGAAGGACTTGAATGTACACTTCTTTTGAATGGCGATTGAATGGAAGCTGCTGTAAAATAACGGAAAGCTCGCAAATTCAAGCATCTAATGTAAGATGGAGACTGATGAAGTCCGCAGGTGAACTCAAGGAAAAAGAAATGTTAATCAATGAAGAGAAGTCAAATACGCGATTCGTGATGAGTAAGCAAGGCTAAGAGAATAGCTACCGATGAATTTCGATAATTCTGTTAATAAAGATTTAAATATTATAAATAAAAAGCCTCCATTCCAGTAGGAACCCCAAAAATGATCTATCCAATAATAAACAGATTAATATTACTAAGAAAAAAATAAGAAGAGAGAAATTCGTTATGTTTAAAAGAGATAATGATTAATGAATGGAGAAATAATAAAGAAAAGAAGTGGAATCAAAAGGATGATAAAGAAATTTTATAAAATAATCCAACATATATGCAAGTTGGGAACGTCGGTTGTGCCAGAATTGTCAGGAGAATGAGGTGAAACGCTGATAGTTGAAGATAGGAATTCGTTCCAAAAATGTGTATATATAGGAGTGATTAAACAAAGGTATTAATGGCGAACTGCTAGGGAAGGACGTTAAAATGAATCTCATGTCGGAATTCTTTAAAAATTAAGTGAAGTCCCGGAGGTTCGAACGAATGCTTTACCAAGATTACCTCAGGGAATGTGGTAGGAATTTCTCGTCAGATTCTGCACCGAGTCAAGCTGGTGTCAAAAGCCCTGTATCATATAACTCAATATCGATGAAATAATGAGTAAAGGGAAACTTCAGAAATGTGGAATGCAATAAATAATAAAATAAAGAGTGTTTTGTGCTATGCACAAAAGTGATCATGGGAAAAGAGAATGGAGGTATGAAGTTACGCATCGATTATCAGAAATTGTAAGTCTGAAGATTGAACAAACTTAATGTACCAGGAGTATTGGGATAGTGCGATTGTATTTATTGATAACATCCTCGCTAATTCAAGGACTAAGGAAGACCAAGTGGAACGCCTGAAGATATGCTTGTGAAGAGTTAAAAAATAGCAACTGCAGTTTCAGCTCCAAAGATATGAATTCTGGTTATAATGGATTATGAGCTATGATTGCTTGGTTAACTACCAACCAGGAAAGGTCCATTTAGGGACAAATGTTTTGAATAGAAAGAAAAGAGTGGATACCATTAAGATTGTTGGGAAATGGTCAAAAGAATTTGAAAAGTTAGGAATTAACGAATAGGGTTTGATCTGTCGTCTAGGTTATGCTGATACTTACTTTGTTGTTAGATATCAAAGGTGGTATTAATACAGATGATTGATGTTGACTTCAGTATGGGACGTTGTGAGCATCAAAGTTCGTATTGATATCTTATTTGATATGAAAACAAAATGAGTATTAGTACCAAGAGACCGGGTTTTGAATAAAGTTCTGATTTATTCCGTTCCAAATTGATATATTTCCTTTCAGATAGTAACAGATTCTCACTCAATGAATATACTTGACGGTGATTGAAAAGAAATTGAAGTATACCATAAAGTGGTGAGTTAAATGTAATTGTCGAGATTTTCCGTTACTTTTTAGTTTTTAAATAGCTGTAGAACATTCTGAAGCATCAGGCGTCATGAGCTCAGGATATCGGGCGCAGACGGATAGAAAATGCAAGAGACCAATTAAGGATTCTCGAATACGATTGGAAACGATCATAGGTCAGGCTAACCGAACAGAAGGAGACATGAAAAGTAGAATAGAACAGTCAGTAAAAATAGAAAGTTCATGAACACGAACTATTAGAATTAGAGAGAAAAGGAGATTATTGTGAATTAATTTAGCCCTTTGAGACAATGAGATAGATAGAATGATTGTGAATGAGTTGGTCTTGTTGTCACAGGTATAACGAATCTATAAGACATTCATGTGTTTATGACTACGAAGATTCATTTAGCTTCAAATGTATGAAGTAGAGATTGAGATAGGGGTTGCATGAGCAACTGATAGAGTTGATGACGGTAAAAGGCCGTTGAGTTGTGATTAAGGTGATGAGAACTAAGAAATTATAAGAAAGATACTTGAGAAACATCATGGTATGTTCCTTAGCATGATTCTGAGGACAGAATCCTTTTAAGGGGGGAAGGATGTAACGTCTGGGAAATATTATGTAATTATTTTTATCAGTAAATAATTATTATGTGATTTTTATGTGAATTTTGGTGAATTATTTGATAATTGATATTAATATTTGGATGTTTATTTCTGATGAAAATGTGGATATTTTAATTTTTAATTATCCAGAATTAAATATAAATAATTTTGGTATTTTTCTGGTAATTTTTGGATCATTATATGATTTTATACGAATTTATGGAATTAATAATGATTATTTCACGTAATTACTTTTTAATCAGAAATCATCCCACTTCTACCGTTTTTGCGTTTTTACAACTCGAAACTCTCCCGAAAACTTCTTCCTAACCTAATCTAATAATTCTGAACACTTTTCATGTTTTGACTTTCTCGATCCGGGGTACGGTTTGACCTGTACGAGTCCCAACGTGAAATTTTCGATACGCTAATCATTTTATAGATCAATAAAAATTTGTATTCTCAAAAGGCGAGATATTATTATCTTATTTTCGTGTAAAATGTTTTATAAGAGGCTCTATTTTGATAATTATCCAATTCTGGTATTAAAATCGTATCATCATTTTAGTTACTTAGCGGCTAAGTAACCTATTTTTGGATCCGATATGTAAATATAATTATCGAATTATTAAGTAAATAAAATATGTGACGGTTCTGTTAGCTATGTGTCGTTGGGGTATTAATTATTTGTGATTGTTGGATGTGGAGATTAATTTTGTAATTAATTATCGAGCTTTATGAACCGAATTCATTTTTAAAGTAATTTTATTGAAAAATTATTCTTACAAATGCTAAAATTGTTTCAAAAATTACTTTTGTTGTTTTATAATCTTATTTATTATTTTTAAGAGTTTATAAAATTTAGAAATCAATATTTTATTTATTAGTTTCCTTTAAATAATTTTATGACTTCGATTAATTGTAAAATCAGTATTTAAGTCCAGAATGCTTCAAAAATCATGAAAATTTTATTTTATTAACTTTTAAATATTTCGAGAATTTTAAATTTATTCCGACAATTTTTTGGCTTTTATTCGCCCGTACATTTGTTCATTAAATTATAAAATGCGGATATTCTATATGATTCAAAAATAAATAAAAATTTTGAAAAATTTATATTATTAACTTTTAATTGCTTTGAGAATTTTAAAATTTCTCTCGGGAATTTTCAGATTATTTTACCCGTTAAATGTTCGTTTAATTGATACACTTTGACTAGAATTCAGCTTCTCGGGAGGGCTAATCAGATAAGGATTATAATTATGAACAATTCATTACCTTCTCCTTTTATCCCCTGTGTTTGTTTTTTTTCCTTTCTCAACATCACCGCGTGTCTGTTTCTTTCTTCTTAATCCCTTGGCTCAATTGATCTTTCTCTCTCTTTATTCTCTCCTAGTTCCCCTAATTCCTCCCGTTTAATCCCCTGTTCCTCCTCCTTTTCCCTCCCTTTCGCGCCCCAGTGTCTCTGGTAAGCCGCTGCTCTGTCTTTTCCGGCGAAATCGCCGCCCACGTACCCTTTTTCTTCCTTTTTCTTATTCAGTTTATTCTTGGCACTCGTGCTTCGTGTGTGTGTGTGCTAATCCATGTGTACTGTGTTTTTCTCGGGCCTTGTCCTGCTTTACTTTTCCGGCCATGTCCTCTGCTTGTTCCTGTTGTCGCCGCCCGCGCGTGTGGCGCGTATTAGTGGCGTGATGTTCCCTGGTTGTTGCCTGTTATTTTATACGCGTGTTTGATTTAAGTTCTTTTAATTATTTTACTTAATTTCTGCAAGAAATTATTTGATTGGTTCGTGATAATAAAAAGATTTTCGTGTGGATAATATTATAATTAATCGATAGAATTTACGTAGGATGCCCGATATAACAGGAACCCGTAAATTTTATCGCCATCGGCGATGAGCCTCGGCGAGCCGATGGTGGGCGATGATGATTTTTATCTAAGTCCTACGTTTATAAATGAAATAAAATTAATTCTTGAAATTTATTTCGAAATGAAAATTATGAATTAAAATATAAAAATGCGAATAACCAGGATAAATAATTGAAATTACATAGGTGTTTGGGAATTATGAATTGTAGTTGTGGGTGATTGGTTGTTGTTGTGTGATTGGATTGTTGTTGTGGATTGACGTCGAATTGTTTCGACGGGTAGGCCGATAAATAAAGGAGACGCTACCCGATTTTTGGGAAATTAATTCCGAAATTACGGGAACGTAACCTATAATTATCGGAAACGTCGAATAACCATATATAGTTATATTATATGAACTTAAGTGCGATTGAGACAAAATAATTTATAAATAATCGATTTCCCTGTTTTTCAAAATGACGAATATATGTATTTTCCTTTTGAAATTGCAAACCATAATTGCTATGTGTATTTCAATTATACCTATAAATATGAGTTGGGTTATGAAATCGTATGGGTAGAATAGGATAGTGATGTGATATTAAACGAAACAATTATCTGAATTAGGGTATTTTAACCCTGTAGGTCCTAGTCGGAAGACCCGAGGTTTGACGTTGGACTAAGAGAGATCTAGCGATTAGCTGTCGAGATTAACGAAGTTCCAATCGAAGGGCCTGAGTGTTGGGTTTGTATCCAGATTGGGATAATAGTTTGACGATAAGGCCGAACGTTCAAGTCGAACCAAAGTCAACTAGTAATAGCGATTAAAGCTTATTAAGGCAAGTATTCCCGAACTTTCTTTTAAATACTGCAAGTATTCCTGATTTTTTTAATACTAGATGTATTCCCGAACTTTCTTTTAAAATACTACAAATATTTATTCTTTCCTATTCTAAGTTCAGAATAGTTAAATGTTTTACATTTCACTGCAATTACTCTGATTATGCATGTCCTTTCATTATTGTTCCTATAATTCGATTGCTCTCGTGAGCAAATACCCATTCTTTCGGGTTATTTACGAACCCTGAATTTGGATGTTTTGACTTCAAAATGATTTGACATCAAAATACTCCATGGGCCGGATAATGATGATGCATGGGATTAAGTTTTACTTAATCCTAAGTACCGGGACATTACCGGTGCCTTGAGATGGGCTGTAGAGCCTGAGGACCCGACTGGATCTATACAGGTGGGTATAGATCTGTACTGTATCCTGACTGATCAGCAAGATATAGATGCGAACTAGTGTCCAGTCTAATTTGTTGTTGATCGCCATTAACGACATTCTTTCTCGAAAGTTTTATGATTCCAAAAACCGGACAAACCCTGATTCTGGAGAAGAATTTGGGAATCGCTTGTCACTTTTAGATTTATAGTTAAAGGATGGTGACAGCCAACATTTATTTGCTCACTCACTCAAATAAATAGAATTGTATAAAATTATTCTAAGATTTTATCCGAAAGTTTTTCCTTTGGTATAAATGCTTGAAACTCAAATTATATACTTGCTGGGCATTTTTGGCTCACTCTTGATTTGTAATTTCTTATTTCTGCCAGAAACAGATAAGGATAAAAGTGAATAGCTTTGATTGATAGCCGAATTTAGAAAAATCACCGCTGCGAGAAGTCGAAGATGTTAGAGGAATATGACAAGAGTATTAGTACAAAGGTATTTCCATTTGTATTTTAGTTGTTGTAAGTTGTAGAAGATTAGATTCTTGTTTCATACCATAACCTGTAAACGATCCGGATTCAAGGGGTTAATTGAATACTCTTTTATTTTATGTAAATATTGTTTCGTGACACCAAATCTTGACCCCGGATTTGGGTTGTTACACCGTGACTACCTAAATTCCTGACCCCGGATTTGGGGGCGTCACATCAGAGCCATAGGTTATCAAATATTGGAAATGAATAGAAATAAAATATGTAGACCTAAGAATAATAAATTTAATAATAACTCATGTCAAGTTCATCGTCGGACTGCTAGGTGTAGTCTTGACAGTTATACCCTTAAAGGAGCCAGACTCTAAGATTAGTAACACTTTATCCTTTCTTTCATGTACCTGAGGAGCCAACACTAGAGTTTGACCATGTTGAGAACCAGCAGGCCCTAGAGAGAGACCTTACCCCAGAGCCAAAAGATATTCTAGTAGACGAATCTGAGGTTGACCTCATTGAGGATGGGACTAATCTCCATGTACCCCTAGTTGCTGATGATGACGAGCCTCAAGATGATGATATAGGATGGAGAGACATCAAGTTGTACCCCCTTCCAGCCATTCGCCCTCCGACACCCCCACCTGCATTGTTGAGCCCCTATGCCCTCGGACAATGATGATGAGTATGATTATACGGGTATGGACCAGGAGGCATACGAGGCAGACGATGCCTTTTCTAGCGAGCATGACTCACCTACTCCACCCCCACCTACTATACATTTGGTATTCACGACTGTACGTACTGAGCTGAGAGTATCATTGAGTGCTGAGAGAGCTTCCCGACTAGGATCTCCAGGAGATTTTAGGATTGCTACCCCGACTCTAGCTCAGAGAGAGATAGATGGGATCGAGCTTGGGGCGCGAGTGCAGATGAGGACCACTACCCTAGGAGGCTGAAAGTGTTTGTCCTAAATCCAATCATGTATGATGAGTTAGGAAGAACTTTCTTATATTCCTATTTGATTTCATTGAAATTAATAAAAGTCTTGTTTTGGTTTTATTATGGGCTTTATCAATTTAAAGTGTTTTAAGTAAAATGCTCCATAGTTTAGAGTAAAGCTTCTAGAATTATAATGAGATTATAATAGTGAGATCTAGAAGATGATAACTCTAGACTTAAACAGTTCCTGATCATAGGATAACTAATCGGATGTTAGTGGATCCGCAAAGATTGGTACATACTATGCTTGCTCCCTTCAGGAGGATGTTTGTTCTCATAGGCATTTGTGTGGTGACACTATAGCTAGTATATAGGTGCTTATTAGGAAATAAGTTCACTGAACATGACTCGATAAGTTAAACAACTAATGGAAATTACTCATGTGTCAATAGTTATTCACTGAGTGATAGTTGTACAAGTGTCCTTAGACTTTAGATCGTTAAAGTTATCTTGTATATAATGAACTGTGCTTTGGTTTAGTCCTTAGTCTCAAGGACATCCATTAGGTCTATTCTGGGCATAGGGATTTGTATAGAGATAGTTAACTTCAATAGAGGATCTACCCCTTCCAGTATAGGAAGAGAATATCCTATGTTATTATTATTGTGCGAGTTCTGGAATCTCTGGCCAGAGTGTATGAAATTAGAAAGGAGTTTCTAATTTGCATTGATATGAACTTTGCATTATGAATAAGAAATCATATGATTAAATTTGATAGGCCTGACACGAGATCCATGCCTTGTATTTAATCGGGATATTGTAAGGGTAGAAGGAATTTATTGTACGGTAACTAGTCACTGACAGGTTCTTGGTATTCTAAGCAGTGAATTCATATTATTCGGATAGTCGCGATATGTTGAGAAGCATAACTCACGATGTAGAATAAATATAATTAATCAGTTAATTATATTTAGTGAATTTTAGTATTCATGTAAATAATTAATAAAAGTTTATTATTATTTATTCTACTACCGGCATAATATTGAACCTACAGGGTCACACCATAAAAGAATATTTTCTTTGATGAAATAATGAGAGAGAGAATTATTTTCTAAATAGTTTAGAAAAAGAAATAATGATTAAAACAGTTTTAATTATTATTAAAGCATTTTATAAAGATAGAATGTGGGGCTTATATATATATAGATATATTATAAAAACCTAGGAGAGCCTTATAAATAGAATGAGATGGCTCATTCTAAAGGTACACTTGTTTTTGTGAAAAACCTAAGAAGAAGCTAGCCTCCATCTTCTTCCTTTCTCTCTCTCTCTCCCAAAACTCCATTTTTATAAAAGCTTCATCGAAGAGGATTATTCTTGGTGGATACCGGTAGAGTGCTTCACATACTGAGAAGCAACTGCTAGCAACCATTTTATAAAGCTTCGATTTTTAAGGTATGGTTACGATTCCTCCGCTCTTTTTGATTTATACATTTTTCTATATGTTCGATACATGGTTTTTACGGAACAATTGTTATATCACGCTTCTGCTCATCCGTAAATTTCTTTATTGGTATCAGAGCTATGTTTTGCATATAGAGATTCATATAAAAAAATTCAGATTTTTTTATGCATGTATGGATTTGTTATGTTTTTTGCAAGCTTATTTAGATTTAATTATGAATTAATTCGAAATAATTTTTGCATTAGATCTTGACTACTGATTTGGGTTCTACAAGTGTTGTAGATCATCTAGGTATTTTTTTCATAATTTTGTGATGTGTAGATTATTTGTTATGAATTTTTAAAAATTGTTTTAACTAAAATTCATGAAATAATTATGCATGTGATTAAATATGATTAAAATTTGCACAAGGACCCCTGGCTGATCTGATAATTTTCTACTACTGCCTGATTTAATAAATTATATTATTTTGATTTTTATTAATTTATTAATTAAATGTTAATTAATTTATTAATAGTAAAATTAAAATGATGACAATATTAATGAGAGTTATTAATTAAGGGAGTAAAGGAAAGGGGGTCAGTCTGTTTTTGTAACGGCAGTAAACTGACAATTGAGTTGATAATTCGCAAAAAAAAAAACTGCAACGGTCGGCTGCTGGGCGCGTGAAGCACAATCACCGGGGGGGGGGGGGAGGGGGTGTCGCGCATTTCGGAAATGCGTTACACTCTTGTTGTGCATTTACCGAATGCGTTACACCCGTTAATGGCTTAACAATATTGTAACGCATTACCAGAATGCGTCACAGCCCTTGTAACGGATTCCTGTAATGCGTTACAGCCCGTCTGTCCACATTAAATTTGATTTTTTGGGAGTTTCGTAACTCCGTTTTGGGCGTGCAATATATCGTTGGATTCATTTTTCCGAGACGAATCTAATGGAGTGGTCAAATATTTTTTATAAAAAAGTTTTGAACTGTTTATATTTCCGAAAGTGTTTTAAAGCATATTTTAATTATTTTAATTGCTTTTAAATGCTATAATAAATCTATACATCATTATATCTATGTGTGACATGATATTACGTGCATGCTTACTTGTTTATTTATTTTTATATGAGATATATGCCTATGTTTACCATGCAATGATAGATTTAGGTGAACTTAAATCAAAATAAGGCGTGCTCTAGAAAATCTAGAATAGGAATCGTTTCTTGTCTTAACAATAATATTATGAATACAATTATGAGATTCTTGTGTTTATGAAACACGTAATTAAATATGAATTTTCAATATTGAGAGAAAGGATGATTGTATCAAAAGCGGATTTCGATCTGTAAGAAAGGGGTATTAAGTGATGCATCTTGACAATGCTCCTCCCGATCTGGGAATCATCTGATTATCGATTATTGATTTGAAATATTTAATTTAAAAGTAAGAATCTCTTTATAATATGATTATGATTGTAACATAATATAATCCCTCTAAAATTAAATAATATCAAGTAGTAATTGGCCAATGACACAACGAGCTTGTGTCGGTCATAGCCTTCCAACATGGTAGAAAGTAGTTCTTATTTTTAAAAAAATCATTTCGTGCTACAGCCGAGGGCTTTGTTTTCGAAATAAGAAATACTTTTCTATTACATAGAGATGTGTACATTGAATTAGAATGTAAAGGTCGTTACGTGCTGCAGCCGTGGTCCGTTGGAGACTGATTCAATTGTACGAAATGTTGGGTTAGACTTGACTTAGAATATTGAGTCTATCGTGCTACATCCGTGACTCAATTATTCAAGAGGCTAAAATTTTATTAGGGAATAATATAAGATGTAATTGACAAGAGTTGTCTTCCTATTGAACATCACATGACGTTTCGTGCTACAGCCGAGGTTGTGTGATGGAATGTAGGATCCCTATTCCCACTAGCATTATGAATGCTTAATTTTTCACTTAGGGGTTGTATAAATTAGATAAACTAGTGGGAGCCACGTATGAATAAAGACCCGATTCATATAGTGTTTTGAAATGAAATTCAATATTTGCTAAGTGTTGTTATGTGTTCATCATTTACAGATTTACTATATATGTTATGTCTTCTGTACTATCACTCCGGAGCATACTTGATGCTCACAAGTTGACTGGTCCAAATTTTGTTGACTGGCTTTGAAACTTGAGAATTGTTCTCATGGTTGAGAAGCTGGAATATGTGCATGACTCACCTATGCCTGCTGAACCTGCTGACGATGCACATAATGATGAACATGTTGTGTATTGTAAGTGGATAGATGATGTAAATGTTGCTCAATGTATCATGCTAGCTTCCATGAACATTGAGCTACAGAAGCAGCATGAGCATATGGATGCTCACACTATCCTTACGCATCTACAAGAGTTGTATGATGTGGCAGGAAGGACAGCTTGATATGAGATATCGAAGGAGTTGTTCGGTTGTAGGATGTCTGAGGGATCATCTGTGAATGACCATGTACTTAAGATGATCAATTTGATTCAACATCTTGGACAACTTGGTTTTAACATGGATGGGGAACTGACTCAAGACTTGGTCTTGCAATCACTTCCGGGTTCATTTTCGTAGTTTGTTGTGAACTTTCACATGAATAAGCTGGATGTCAGCCTGGCTGAACTCTACAACATGTTGAAGACTGTGGAATCGAATTTTCCCTCTAAGAAGACCTCTGTTCTTCTAATTGGTGAAGGTTCCAATCCTAAGAAAAGGAAGAAGAACCCTTCCAAGAAGAAGAAAGTAGGTGAGAAAATGCCGGTTCCACCAAAAGCTGAAGACCCCAAGAGCAAAGCTGTTTGCTTCCACTGTAACAAGGTGGGGCACTGGAAAAGGAACTGCAAGGTTTACCTTGCAGAATTGAAGAAGAAGAAGGGTAGTGAGACTACCGCTTCTGTTTTAGGTATGTTCTTGATTGAAGTGAATATGTCATTAAATCAAATTTCTACTTGGGTATTAGATACCGCCTGTGGTTCTCACATTTGCAATTTGTTGAAGGGACTAAGGAGAAGTAGGACTCTTGAGGAAGAGGAGGTGATTCTACGGATGGGAAATGGAGCAAGAGTTGCTGCTAAAGCTGTAGGATCATTTCATTTACATATGCCTACGGGCAAGACTATTGTTTTAAATAATTGTTATTTTGTTCCCTCAATTGTGAGGAATATTATTTCTATTCCCTGTTAGACTTGGCTGGATTTTCGTTTGTTATTCAAAATAATAAATATTCAATTCTTAGAGATAACGTTTTCTTTATGGAAGTGGTATTTTAAATAATGGTCTGTATGTATGTGACGTAGAGCATTATTTACTACAAATTGAACATACTAATAAAAGAAAAAGGGATGATGAAAGTCTCACCTTTTTGTGGCACTGTAGACTTGGTCATATTAGTGAAAATAGACTGTGGACATTGTATAAGGAAGGGTTACTTGACCCATTTGATTTTGATTCATATCCTACATGCAAGTCTTGTCTATTAGGCAAAATGACCAAATATCCATTTAGTGGACATGGAGAGAGGGCTGCAGATTTGCTAGGTATGGTACACACAGATATATGTGGACCAATGTCTACGCAAACCATGGGTGGATTTTCATACTTCATTACTTTCATAGATGATCGATCTAGATTCGAATATGTGTATTTGATGAAACACAAGTCTGAAGCCTTTGAAAAGTTCAAAGAATATAAGAATGAAGTGGAGAAACAAACCAAACATAGTATTAAAAGTCTTCGATCAGATCGAGGTGGTGAATACTTGAACGGAGAGTTTCTAGATTATCTCAAAGAAAATGGTATAGTCTCCCAGTGGACTCCTCCATATACTCCACAATTGAATGGGGTATCTGAAAGGAGAAATCAAACTTTGTTAGACATTGTTCGGTCCATGATGAGCTATGCGGATCTTCCAGTATTCCTGTGGGGTTATGCATTGGAAACCTCAGCATATTTACTGAATAAGGTGCCTTCCAAATCTGTTTCTCAAACTCTATATGAGATATGGAAAGAAAGGAAACCGAGTCTTAAACACGTTAATATTTGGGGATGTCCAGCTTATGTCAAGAAAGTTGACCCTGATAAGCTGGAATCTCGATCCGTAAAATGTAGTTTTGTGGGATATCCTAAAGAGACTTTAGGGTATTACTTTTACACCGATCATAGGGTGTTTGTCTCCAGATATGCTACCTTCTTGGAAAAGCAGTTTATCCTTGAAGGAAACAGTGGGAGCTAAATTGAACTTGATGAAGTTCAAGAAGCACAAACTACTACGGTTCAAGTGGAAACACCTGTTCAGACTAAACAACCTTCTGTGGAACAACCCATTCGTAGGTCAGTGAGAGTGTCTCGCCAACCTGAGAGGTATTATGGCCTTGTCATTGAGAATGATAATGAGTTTTCAATCATTGATGATGACGACCCTATGACCTATAATGAGGCCATGAGTAGTGTTGACTTAGAGAAATGGCAAAGTGCCATGAAGTTCGAAATGGAATCTATGTATACCAACCAAGTATGGACTTTGGTTGAAGCACCTAAGGGTGTGAAGCCTATTGAGTGCAAATGGGTATACAAAAGAAAGATTGGAGCAGATGGCCAGGTGGAGACCTATAAGGCCAGGCTCGTGGCAAAAGGATTCAGACAAAGGCAAGGGATTGACTTTGATGAAACTTTTTTACCTGTAGCCCTGTTAAAATCAGTTCGGATTTTGCTTGCGATTGCTGCTTACTACGACTATGAGATCTGGCAAATAGCCAGATGGTTTTCTTTCCAAGAGAAATGAAAACCTAGTGTGTAAGCTGCTGCGAACCATATGTGGTTTAAAGCAAGCTTCTCGTAGATGGAACATCCATTTTGATGAGACAATCAAAGAGTTTGGTTTTATGAAAAATGTAGATGAACCATGTGTCTACAAAAGGGTTGGTGGGAGCGCGATAACATTTCTTGTGTTGTATTGAAATAGAGTTGACACACATAACAACATAGCAGACCCACTCACAATGCTACTTTCTGAAAGTCACTTTGATCGTTATAAAGACAAGATGGGTATTAGATACCAAAGTGATTGGCTTTAGTACAAGTGGGAGATTGAAAGGAATATGTCCTAAGTCCAATCATGTATTAGGATTTAGGAATAACTTTTATGTAATCTGTTTTGATTTCATTGATATTAATAAAAGACTTGTTTTGTTTTTATTACGGGCTCTATCTATTTAAGTGTTTAAATAAGATATACCATAGTTTAGAGTAAAGCTTTTATGGATTATGATGAGATCATAATAGTGAGACCTAAAAGATGATAACTCTAAACTTAAATAGTTCCTGGTCATAGAATTACTAACTGGTAATTAATAATCCGCAAAGATCGGTACATACTATGCTTGCTTCATTTTGAAGGATGTCTGTTCTCATAGATATTTGTGTGGTGACACTATAGCTAGTATGTAGGTGCTTATTATAGAATAAGTTCACTGAACATGACTCGCACAGCTGAACAACTGATGGAGTTCACTCACGTGTCAGCAGTTGTTCACATAGTGATAGTTGTACAAGTATCCTTGGAGTTGAGGTCATCATAGTCATCTTGTGTACACTGAACTATGCTTTGGTTTAGTTCTTAGTCTCCAGGGACAATTATTAGGGCTCTACTGGGTATAGGAATTTATACACGAAGATAGTGTATGATCAATAAAGGATCTACCCCTTCCAGTGAAGGAAGAAAATGTTCAAGGCTGATCCACTTATGCTAGTTCAGGAATCTCTGGCCAGAGTGAATGAAATTAGAAAGGAGTTTCTAATTTACATAGAACTGAGCATAGTAAATGGGAAAGCAAATGATTAAATTAGATAGGCTTGACACAAGTTCCATGCCTTGTATTTAATCAGGACATTGTAGGGTAGAAGGAGTTTATTGTACGGTAACTATTTACTGAATAGGTTCTTGGTATTCTAAGCAGTGAATTTGTATTATCCGGATAGTCACGATATGCTGAGAAGTATCCCTCACGATGTAGAATAAATATGATTAATTAATTAATCATATTTAATAAATTAGAGAATTTATATAAATAATGATAAAATAGTTTTATTATTATTTATTTCTACTACCGGCTTAATATTGAACCTACAGGGTCACACCATAAAAGAGAATGATTTAATGGAGGAATTAATTAATAATGGCTGATAATTATTTACTTATGAAATAAATAATTAATTGGAAAATTTAATAATTGATTAAATGAGATTTAATTGATTATAAATTAATTAAGAAAAGTTCTTAATATTATTAATTAAGAATTTAATTTTTGGAAATTAAATCAAGAGAGAGAATTATTTCTAAAGTGTTTAGAAAAAGGATTAATAATTAAAAGGTGTTTTAATTATTAATGAGAATAATAAATGGGTTAATAATAATAATATTTTATGGGAAAATTTCAGCTGAAAATTTTGCCTATAAATATACTATTATAAACCCTATTTTTATTCTAACCCGAACCCAAAATTTTTAGAAAAACCTAATTCTCTCCACCTCCTCCTCCTCCTTAACGTCATTTTCTTGGTGGATACCGGTGGAGTGCTTCACGTTTGAGGAGCAGCTGCTAAGGATCTCCGATCGTTGCTTTTGGATCGCTATTAAAGGTTAGTAATCGATTCATATGTTTTAATCATGATTTATATGCTTTTATTTGGATTTTGTATGTGTAAAAGTGTTTTACCATGCCTCCGCTGCGCTTAAAATCCAACAGTAAGTACATCTACACGAATTTTATGTCAATGATAGGTGATTCCCCTAACCGTTCCAAATAAAAGGTAAGCCGCTAGACGTATCTTCAATGGTCAGGATAGTCCTCTCATTCTACTTGTCGATTTGAGAACTCTAAGTCGTGCCTATGTTTCTCCCTTCTCGCAAAATATCTTGGGAAATAATCCAGCTGTGAAATTAATCTTGGGTCCTTGCGTGGCGCCATATCACAGGGTCTCTCTATCACCAATTATCTCTTCCGCGTTCATAACAATTTTATAGAGCGGAGATCTATCATTTGCATAATAAAATAAGCGGTCTTATTTAACCTACTACTAAAAATCCTAAAATAGCACGACAGCTTTCTTGGTTCTTGATAATCCTCCTCCAGAATTTATTATAATAAACTCTTACTCCCATTCGGGTCATTTACAGGCCGCAATCGCCAAAATTTTAATCCTCGTCATTCCGTTTTCATTTTCAACCATGTCAATGACATCCATTTTCATATTCGGTCATGACTAATATCCTCTTAAGTTTCTAGGCATCATTAATTCTTCCGGTTATGTAATAAAGGGTTCTCTTTACATTATCTCAACTCCAAAATTCATTCATGTGATCCTTCTCATCAGTTGTTTTGAAATTTGTTATCCTCAATCTATCTTCTCCTACTTAAAGTGTCGGCCACCACATTGGCCTTTCCTTAATGATAATAGATTTCTCAATCATATCCCTTGATCAATTTGACTATTGCCTTTATCTCATGTTCAGTGTAAGAGAAACAAAATTCAAAATTTCCTCATAAGTTAAACTCTTTTTCCCTTCCAGTGCGAACCTTATCACGATTATTCTAGATTATTATTAGAACACCTTATGTAACGGTCCTTAAGCCACATAGACATATCATTATACTTCACACAAAATCCCTTTCTTATCTTCGAGTATTTCTAACACAGGGTTGCTACTAATCTTACCTTCACTTTTTGAAAATCCTATACATCGAATTCATACATGCTTGGTCTTTCCAGAATTCATTAGTACCCATCGATAATATTCCATAGAGGCGCATCTCACTAATCATGTTGGTATCTCTATTATCGTTCTTCTATAACCATGCTAAAGATCCTTATAATAATAACTAAACATGGTATTCCCCTTCTTTTTTTTAAAACAACATACTCATTACGATGCTCCGATTGCACCATCATAGCACTGAGTTTTCAGTCTCATATTACAATAATCGGTTCTCAACTATACCTCTATTTGTTTGGAAGGCAATCGGCCTTGGAAGAATGATTTTCACGATATCAATACAATTTAGACAATCTTAACCAGATTTCAAAATCTAATATATGAAGAAATAATGAGCTTTGAATAAAAGAGTCGCAACACTCAAAAGATTTATAACTTGGAAGGAAGAATACAACAAGCATTATCCTTCCATGTCCTTCGAATTTTATATTATGATGTTATAGAGAATATTCCTTGAAAGCAATGATTGCTGAATAATAACATCATACGAACAATACTTGTAAGATTTCCCCAATGAAAGAATACTTTTCTTTTCGAGTAATGAAAGAAATTCCGAATAATATTCTCAAAAGGTTAACCATTGGGGTTTCAAAGTGATGCTATTTTGAAAGAAGAAATTATATCCAATAATTAACAAATAAAGAAGTATATTATTCTTCAATCACTTTATGATTTTAATTGGATATTCTTTATATAAACGAGAGAATAAAATATTTCATGAACAAAATATTTCATAAAACTGAATATGAATTCTCGTTTGAGTGGGCGACCTAGTTAGGTCTCAATTAAATCGTTCTTTCAAAATTTCATCAACAATTAAATTTTGCATATATAATGCACTATGGCATAATAAAAATTTGATTGGAAGTGGAACTAGCAAAATAATAACTAGTCCATATCAAGCAATATTATCAACCGGCTAAGAAAATGGTCAGCACAATTGGTTTGGCCCATAGCAATCAGCTAGGATGATTAGCTAGGCTTTCATCGTATTAATTAAAATTTAGACTAGTTAGGACAATTAACTAGTCATTCATGAGAACATATGCAACTAGACATATTTCAGTTTGTTTGAAAACAAATCTCAACATCGTAACCACTAAAGAAATTTGTGGCTACCCGGATGACGATTTTGAAATAAAGAGTCTTCAAATTTGGGCCGAGAAAGACAATTATAACTCTGAATTGAGTGGTCTTGGTATCGGAACAATCGATAGCCTCTCATCAAATACTTATTGCCAATAAAATGGTACACTCAGAGGTGCCCTCGTTCACATACTTTATTAGATTCTCAAATAGAATTGAATTCGGAATACCAATATCAAATTGATACCCTAACTATGATTTCAAAGTTCAATATACAATTTGATCCTGATTAGAAGAAAAGGATTCCCGAGGAATCTATGGATATTAGATCATCCATGATTTTAACCATTTGTTAAATATTTTACAATCTCGACTGAGAAGAGTAAGTATGAAAGAAGAATTAAAATAAAGATATTCATTATGAATATTCGTCGATGAATTGTGAAAAATTTATTAAAAATTCCTTGGATAATTGAAATAAAGTATACATAGCTCTGAGCCGAATAAGAAGATCATAATCTATGAATGAAAGTTCATTGATCAACTAAAAGAATTGAACAAGTCCTGATGCCGAGAAAGACTACTCAAGATGGTCACATCAGAAGTTTAAAGTAGGGAACTAAAAGGATTTCCTGATATGACTTATCAAGGCAATACGAATGATCAACAGTTTGGAGGGAGTAGCGTGATAATGAGTAAGTGCGAAAATATTTCACAGATTATTCTAACTCTCGTTATTATCCGTCTGAGGGTGATACCACCTCTCCGTCTTTGTAATTCCTTATTTCTGCTAGTGTCTCTTTCAACATCATTTAAAATTGCTTACTAACTTGACTTTCGCACGCATATCTGTCATTCTGGTGTTTGACCTCGAAGACCTTACTCAGAAATATTCCAAAAGCATCTTTTAAGCCGATAGGGGCCTGCTACATGCATCTGTTACTAACTACAAGTGGCCAGTTCTCCCTGGGAATATATCAAAGAGATCTCTTAGGGATCTCAATGTAGTCCATAAGTTCAGTGGCATGTGTGTGTAAGTGAACATACATTACCGAATATATTAGAGGTCTACGAGTAAATATATGTAGTCTCTAACATCATTTCTACCAAAGAATTCCGCTCTAGACTCACTGGTCTATCATTTTAAAAGGTTCTAAGATCGAACTATTGCTCGTTGTAATCTTACGTCATTCAATTATAGACATGCCATCAATTCTTGATGCTCTCGATCTCTGAGCTAAACCATCATAACCTTACATGTTAAGCGCACTAATATTATTATGTAGTGTACTCGTCTTACGATAACATTCTTATATTACATTCAAATCTTCCTTAATAGAATTAAAATCCTTAAGGGTATATTGGGCACTATTTCTGTTGAATTCGTTATTAATACGATATTCAAATTGTCATTGGTAAAATGACACCTTCAACTAGTTTGGGTCAATAACCTTAACTGTATACTAATAATTAGACTTCATAGTTTTCACCTGTGATGCCCCCTCATGGGAAACTTATGGGGAACTACGAGTAACCAAGCTTGTGTTATCCAATCATCATATGGTGTTGGTAATACCGTCTTTACCCCCAAATACCCTGGAGACTCAGCTCCGAGTTCGACATCCACATACTTTCCAAATCATATATGATTCTAACTTTTTTCTCATCATTCTGATAATCTCCAATGGTCCTTTTATTCATACTTTAATACAACAAATATACACTTATCCTAACCTACACATTGGGGCTACATCCGGTAGTCCAATGATGAACTCTATATGAGCTATTACGCAATCTCGCATCTAGACAGATTCCTAACACTCTCGTCTCTAAGTACTATAACTTATTGCTCTGATACCATTTCTGTAACGCCCCCAAATCCGAGGTCAGGAATCAAGGTCGTCACGCAATCCTTCAATCATGTTTAACCTGCATTTAACTCAATAGTCCAATAATTCCATATCACAGACCCCCAATCTCACACACTCACAAGTTATAGCCTTAGAAACGACGTACAACAAGTATCATCTGTTATTAAAACTCAAATGTACTTTACAGGATCTCAAACAATTATTCATAACCTCTACATGAAGTTACAATAATTATGACTGATATCTTATACCTATCTTATACTCTGGCCCACCTGAGATAAAACTGCCAGGGATTCTCCCCATGACTGCAAACGACTAAGTCCCACACCGACATACTGGTTATATGTTGTGTTGTGACATTTAAAAGAAAGTAAGAGTGAGAAATAATGATCAGCCATAATAATCGACAATATGAAAAGACTATTAAAGAAATATATTAATCCGTATAAGGATAGGTATTTATTCAAAGTAGTTTTCTCGGTGATACGCACCTCTTTTCAAAATAATACTTTTATTATCCCGCAAATACCTTAATGGTAAACCCAGCACCTAGGCTTGGGTTACGGTATTCCATCTCAATTCCAATTGGAAGAATAGGACTTTCATCGGAGCCCCCAAGATACGATAATCAGTCGTATAACGGTATACTTTTCTACATGTAGATGGATGACTTCCATACGTCCGGTTGTCACCCTAGCCGCATTCGGGCTATATATGCTTCCCCATTCCTCCCGGGTTTATTTTGCATACTTTGTATGTCCCTCAGTACACATGTTACCTTGTCATACGGAAAATTTATATAGTAGTCTTCCTAGTCCACGAAGTACTGGATTTCTACCCCTCCTATGTCCATTTTAAGAATCCTATCATATATTTGGAATCATCGAACTATATCGAAGTTCCCTAAGTGTTTTGCTTGTTGATAGGCACAGCTCGACTCATATGTATATACATATATATGTACTTCCGAGAATTTTCGGAGGAAGTACTAAGGATGTGGGTTGACCGTTATCAACAGATAAATAAATAAGGGGGAGTTTCTTTTGAAACTATGCTCAAATATTTAAAATAAGTCGAGATAAATTCATCGACGATCTGAAAGTATTCGTATGATTTTCTGAAATCCAGGAGTATTTTTGAATAGGTTTTATAATTTTTAAATCATATTAAATCATTTAATAAATAAATTAATAATCAATAATAATAATTAAATAATTAGACCTTAAATGATTATGTTTTAAAGAAATATTTGAAATAATATTCCCCAAATATTCTACGTTCAAATAATTAAAGTAATCTTTAATAATATAATTAATCGAATTTGAAATAAATAACCATTGGAGAATAATTCTTCTATTTAAATGAATATCTGAAATAATATTCGTTATTTGAGTAGATAAATATAGTTGAGGGAATACGATCTTTGGAAATCGTTTTAAATAATTTTGAGGTATATAATACTTGGCAAGTGGAAATCGAGTCCCTTGGAATAAAACAAATATGGACTTTTAGTCATTAAAAATATCTCCGGGATGATTCTCGGGTTTATACTTTATAAAAACTGACCGACTCTCGGTCTTACAACTTATACATCACGCTCTACTATAGCGTTAATATTCTTAAATAAAACACCTCCGGAATACTTCCGGGTTTTTATCAAATTATACTGACTGATCCTCGGTCTAAAATCTCCTCATATATACAACACTACTCTCTAGTGTTATCGATTGAAATTCGGTAATATTCAAATACAAAAATCATTATCATATCGTATGATCGTATATAACATACTTCATAAAACATCGTAAATATAGTATTATATATATCGACATTATTTGAAAATAAACACAACATAACAGTATGTAGGGTTTGAAAACTTTCCTAGAGTCCAAGATACGTTTCCCGACTTCCTCTCGTTCTGGGTTTTCTAATCAACAAATATAAAAATGTTAATCATCATTCCTACTCTCATCACAACTTATATTATAACAAGTTCAATACTTCCTAATATTCAATATTCGACCGACTCGAAATAAGTATCAATCCTTGGTCAGAACGAACGGTCAAATTAGTCGTCTAGATTTGACTTTACCGAATGTTACTATTACGCGACTCGCACTCTATCATTTCTAATAAATCGTAAAATTAATATTTTAATACGAAACCACCTCGAGCAGCTTCTTGAGTGCTTTTAATATTTATCATAAAAGTTTCATTTTTGAAAAAATGAATTTAATTAGGTGAAAAGCATTTCAAAAGTTCGGTCAACTATGGGGTTTTACTATTCAAACCATTTTTACTAAAATGTCGATATCTCTCAAACCGTTAACTCAATTGATGCACCGTTTTCACGTACGTGATCTAGACAAAATTTAGAACACATTATTTAAAAATGGTTTTCTGGGCAGAGGGATAAAATCCCGAAGAAGCAGTTTCTAACAGGGGGTTGTTTTTTATGTTCGTACTCAGCGCGACCTCGGCTCCGACATTTTTATAAAATTGAAAAATCAATATATTTATTTGAAATTTTTTTAAGGGAGTTAATAAAATCTACTTATTACTCTCTGTTAAAATTTCATGATTTTTAAATATTTTTAAGTCGGTCATTTCTATTTACAAAGTTCGTAATTTGTAGCAGTTTTTGTCGCGTAAATCACTTTTACTCAAAAGGTCATAACTTTTTATCCGTAAATTGAAATCAAGCGATTCAAGCGCCTAAACGATACTCATAAAATTTTATATCATAATAAATTATCACTTTTCAAGAAAATATAGTTATACATTCAGGAACGTCTGCAGAAACTTAAGTTGAGTTTTGTTCGTTTTAACGATGTTACGATTATGATCAGAGTTTCGTTTACGTCTTAAATCATTATACCACCATCAACAATCATCAAATCATCATCTCAACACTAAATTTTCTCAATAACATCATGTTCTTGAGGCAACAATCATCAACCTTAAAACTAATTAACTAAACATCAAGATAATATCAAATCAATCATCAAAACCATACTTATATCCAAGATCCTTACTTTTCTTGAAACTTAAAACTTAAAAAACGTTTGGATGAAGGTTTATACCTTTATCGGTAGCTTGGGAGTTTTTATTCTTTATGGTTGAACCTTGGGAGGGATTGGTTATGCTTAAGAATCCTAAATCATGCCATGATAATCAAGAAAATAAAAAGAGATTTTCGGAGTTACTATTCACCACCAATTTTGAGCAATGATTTGAAAATTCTATACTAATCCAATGGTCGTGAAATTTTCAACTTACCTTTTACATGATATGAGGAAGCTGTAGTTAAAATTTGATGATTTTTGAATGAGTAGAACATGAGATATGAATTTTTCTTTCCATGGTGTTCTTGAAATCAGCATTATGTTTTGAACAGAGAGAGAGAGAAAGAGTGAGAGTTTTGTTATTTCTTGGAAGTGCTTCTCTTGGAAGATTTGTGAGATATAATTTAGTATATATCCTAGTACTACTAAATCCATGAATATCTTGGCCAGCATCCTAGGTTTGCAAGCTATTCTACTTAGTTTAGACTTTAGGTTTACTATTACTAGCCTTTAGGTTATCATTCTATCTAGTCTAAGTTACTATTTGGTTACTTGACCATGGTTAGTTTCTTACCATAGTTAGCTAGTATAGTTAGCTTGGTTGATATATTTATTTATTCCTTTACGCGTTAGCTCGGTCGCTTATTTATTTTCGTAATAAATTCTCGTAAACGGTTCGCGGTGTAAATCCTTTCTTATACGTTCTTTTTGTTTTGAAGTGTCGTACTTGGATTTGAATTTGTAGGATTTTAAATTTGTAATTATATTGTGATCTTCGTAATCCTTGATAGTTCATAGATATGGTCATTTTTCAAAGTTCATTTTCTTCGAAAACTAATAGCGTTTACATACACTCACTTGGTACGTATAATCACAATATCAACTCGAAATTAAAAGTAAAAACTCGTATATGGTGTGGTCCCAAAAGTTTTTATTAAACCGCAAGGTTATTATTCTTAAAGGTCTTTTACCGATGTCAATATGTTAGGTCACACACACACACACACTGTAGAGGGGGTGAATACAGTGTATAGTATACTCAAATCGAACTTTAAGAACTTAAGTAACAGAAAACAAACTTTATTGAAACAATAAACTCTGTTACAATATGAAACTGTTACCTCTCAGTGATGAACAATATCACGAGAGCTGCTAGGGTTACAATGAATAATCTTTTCTAATAATAACACTTTTAGTATAAACCCTATGTCTGTGTTTATATAGTACACAGTTACAAGATAATCGCTAATTGATATGGAATATAATTCTGCTTCCTAAAATATATCAATCAGATATCTTTTCTTCCAAGTATTCCATTCTTCACGGAATTCCTTCTTCATGCATATCTCTTCTTATGTTTATCTCGATCTTCTTTCCTTTAATCAGCTACTGTCCTTATCTGATTGTCCTTCATCACCTAAGTTCTGATATCTATCTTCTGATGATTATCTCCTGATAATATAAGTACTGATATCCTTAAGTCCTGACTTCCAGTATAAGTACTGATCAACAGTTAAGTACTGATTTATCCTGTTCACGTAAGATCTGAAAGTTAAACATAAAACATATTAGCCATGACATTATCAAATATATCTAACAATCTCCCCCAACTTGTAAATTAACAAAATATACAAGTTTAACAGATATTTGATGATGTCAAAAACATTAAGTACAAATGCATGAGAAATAGACTAGATAACTACAACTTACAGTCCTTAAAGTTTTACCAATTTCAACTTCTGATAACAACTTCAATCTGTATAAATATCAGAATTTAAGCAGTTGTAGATCTTCGACTTGGCTTCTTCATTTTCTGATCTCTCTGATGTCAGGAGTTGTTCTGAGATAGTTCTTCAACAAACATCTCTCAGCATATCTTAGTTCATCAATCGTTCTCCTTTTAACATCCTTAAGCTCTGCAGTGTCTTCACCAGTTTGAAAGATTGCAGCTCTGAGATCATTAATCTTTGCTTTTCTCAACTCCTGATCTAGTCTTATGACATAAGCTTTGTCAGACTCAAGATTGAATTCAAGTCCCTTAATACCAAGATACGTTCTGATCTGTGCAGTATTAGGCTTCATATCAACAATATCACCATTGTGATCTCTGTACTTTGGAACATATATGCTGTTAGACTTAACAGAATAAAGCCTTTTCTGTCTCTGAATCTGTTCTTTTAAGTAGTTTGCAGCAGTCTCTGTTATTCTGTCATCCACTTGAAGTAAGAAAAGTACATGCTCCAATTCTTCAAAATACTTCAAAGGAATGGCATTTTGTCTTATATGATAAACCCTACCATCTGTCATGAAATACAACATGATGTATTCTTTCAAGTAGGTATGGTAAACCATCTGTACAGATTCCAGTTGATTCAATCTCTCAGGAGTTGCTCCAATACCTGGTTCACTCAAGGAAGTTGGATCATCGGTAGTGTTGTGTACTCTTCTTTCATCAGCACTTCCCAATCCAGTTTTATCTCTAGCTTCCTTTCCAGTAACTACTCTTGCTTCAAAACCACTTGCAGTAGTCTTCAAAGATTGAGTCTGTTTTGCTTTAGTGAATCCTGGTAGGAGTGTCTTTGATCTATTTTCTGATATCAAGTTAACTTGAGCTCTGTCAGAGGTTACTTGCTTCTTCTGAATATCAGAACTTACAATTTCTTGACTCTGAACAACTTGAGCCATGTCAGAGGTTGTTTTAAGAACTTTTCTTGAAGTCAGAGCAAGATCATCTTTTTCATCAGCAAATTCTTCTTCCTCAGGAGGTACATAAGCCTTGATAGGTTCACCAACCTTTTCTTTACCCTTGGATCTTGGATCTATCTGTGGTTGTGATCTAGCCAATGTTGCTTCAGTATGTGTCCTTTCTTTGATCATAATGCCTTTAAGTGTTGGAAGTGACTTTTTACCAGAAGCTTCAGATTTAGATGTGACTTTCTTTGATTTAAGTATGGCTTCTTCTTCCTTTAAACTTTCCAAGTCCATTCCTGGATTTTCTTGAAGAAATAACTGTCTTGACATTTCCTCATCAAGATCTAGAAGTTCATCAGAACTTATCCTTTTACCAGTAGCAGAACTTATTCTTTTCCCAGTATCAGAACTTGTTCTGTGACTAGCTTGTCTTGATGTAAACCTTCTACCTTGACTATGACCGCTACCCATTCCAGAGTTTCCTTGGTCATCTTTTCCATCATCCTTTCCTTGCAATGTCTTGTTGGTTTTGCATTTGGACTTAATTACCTTCTCCCCCTTTTTGGCATCAGCAGGTAGTAAAAGAGAGATAAGTAATTCCACTAAGGTCTGGATTTCAGTAAGTTGTGATTGCTGAGAAGCTTGATTTGTCAGAATTTGATCAATCTGAACTTGTTGTTTCTCTTGAGTTTTCTCAATATAAGCAATCCTGTCAATGGTAGGTTGAAAGAACTTTTTCTTATCAATTTTCCAAACTTGTTCCTGTTTGATAAAGTTCTCCTGAATCTTGTGTAGCTCTGCATGAGTAGTTGAATGAAGACCTTGTAGATATTTAGTACTCAATGCAGTGACTCTAAGCTGGGTTTTAAAATCATCAGAATTTAACATTTCATCAGCTTTATTCAAGTGCTCAGCAAGATGTAAAGCATTTGGAACATATGAAACTGAGTTCCATTCCTTAGTCCACTCCTGACCTGTAGGAGTTTCACTCCAAGGCACTGGTGCATCCCCGGTAACAAACTTCTTAACCAGTTCAGACTTAGGAAGAGTCTGTTGAGGAGTATGTCCTGAAGGACCTGCTTTATCAGCATCTACAGTTAGAGCAGCTTCACCAGTATCTCCAACATTTGCAGCATCAGAACTTAAAGAATCAGTATCTTCTGATAAGACAATAGTGTGAGTAGCAATGGAGGCTTCAGCATCCTCTAATTGCTGATCTGATACTAAGTTCTGATCAACAGCCATATCCTGATGCTCACCGAAAATCTAATCATCAGCATCTTGATGCAGAGAAGGTGTTGTTGATAACTCTGGAGTTTGAACAGCATCAGTAACAGGTGTTGTGGAAGGATTATTTGTTGTTGGAGCTTCTAAGAAAAGTATTTCAGGCACAACCAGGTTCTGAATATCAATTTCAGCACTTGTGCCTGGATCAACAGGAGACACAGATGGTGAGTGAGCCTTGTCAGATACAGCTTCCTGAGATGGAGTTGATGGAGAAGAAGTGACTGGAGCAAATTCCTTGTCTTGTGAGATCAGAGATTCCTGATCCCCTTCCTTAGCTGCTTCCTCTTCATCATCTGAAACTGGCCTTTGTGCCCTCTGTTTCTTGTACTTCCTTATCGATTTGGATTCCTTGGGAGTTTCAGGAACTACCATTCGTCTAAGCCTCTTGAGAAGCCTAGAACCCCTAATTGCAGAATCCTTCTGAGAAGTTGCCTTCTCAGCTTCATAGTGAAGGTTTGGTTGTTCAAAAACATGTTGTATCGAACCATTGTTTTTTTGACAGAAGAAGAAGGATAAGTGTCTGAGAAGAATGTGATGGAAAGACTGATGTGAAGTGGTTGCTTTTATAGGCAAGAGAATGCCAAGAGACGCAAAGATATTTAATGCTGACAGGTAGAATTAATTCTACCTCGTCTCCCTAGACTTTGAAAAAGAATAACAGTCATTGGAAGGAGGAATCATGGTCTAGACCGCACAAGACACAAGAAACAGTGGACTGTTCAAGTACAAATACCATTAATCCTAATCATAGTGACTATTAATCTTCCACTTCAACATATTCTAGTTCGAACTGAGACTGTTATCAAAATTTTATTCACAGATAAGCCAAGTAAAGGATTAGACTGAGAAATCAGAACTTAGACCTATACCAGAACTTAACAGTCATCAGAACATAATGTCTTAACTCGAAAAAGGAATGTCCATCTTAGTAGATCCTCATACAAGTTCTGAGTTATTAACGTCAGAACTTAATCATCAGAACGTGTAACTTAGAACTTGTCCTCAGAATTTGTGCAATAATGACACACTGACTGTTTATCTAAAATAACATAGACCACCACAGAAATTTTCATCATTCAGATAGAGTGATTAGTGTGTGCATTAAGCTAAAACCAGACAAAGAGTAAAGTCTGATTCACTTCAGTACATCTTAGAAATAAGGCATAACTAAAATTTTGCTAAAGATCTGTCATTGTCCTGAAACCCACTGATGAATGAGTTTATGCTTGAGTCCACCTCAACTGTTTTGTGCTAATTTTATGCATCTTTTGAAATTCTATTTTACAGTGGCTTCTCAGTGTAAGTGAGTCACGACTGTTTATCAGAATTTATGCTATTATCAGAGTATTTCTCCAGTAATCATAGAGTGTGAAAAGTCACCAAGAAAATATTTTGCTTTTCTAATGCATATTTACTTAATACCAGCAATGCACTTGGGTCGTCCCTTCCACATTTTTACTCTAGATCTCAAAGGAGTACCTGATTTTATTGTTTGATCTTTTTGCTTTTTCTTTTGATAAGTGAGGTTTATCAGCACTTAGTACATTCAGCAGTTTTACTAGTATCAGAACTTAACAGATGAGTAGCATTATTTTAATTTGTGACTTAGCAATGAGATATACAAAGTAAACTTAACTAAGCTCAATTATCAGAATTTGCTGGTGTCATAAGATTTCCACTGAAATAATTACTTCTTCCATGGAATCATTTGTTTATTGAAGACTACTAGGTCAGTTATCTAGCACAGTTATCCTCATAGGATTGAATAGGTACTAGAACAAACATATCACTTATCAGAGTTTAGAAACATATATCAGACAACAGTCAGTACTTAAAGACATTTATCAATTAAGCACAGAATATACAATGAGATTAATTCTGTAAATACTGAGCATAAAGTCTGATAACACAGAACAAGTCTAAGCAGATTTAGAGAAAGAACCTGAAACCATTCCAAGTTCATTTACCAATCTTGTAAAAGTAGCTTCACATAATGGTTTTGTGAAGATATCTGCCAATTGTTGATCTGTGGGAACAAAATGCAATTCCACTGTACCTTCATCCACATGTTCCCTGATGAAGTGGTACCTGATGCTGATGTGCTTTGTAATTGAGTGTTGAACTGGATTACCTGTCATAACAATAGCACTTTGATTATCACAGTAAATAGGGATTTTGAAATATGTTAACCCATAATCCAGTAACTGATTCTTCATCCAAAGAATCTGTGCACAACAGCTTCCTGCAGCAATATACTCTGCTTCTGCAGTTGATGTGGAAATTGACTTTTGTTTCTTGCTGTACCAAGAAACTAATCTGCCTCCAAGAAATTGGCAGCTTCCACTTGTGCTTTTCATGTCAATTTTGCACCCTGCAAAATCTGCATCTGAGTAACCTATTAGTTTAAAATCTGATTCTCTAGGATACCATAATCCCAGAGCAGCTGTTCCTTTAAGATACTTAAAGATTCTTTTTACAGCTGTTAAGTGAGGTTCTCTTGGATCTGCTTGAAATCTTGCACAAAGACAGGTAGCATACATGATATCAGGTCTACTAGCAGTTAGATAGAGTAGAGAGCCAATCATACCTCTGTAGTCAGTAATATCTACTGATTTACCAGTATCCTTATCCAGTTTTGTCGCAGTGGCCATTGGAGTGGATGCACTTGAACAATCTTGCATTCCAAATTTCTTTAGCAAGTTTCTGGTGTACTTGGTTTGACAAATAAAAGTCCCTTCCTCATAATGCTTGACTTGAAGGCCCAGAAAATAGCTAAGTTCCCCCATCATACTCATATGATATCTTGACTGCATTAGTTTGGCAAACTTCTTGCAAAGTTTGTCATTTGTAGATCCAAAAATGATATCATCAACATAAATCTGGACCAGAAGTAAGTCCTTTCCATGGTTGAGGTAGAACAATGTTTTGTCTATTGTCCCTCTGTTGAATCCACTTTCCAGAAGAAACTGAGCTAAAGTCTCATACCATGCTCTAGGAGCTTGCTTAAGTCCATAAAGTACGTTATCAAGCCTGTAGACATAATCTGGATGTTTGGTATCTACAAAACCTGGAGGTTGTTCAACATATACCTCTTCCTCCAATTCTCCATTGAAAAAAGCACTTTTCACATCCATTTGAAAGACAGTAAACTTCTTGTGAGCAGCATAAGCCAAAAATATCCTTATGGCTTCTAACCTAGCAACTGGTGCAAATGTTTCATCATAATCAATTCCCTCCTGTTGAGAATATCCTTTTGCAACCAGCCTTGCCTTATTCCTTGTAATTATGCCATCACTGTCAGTTTTGTTTCTGAATACCCACTTTGTACCAACAACAGATCTATTTTTTGGTCTTGGCACTAGGGTCCAGACTTTGTTTCTTTCAAATTCATTCAACTCTTCCTGCATTGCTTGCACCCAATCAGCATCTTGAAGAGCTTCTTCCACTTTCTTTGGTTCAGTCTGAGAGAGAAAAGAATTGTAAAGAAACTCATTTGAAGTACCTGTTCTAGTTCTGACACCTGCATCAGGATTTCCAATTATCAAATCAGGTGTATGTGATTTTGTCCACTTCCTTGCAGATGGAAGGTTTTCTCTAGAACTGGATGCTCCCCCATGATCCATGCTATCTTCATTTTCATTTTCTGATGCTCCCCCTGAAACTATGCTCTCTGAGTTGGATTCTTCAGTATGTAGATTTTCAGCACTATCAAAACTTGGCTTATCAGAACTTGACGAATCAGAACTTGAAGAGCCAGATGCATGTTCTGATGTTTCTTGAGATGTGGTAGGATCTTGAGTATGCTCCCCCTGCATAGGTGCATCTTCCTTTAACGTAGTCACCACAGTTTCAATAACATCAGAGTTTAATCCATCAGAGTTTGCAGTATCAGGACTTAGACTGTCAGGATTTTCAGTATCAGAATATGAGTCTTCATTTTCAAATCTCAGCTGATCATGGTCAATGAAATCTTTAAGACCAGTGATCTTCTTGTCATCAAAAGAGACATTGATAGATTCCATGACCACTTTTGTTCTCAAATTATAGACTCTGAAGGCTTTTGTGGAAAGTGGATATCCAACAAAGATTCCTTCATCAGCTTTTAGATCAAACTTTGATAGCTGTTCAGGATGAGTCTTGAGAACAAAACACTTGCATCCAAATACATGAAAATATTTCAGATTTGGCTTCTTTTCCTTTACCATCTCATATGGTGTTTTTCCATGCTTGTTAATGAGTGTTGCATTTTGAGTAAAACAAGCAGTCTGCACAGCTTCAGTCCAGAAATAGGTTGGAAGCTTTGCTTCTTCAAGCATTGTACGTGCAGCTTCAATGAGAGTTCTATTCTTCCTTTCAACAACTCCATTTTGCTGTGGAGTTCCAGGAGCTGAAAATTCCTACTTTATTCCATGGCTTTTGCAGAACTCTTCCATTGTCAAATTCTTGAATTCAGTGCCATTATCACTCCTTAAAATTTTCACAGAATCTTTGACCATTTTATCCAGCTGTTTAACATGATCAATCAAGATAGATGCAGTTTCACTTTTTGTGTGCAAGAAATACACCCATGTGTATCTGGTGAACTCATCCACTATGACCAACGCATATTTCTTCTTTGCAATAGACATGACATTTACTGGACCAAATAGATCAATATGTATAAGATGATAAGGCTCAAGAATTGATGATTCAGTCTTGCTCTTGAATGAAGATTTTCTTTGTTTGGCTTTCTAACATGAATCACAAAGACCATCAGGAGCAAATACTGTGTTTGGCAATCCTCTCACAAGATCTTTCTTGACCAGTTCATTTATATTGTTGAAATTTAAATGAGAGAGTTTCTTATGCCAATTCCAGCTTTCTTCAATTGATGCTCTACTTAACAGACAGATTGCAGAACCATCAGTACTTGTTGAAAGCTTAGCTTCATAAATGTTACCACGTTTGTATCCTTTCAGAACAACTTTGCCTTTAAATTTACTCACAATTTCACAGTGTTCTTCAAAGAAATCAACATGATAACCTCTGTCACAGATTTGACTTATACACAGTAGGTTATGTTTCAGTCCTGAGACCAGAGCTACTTGTTTAATTATGACATTTCCAAGATTGATATTGCCATATCCCAATGTTTTTCCAATGTTGCCATCTCCATAAGAAACACTTGGGCCAGCTTTCTCCACAAAGTCTGATAGCAGGGCCTTATTTCCAGTCATATGTCCTGAACATCCACTGTCCAGAACTAGAATATTTTTCCTGTTGCCCTGCAATCACAAAGACCACTAATTATTAGTTTTAAGGACCCAGACTTGCTTGGATCCTTTGGCCTTTTTAAGTTTGTTAACATTTGCAGCGGATTTAGCATCAGAGTTTATGTTAACATTTTTCTTATCAGAACTTACACTATCAGACTTTGAATCAGAATTTACACTAGAAGGAACAATGGAAACTTTCTTCAAAGAAGGTTTTATTTGATAATAATCATAGTACAAACTATGATATTCCTTACAAGTATAAATGGAATGCCATAAACTACCACAATGAAAACAAGGATTTTGTGGTCTCTTAACTCCTGATTTTGAAGGCAAGGAGTTAATATTCTTATTCTTCCTGCAAAAAGAAGCCAGATGGTTAGAACTTCCACAGTTATGACATGTTTTCCTAGGAGCATCAGGAACAGGTTTATAATCATTGCTTTTATTCACACCTTCCTTTCCATTCCTATTTTTCCTAGGTGATTTTACCTTGTTTGCATTCTTAACATCTTTCAGCTTATACTTAAGCTGCTTCTTTATCATTAAGCCTATGTTTACTTCACCTGTCTTTTCCTGTTTTAGTTTGTCAGAAGTTAATTCCTCTTTAACTTCTGATTTCTCATTTTCAGACTTTACAGTTACAAACTTAACAGGTTTAAACTTTGGCTTTTGCTTAACAACAGGCTTAATTTCTTCAGTTCCTTTATCATTCTTATCTTCTCCATAACCTAAGCCCTCTTTCCAGTTTGCACTACTTAGCAAATTTTGAGTTGTTTTGCCAGAGTTAGTCCAAGTCCTGATAATCTCTCTTTCCTTTTCTAACTCAGTTTTTAGAGATTCATTTAATTTTAGCACTTCATCCCTAACATAAAAAGCATCATCTCTATCCTTCTGAGTTTGATGAAACATGACTAACTCTTTTTCTAAGAAATCATTCCTTTTCTTAAATGCAAGATTTTCAGAAGTTAATCTTTCACATGTTAAAGTTTGATCTCTATAGCTAACAAACATGGTTTTAAGATATCTTCTCAACTCATTAATATCATCAGTATGAAAAGCATAAGTAGTCTGAGGTACCTTTGTTTCAGCAGCTTCAGAACTGCTCTCAGCACTTTCTTTATCAGCATTTGCCATCAATGCATAGTTCTCCTCACTTTCAGAGTCTGAGGTGTCTGTCCAGCTTTTCTGCTTTGTGACAAGAGTCTTGCCTTTATCACCCTTTACCTTCTTGCAGTCAGGAGATATGTGGCCTTTCTCACCACAGTTATAGCATTTAACATTGGTGTAATCTCCTCTGTCAGACCTTCCTCCTCTGCCTTCAGATCTTCTGAAATTCTTCTTATCAGAACTTATGCTTTTCCTGGAAAACTTCTTTCCCTTCCTGAACTTCCTGTATGCAATCTTTGTGATTCCTTTCACCATAAGAGCACACAGCTTCATCATCTCCTCATCAGCATCAGTCTCAGGCAAGCTTTCAGAATCTGAGTCATCATCACTCTCAGAACTTGATGACTCAGTATCAGACTTTATGAAAAGAGCTTTACCCTTGTCTTTCTTTAAGGAAGCTGCTTTGGGGAATTCTTCTTCAGCCTTAAGAGCAACTGTCCTTGACTTTCCTCCTTTTCTCTTGCTTCTTTGTTCCATCTCCAGCTCATGAGTCTTGAGCATTCCATAGATTTCGTCAAGAGTTGTTTCATCAAGAGTGTAGTTGTCTCTTATTGTCGTTGCCTTCAAATCCCAGCATTCAGGAAGAGCTAACAGGAACTTAAGGTCTGAATCTTCAAGATCATACTCTTTATCAACCAATGACAAATCATTCAAAAGTTTGACAAATCTATCATATAAATCAT
The DNA here is from genome assembly GCF_009905375.1 of Apium graveolens. Lineage (NCBI taxonomy): Eukaryota > Viridiplantae > Streptophyta > Magnoliopsida > Apiales > Apiaceae > Apium > Apium graveolens. Next base: position 118,444,773 of record NC_133648.1, read on the forward strand.
TCAATGACTCATTGGTCTTTGAGTTAAAGTGTTCATACTCTTGAGTGAGTATTGTCTTCCTGTTCTTCTTAATTGTGTCAGTTCCCTGACACCTTGTTTCCAGAGCATCCCATATCTCCTTAGCAGTCTTGCACTTGATTACCCTGTTTGACATTACATTATCAATGGCACTATGCAGTAAGTGTCGTACCTTAGCATCCTTAGCAATTGATGCTATGTCTTCAGCAGTATAATCACTCTTTTCCTTTGGTACGGTCTTTGCTGCTTCACCTGCAACTGCAACAGCGAGCTTGGTTGGTTTGTGAGGGCCTTCCTTGATTCTATCAAGGTATTCTGGATCTGTTGCTTCCAGGAACATGGTCATCCTTACCTTCCATATGGGATATTCATATGGTCTCAGTATGGGAACTCTGATGGTCTCATACCGACTCTGAATTTGTGTCTTTGGTGGTTCCTCAATTTTGGTAGGCTTAGTTGCAGTTTCTGTGTCCGACATGATTGTGTTTGGATCTTTAACTGTATGTATGTTAACAGATAGGCTCTGATACCAATTGTTAGGTCACACACACACACACACTGTAGAGGGGGTGAATACAGTGTATAGTATACTCAAATCGAACTTTAAGAACTTAAGTAACAGAAAACAAACTTTATTGAAACAATAAACTCTGTTACAATATGAAACTGTTACCTCTCAGTGATGAACAATATCACGAGAGCTGCTAGGGTTACAATGAATAATCTTTTCTAATAATAACACTTTTAGTGTAAACCCTATGTCTGTGTTTATATACTACACAGTTACAAGATAATCGCTAATTGATATGGAATATAATTCTGCTTCCTAAAATATATCAATCAGATATCTTTTCTTCCAAGTATTCCATTCTTCACGAAATTCCTTCTTCATGCATATCTCTTCTTATGTTTATCTCGATCTTCTTTCCTTTAATCAGCTACTGTCCTTATCTGATTGTCCTTCAGCACCTAAGTTCTGATATCTATCTTCTGATGATTATCTCCTGATAATATAAGTACTGATATCCTTAAGTCCTGACTTCCAGTATAAGTACTGATCAACAGTTAAGTACTGATTTATCCTGTTCACGTAAGATCTGAAAGCTAAACATAAAACATATTAGCCATGACATTATCAAATATATCTAACACAATAATTTGGGTTTTTACATCAAATGCTCTCAATTTTTGAAGATTGGAGAGAGACACCTGTAGACATCTGTCTAGTCCACAGTCACTCACATTTGCAACAATCATCTTTTCCAGAAAATTATCAACTTTGACAATCACCACTCTGACAAAATTGATGTTGTTGGTCAATGCTCTGTTGTAGGTGATGTAGCTGATGTGGAGAGAGGACCTTAAGATTGTTAAAAGTTTATTGAATTCTTGATCTTGACAGGGTCTTTCTGCAGCTTTTAGAAGTCTTTGTTTCCCAACATCTTTAAATAATTGAGCTTTAGAAGAGCTTTGACCAGTGTTAGTTGATGTCAATTTTCTAATCTCCTTTGATTTACAAACATCCTTGGATTGTTGAATCCTAACTTCTATCTCCCCATTAGTCTTGTTGACAGGCATGAGTAGGGGAGTTGGTATTTCTAGCCTCACAGCCTCAGGAAGTGCAGGCAATGGAATGTTGAGTTTTCCCATGATGGCTCCCAAAGCCACAGAATTTTGCATTTGTAAATGCTTGTGTGAGTCCACCAAGGTCTGGATATCTTACTGTTGACTCTACATTAGAGAAGTGAAAGCTTGCACTTGAGCTGTGAGTGAATCATTGGAAGACTGCAGAATTGAAACTTGTTATTGGAGAGCTTGCAGTTGGAGATTTGATGAAGTGGCAGATTGTGGTTGAGAGCTTGAAGGTACTGAGGTGCCAAAAGTAGCTTGCACAACCTCTTTAATTCCTTCCATGAGCAAAGCAGAAGGTTCATACCTACTTTGATGAAGCTGGTTCAATTTGAGTTTTGTATCATTTGAATTAGCAATATGTTGTTGAACCATCTCATGCAAAGCTATAAAAGATTGTCTAAGATTTTTGACATCTTTTTCCACAGAAGTCAGATCAAATATTTCCATTTGGTCAGCAAAATGTTGAAATTTTGAAGTGATCTTGACTTGAGAAGGGATAATCTCATCCATCTTGTCTCTCACCAGCTTCCTGATTTTGTCTTCATGACCAGTCAATTTTAATTCTAGAGCTTTATGAAATAGGTGAAAAGCTTTGAGTTGAGCTTTGTAAACTTCATTGACTGCGTCATAAACCTCTTGTGGAGTCAGGACCTTGGCATTACTCCCCAGTAAGGTCACATATTCATCTCTGAACCTAGCCAAGACCTGATCCATTTCCAAAGTAAAGTTCTTAGACAACCTACATTCCCATCTTTCTCAACTTCATTAACTATCTGCTGCTTTTATTGCTCAACATCTTCATTATAGGTTAGCAGAATAGTTTGATAATCTTGATTGCTCATATCTAAGGTAAGAAGGTGTTATGAGATGTTAGCTATACCAGAAATTTGATCAACAAGGAGATCATCCACAGTGCTTGATTGAGCTTGAGCATTCTGCAGCCACTGTTGGATGGGGTGAGATATTTGTTGTGAAGAGGTTGTTAGATAATGAATCACACACAGAGGGTGAATGTGTTTTTCTGATTTTAGGCTTTTCTTGAAAGTTAATGGTTGAACAAAGTAAATTAAATCTTGTATAGAAAAGTGTTCATGCAGAATTTAAACTTGTAAAAACTAAAGAACACAGATCTTCAAAACTCACTTAATTTTATATAAAAATTAAGACGGTTTTGCTACAAAATTTCTAAGCTCTTTGATGTTAAAGAGCTCAGCTTCTTCTTGAGAGTGTTACAAGAATTTTGATCTAAATTGTTACAACTAACTAAAGGACCAGTGTTAACTCTATAACTCAGTTAACTGCTAGTTTATACAGTGGATAATAAACATGCTATTAGCTTTTCTAAACTGTCACTTGTCATTTCTATTTATAGAAAAGCAAATCTTCCATTTCTGGATTAGCATATCTTTAGCATCCCGTGTTCATTTTAATCTTCCTCTGACAGTTAATCTTTGTCATTGATCTTGTACACTCTTCCAGCTGCTTTTTGTAGACTTGTCAATCCAGCTGTTGGATTGTTTGTTGATTGTTTATCTTGGATATTGAACTGATCTACAATTCTATACTTTGAGACTGTACCTCGAGATCTCCCGTTTAAATTAATAGAACACTTGACATCTCGATAAGTACATAGGCTTATCGAGATCTCTAGTACTCCATATTGAGTTTGGCTTGTAAAGGTCTTCAGCTTGTCAAAATCTCTAGTCTTCACATCTTCACTTTGACTTATCAATAACTCAGAGTTCTCTACTGAATGTAGACTTGTTGATAACTCTAAGTTTTCTAGTGAAGGAATGACTTGTCGATATCTCCAATCTTCAGTTCTTCAATTTTGCTTGTCGATATCTTCTTGAGTTCTCTATTAGCTTTCCTGACTTCTCCACTCTGAATTCATTCATTTCTTCTATCCCGGTGGATATTGCTCATCCGTCGAGTAGTGATTGTATCCCGATGGATGTGCCTAACAGCAGTCATCCGTCGACTAGCCAAACTACTATTCCGATGGATGTTCCTCATCCATCGGTACTCTATGCAACTTGAATGACTTCTCGATAAGCCATTATGGAGTTCTCGAATGACTTCTCTATAACATTAAATCTGTGACTTGTGGAGATCTTAATTTAGAGTATTTTTTCCAAACAGATTTATTCAACTCCAAGCTTCTTCAAAATTCTTCTGAGGCATGATCTTCTTGATCTTCTTCCAGATAGAATCCTTAGGCTTGATACTGTTTCAGGAAAAAGACTCCAGTCTGCTCCTTTGCATTTTAACAGACTTTAAGTGTTACAAGTACAAAATACAAATTTTGATAACAATACAACTTACTCAGGGTTGACAAATTGTCTTAGTCTTGTTAAAGTACAGGCATGTCTTTTACAACAATCTCCCCCAATTTATGAGAAGATTGCTTAACACAAATTCATGCATGTTAACAAGACTAACCCTAAGTTTAAAAACTGATGGAAGATAAAATTAAAACATAAAGCTTGATAGAATTACAGCTTGTACAACATAAGATTCACCTGGTTCAATGATTACAAGAATCAGGTAAAGACGGTTTTTACATATGCTTCTTCTCTAAGTTTATCCTTCAAGTGATCAAGAATTTCAAGTTCTTCTATGATGAGTGTTCCACTTCGAGCTTCCACAAGTTTTTGCCTTGCTGCCTTAGGGTAACCCTGGTCCAGATACTCTAAGCTGAATCTTGAGAATCCACCAACTTTGATGTTTAGAAATCTACCATCTTTAGAAATTTTGCTCATTCCTTTTGCTTTCAACTCTTCTGTTCTTTTTATAAACATATCAATTTCTTCATCATGTCTCCTTCTTCTTTCTTCAGCTTCAGCCTTATCTCTTTTCTTTGTTTCCTCCCTTTCAATCAACCATTCAGCCAAAGATGATCTCCAAGTCCTTGTAACAGTGTCCTTACCTTTTAACAAACTTAACACTCTCTTAATTTCTGCAGGAGTCAAAGAATCCATTAACTTTTTGTCTAGAAGAGTGAATGTAGCATCCTTAAAATAAACTCTAACTTCTCTCAGGGATACAACCCAGATTTTAACAATTTCCTCAGCTAGATGTTGGAAATGGTCTTCATCTGAGGTGCACTAGTGTTGTGCATATGTTGTGTACTTGATGATTTCATAAACAAAACATCTAAGTGGATTTTACTTAGTGAAATAATGTAGCACTCGACGGATAAGAATTATAGTCCCGACGGATAACTCATTATAGTCCCGACGGATAACTCATTATAGTCCCGACGGATGTTAACTTATTATCCATCGAGTGAGTAGCTTATGTAATAATAAGTCTGTAGCACAGTTATATATGCACCTTTGTATAGAATCTGTAGTGGCATATAAGTCATGTTGACTTTAACTAGATATGCAGAATAGGTTGATTAATTGTACATAAATGATGTCTTGTAATTCTGTATAAGTGAAGTGAAGTCATATGCTTGATTGCTACCCGACAAATAACCTACAAAGCAACCGACGGATGATCAACAACCCGACGGATGATCAACAACCTGACGGATGATCATGTACTCAACTAATAAAGAATTCAAACAGCAGTTGAACAGTGAAAGCTGAGCACAGCCGTCGAGATGTATACAAATCTACTGTGGAAGCCCATTAACCGGGTAATAGAGGACGAAAAGCAGTAAAGCTTAAGGCTGATAGTTTTTATATTTGTTCAGTCTTTTTGACTTTGTAATTTTGGTGATATATAAACCAAGAATGTAGCAAATAGAAAGAGTGAGCTGAGAAACACAAAAACAGAGAAATCTTTGTAAGCAGAATTATAAGCATTTCTTGTATTCTCAGCAATTCAATTTGTAAGCAGCTGTGAGCATTCCTGCACACAGAGTCCTCTCGATATATAATATATATCTCTGGTGGAATTGTTTAAATCCACCAGAAAGTTTTTAAAGACTCTTGTTTTTAATTACTTATGTTTTGATTCAATTAAGTTTCTATTCCGCATTGTGCTAATCAAAACACTTATATCTATATTCAAGTTGAACATTTTTATTTTGAGAAAAAGGTTCAAGAATTCCATTTAACCCCCCTTCTGTAATTCTTGCTATATTGTTAAGGGACTAACAATTGGTATCAGAGCAAGCTCTTAATCTACAAAGAGTTTAAAGATCAAAACTATTCAGCAAGATGAACAAGAAAGACGTTGGAGTCAAGATTCCTTTTCTAGATAAAGATAATTACCATCATTGGAAGGTAAAGATGCATCTTCATATGCTTTCTCAAGATGAGGCCTATATGAACTGCATAGAAAGAGGCCCTCACGTTCCAATGAGAGCTGCAACAGGAAACGAGCCATCTGTTCCAAAGCCAAGGCACGAATGGTCTGATCCTGACATTAAACAAGTCAGGAAGGATAAAAAGGCCATGAACATTCTGTTCAATGGAGTTGATGCAGACATGTTTGATAACATTATCAACTGCAAAACTGCCAAGGAAGTTTGGGATACAATACAAATAATCTGTGATGGCACTGAGCAAGTTAGAGAAAATAAGATGCAGCTCTTGATTCTGTAATATGAGCATTTTCGCAATGAGAAAAGTGAGTCACTCACTAACATTTTTAGTAGATTCCAAAAACTACTAAATGCTCTTAAGTTGCATGGAAGAGTCTATCAGACTAAAGACTCTAATCTGAAATTCCTTAGATCTCTTCCAAAGGAATGGAAACCAATGACAGTCTCATTAAGAAACTCTCAAGATTATAAAGAGTTTACTTTGGAGAGACTGTATGGCATCCTGAAGACCAATGAGCTTGAGATAGAGCAGGATGAAAGGATGGAGAGAGGAATGAAGAAAGGAGGATCCATTGCACTAGTTGCTGATTTGGAAAAGGAGAAGGAAGTGAATATGGAAGCTGTAGAATCAACTTCAAAGGTCTGTGAGAGTAAGGGCAAGGGGCTTGCAGCAGAAAGTGAAGATTCATTGAGCCAAGATGACATGGAGGACATTGATGAGCACCTAGCATTTCTTTCCAGGAGATTTTCCAAGCTCAAGTTCAAAAAGAACTTTGGAGCAGCCAAGCCAAATAGAAACATGGTGGATAAATCAAAATTCAAATGTTTCAAATGTGGCTTAGCAGGGCATTTTGCAAATGAGTGTAGAAAGTCAGATTCAAGTAAAAAAAGGTTTGAGTCTGTGGATTATAAGCAAAAATTCTTTGATCTACTCAAACAAAAGGAAAGGGCTTTTATTACACAAGAGAATGACTGGGCAGCAGATGGTTTGGATGAAGATGAAGATGTCAGCTATGTCAATCTAGCTCTAATGGCCAAGTCTGATGAAACAGAGACAAGTTCCTCAAGCAATCAGGTAATCACTACAAACCTTGCACATTTATCTAAAGCTGAGTGTAACAATGCTATAAATGACATGTCTACAGAATTGTATCATTTGCGTATTACACTTAAGTCCCTTACTAAAGAAAATGCCAAAATCAAAGAAATAACTTGTTTTTAAGTGAGAGGAATAATGTGCTTGAGTCTCAGTTTATTGATTTTGAGAAATTAAGAATTGAGTGTAAGATTGCCAAGGAGGAATTAACTGAGTCCTTGAAAAAGGAAGAGATTTTAAAGAAGCAGCTCGAGCGTGAACAAGAGGTGATTAAAGCATGGAAAACATCCAGGGATGTCCATGCTCAAATCACCAAAGTTCAAGGAATTGAGTCATTTTGTGATGAAGCCTGGAAAAAGACAAAGAGAAACTAGAACCCAATTTGGTAGATGGTCTGCTAACAGATGTAGACTCGACGGATGATGAGGACTATTTGTCGGATAACAAAAAGTGTTATCCGTCGAATGATGAAAATCCTCATCCGTCAGCTGTAAGCGGCATTAGCAAAGCCAAACTATCTAAGCTAAATGAGATGTATGGGTTTGTTTCCAAGAACTTTATTTCAGGAGAGTCAAGCCAAGTTAAGAAAGGGAGAAAGGCTAATGTTGGTCACATGACTGTCAAACAGTTGAGTGACAGACTTGAGAAAATTGAGGTAAAACCAGACTAAAAGGAAAAATAATAGGAATGGTAAAGTAGGACTTAACAAACACAATAACTACACACCTGATAAATATGCTCCTAGAAAAATCTGTGTCAAGTGTGGTAGTGTTAATCATTTGTCTATTAATTACGAATCTGCCATGCCTACTCCCATGTCTGTTCAGTCACAATTTCCTCACATGAATGCAATGCCTCCCATGCCTGTTAATGCTATGCCTACACAGAACATAAATGCATAGTTTGCTAATATGCCATTTGCACCTAATCCATATTATGCTGCATACAGTATGCCTCAAATGCCATTTAGCATGCCCTACCGGAATAACATGTTTACACCAAGCATGCCATTTCCTGGTAGTCACAATATGCATGATAATTCTGTTGCATTAAATGGTTTCAAAGGCCCAACCCAAATGACTAAGGAAAAATCTGAAATTCCTAAGTTAAATGAGTTACGACCTAAGAAACAGAAGAAGAAAGCTAACAAGGCAGGACCCAAGGAAACTTGGGTACCAAAATCAACTTGATTTGATTTTGATGTGTGCAGGGAAATAGAAGGAACCTTTGGTACTTGGATAGTGGTTGTTCAAGACATATGACTGGTGATTCTACCCTGCTCACAGAGTTTAAGGAAAGAGCTGGCCCAAGTATTACTTTTGGAGATGACAGAAAGGGTTATACTGTGGGATATGGCTTGATTTCAAAGGACAATATCATCATAGAGGAGGTTGCCTTGGTGGATGGTCTCAAACATAATATGTTGAGTATCAGCCAGCTTTGTGACAAAGGCAATTCAGTAACCTTCAACAAAGAAGCCTGTGTTGTGACTAATAATCAAAGCAATAAAGTGGTTCTCACTGGTGTGAGAAGAAGAAATGTGTACCTAGCTGATTTCAACTCAACTAAAGCTGAACCTGTAACTTGTATTCTTAGTAAAGCAAGTCAAGATGAAAGTTGGCTATGGCACAAGAAGCTATCCCACTTAAACTTCAAGACCATGAATGAGTTGGTAAAGAAAGAACTAGTAAGAGGCATTCCTCTAGTGGAGTTTACAAAGGATGGACTGTGCGATGCCTGCCAAAAAGGGAAGCAGATTAAAGCTTCATTCAAGAAGAAACTTGATTCAGCAATTGAAAAGCCTTTGCAACTGCTTCACATGGATTTGTTTGGACCAGTCAATGTATTGTCAATTTCAAGGAAAAGATTTTGCCTAGTAATTGTAGATGATTTCTCAAAGTTCTCTTGGACATATTTTCTAAAGTCTAAAGATGAGGCTAGTGAAATCATCATCAATCACATAAGGAAAGTTAACAATCATCCTGATTTCAAAGTTAGAAGAATCAGGAGTGACAATGGAACTGAGTTCAAGAACTATGTCATGAGAGCATTTTGTGAAGAAAATGGGATCTTGCATGAGTTTTAAGCAGCAAGGACTCCACAACAGAATGGAGTAGTGGAAAGGAAGAACAGATCACTTATTGAAGCTGCAAGGACGATGCTTTAAGAATCAAAATTACCAACATATTTCTGGGCTGAAGCTGTAAATACTGCATGCTACACTCAGAACATTTCTCTGATTAATCAAGCAAGATGCATGACTCCTTATCAATTGTTCAAGAACAAGAAGCCAACTCTAAACTTTCTTCATGTCTTTGGCTGTAAATGCTATATTCTGAGAAATCAAACTGATCAAAATGGGAAGTTTGATGCTAAAGCAGATGAAGGAATTTTTGTTGGATATGCTGTTGGTAAAGCATATAGAGTCTACAATCTAAGAACCAACATTGTTGTGGAATCTATACATGTTGTGTTTGATGATAAAAAGATTGAAGGACTAAAAGATGGAGATTACCATGAGAGCCTCAAATTTGACAATGTGGAGATGGCTAGTGATGAAAGTGATGATGAAAGTGATCAAGAAACAGTGTCTAAGGATAATGCAGATAAATCCACTACCAATGAAGCACAAAACTCTACATCTGCCGAGTTGCATAATGCTTCATCCGTCGGGAGGCAATCTGTGTTATCCGTCGGAAGACAACCTGCCTCATCCGTCGGTACTCAAAATTCACCATTCGTCGGGTTATCAAAAGGAGCAGGAAGTCAAGGTAGATCACCTATAGAATGTACCCCTTTCTCAATCAAAGATCCACAAACTCAGGGGGAGTTTCTAGCAATCAAAACTCAGTCACACATCAAGAAAATCTTGAAGTCTCTTCATATAGAGCTAATCTACCTCAACAAAGGAAATGGACAAAAGATCACCCCTTTGAACTTATTATTGGTGATGTTTCTTCTAGAGTTCAGACAAGGAGAGCAACTCAGGAAGAATGTCTATACAGCAGCTTTCTGTCAAAGAAAGAACCAAAGAAGGTAGAAGAAGCTTTGTTAGATCCTGATTGGATTTTAGCTATGCAGGAGGAGCTAAACCAATTTGAAAGGAATAAAGTATGGAAGCTGGTACCCAAGCCTAAAGGAAAGAATCCAATAGACACCAAGTGGGTATTCAGAAACAAGATGGATGAAAATGGCATAGTAGTCAGGAACAAAGCTAGATTGGTTGCTAAAGGCTATTGCCAACAAGAAGGAATAGATTTTGATGAAACATTTGCTCATGTTGCAAGACTTGAAGCCATTAGAATCTTCTTAGCCTATGCAGCCCATGCCAATTTCAGGGTCTATCAAATGGATGTCAAAAGTGCCTTTCTGAATGGAGATTTGGAGGAAGAAGTATATGTCAGTCAACCTCCTGGCTTTGAAGATCCAAATTTTCCAGAATATGTCTATTATCTTCTGAAAGCACTTTATGGACTGAAGCAAGCACCTAGAGCCTGGTATGCCACTTTATCTAAGTTCCTTTTGGAAAATCACTTCACAAGAGGTACTGTAGATACAATTTTATTTTTCAGAAATGTTAATGGCTCTAGCATACTTGTTCAAATTTATGTAGATGATATTATTTTTGGCTCTACAGATGAGAAACTTTGTAAAACGTTTGCCAAATTGATGCAAAGTATGTATGAGATGAGTATGATGGGAGAACTAACTTACTTTCTTGGTTTAAAAGTTAAGCAAGTTAGTGATGGAATATTCATTAGTCAAACTAAATATATTTTTGATCTTTTAAAGAAGTTTGATCTAATGGATTGCACATCTGCAAAAACTCCCATGGCCACTGCAACTAAGCTTGAATTAAACACTACTGAAAAGTCTGTGGATATTTCAAGTTATAGAGGCATGGTTGGCTCACTTCTGTACTTAACAGCTAGTAGGCCAGATATAATGTTTGCTACATGTTTATGTGCTAGATTTCAGGCTGATCCTAGAGAATCTCACTTAATAGCTATTAAGAGAATTTTCAGATATCTCAAGGGAGCACCAAAACTTGGCATTTGGTACCCTAGAGATTCTAGTTTTGATCTAACTGGTTATTCAGATGTAGATTATGCAGGTTGTAGAATTGACAGAAAGAGCACAACAGGAACCTGTCAATTTCTAGGAAACAAGCTTGTGTCCTGGTTCAGTAAAAAGCAAAATTCAGTTTCTACTTCTACAACTGAAGCTGAATATATTGCTGCTGGTAGTTGCTGTGCACAGATTTTATGGATGAAAGATAAACTGCTAGACTATGGTTTGCAAGTTGAGAGGATTCCTATTTTCTTTGATAATACAAGTGCAATTGCCATCACCGAAAATCCAGTGCTACATTCAAGGACAAAGCACATAGACATCAAGTACCATTTCATAAGGGAACATGTGATGAATGGTACTGTGGAGTTACATTTTGTTCCAAGTGAGAAGCAACTTGCAGATATCTTTACCAAGCCATTGGATGAATCCACATTTTCAAGGTTGGTAAGTGAGTTAGGTATGCTTAATTACTCTTAATTTATATGAGTTATTTTGCAAGTTGAAAAGTAGCCAGAAATTTAGCTGATTTTTAAGTCTTGGATGAAATTTTGGCTAAGTCAAAATTTGCATCTCGACGGATGACCCTTATCTATCGAGTTTAGTCATCCGTCGATATACTATTTGCCAATAAAAATCAATTACCTTTCTGGAATCTTTTAAAACTCGACGGATAACAGTTTATCCTCATCCGTCGAATTGTCTAAATCTCAGCCGTTAATTCCCTGAACATTATCCATCGAGTATACTTACAGTTTGTAAGCATTACACGACGGATAATGGGTGGAATTTTTACAGTTTATTTTTAAACGGCTATTTTAGGCAATTTCTATTGGTTAATTTACTCTTCTTTATTATTTTTATCCGTTGTTTTTGAGATAGTATAAAAGCTTATTTCATTCCAATTATTTTCTTTTATCATTCTCAAATTCAACTACTTTTAATTTCATTCTCTCTCAAGCAAATATTATCTTTCTCTTCAAGCTTTCATTCTCTAACAATGGCACCTGTAGTAAAGATTATATCTCAAACTGGGTTCATTTATAAGAAGAACAACTTCACAGCTTTGGTCGATAAGGGTATTCAGCAATCAGAAAACTATCACAAGATGATGGATTTTGTGAAGAACTGCAAGTTAAACTACGCCATGCTGGAATCACCCACAATTTTCTGTGAAGTTGTTGAAGAGATGTGGACCACTGCAATCTACAACTCTATTGACAAGACCATCACTCTAACCATCAAAGGTAACGAATTCTGTATCAATAGTGATGTGATAAAAGCATGTTTCAAAATTCCTGATAATAATGTGACTTCACCACACACTGACACTGATCTTATCAATATGCTTAATTCCATACATTATGCACTTCCTACTTCTAAACTAAGTGATATTAGAAGAATGGGTCTTAGGAAGGAGTGGAGTTTCATGTGTGATGTATTTACTAAGGTTTTCTCTGGAAAAATCAGTAATTTTGATTCTGTAAACATTTACATGCTAAACATGCTATACATGCTAGTCATAGATAAATTTTACAATTTCAGTGACCTTGTCTTGATTGAGTTAGGTTTTAAACTAGGTGAGTTAGCTAAAAGAGGAAAGAATGTGTATTATGCTAGATTTTTCTTGTTATTGGCTAACCATATATGTCAAGAAATTGTGCTTGAGAACCCAAACAACAAACTGGCTTGTTGGGTTCAAGAGAGAAGACTCATTGCAGACTTGAACAGAGCCAACCATCACAGGGATGTGCCAATGTTCTACTTTCCTGTAATGCAGGCACCTCAGGTAAGTGAGGTAAGTTCATCCATCCCTTCAACTATTCCAACCTCCTCAATTTCTTTGAGTTCAGGAGTAGTTATGGCAACTGTGACAATGACCAAACAGTTGCCTACCAAAGCTGCCAAAACTACTACAATATCTAAATCCAAATCAAAGAAAACCCCCTCTGGTATCTCTCAAAAGGTACCAGTTGAAAAATCCACCAAAGCCAAAGAGGGGAGTGTGAAGGAGGGTAAGTTAGGTGAGGGAAGGGGTGAACATCAAAGAAACCCCAAGGATAAGGTTGGAGAGTTGAGTGAATCCCAGCCTAGCCATACTGCAGTTTCTCAATAAACTGCAGTGCTTAAAAAGGACAAAAGCTCACTTCTAGTTGCATCCTCCCAAAAGGATGTAGTTATTGAACAAAGCTCTCAGCCAAGAGCATAGGCCAAAAGGGTTAGGGACACAAGCTCACCCCAAACTTACACAAGAAATAAGAAATCCAAAACCACTGGGGATGCACAGGGCACACACACAGTGCAAACTGGTGCTAAAGACACAGTCCCCACACTTTCTCAAATTCAGTTTGATGTGGCTCCAATAAATGTGGAGTCACAACCAAAATCTCTAATAATAGAAGCATCTGAAACACCATACTCACCAACAAACTCTCTGGAAGTGGATGGGATAAACACTTCAATTCTTGATTCCCCTTCTTTAACTCTGTTGGGGAAGCCAAAATCTAGTGCAAGTGATCATCATCTTTTAGATGATTTGTTGGCTCACTTGCCAATTCTTTCAGATACTATTGTGACATTTGTGCCTCAAATAACTTCAATCAACACAGAGTCAACAATAGTTTCTCTTCCCGCCTCATTCATTTCTACTCTCTCGATGGATATTGCTCATCCGTCGAGTAGTGATTGTATCCCGACGGATAAGCTTAACAGCAGTAATCCGTCGGATAACATTACCACTCACTCAATGGATATCACTTATCCGTCGAGTATCTCTGCACAACTTCAAACTTTAATTATTTCAAGTGCAGAAGATTTAGTGGTAGTACAGTCACTTTTAGGACTGAGAGAGGAGAGTGCATTGAGTGAGAGGCTGGGTTGCTCTCAGGCCAAAGGAGAGGAAAAGAGTGAACATCAGCAGTCCACTTATTCATGATTGGCAAAAGTGAGTGAGAGGAGTTCCACCTTTGTAGGTGAAGGTGGGGGTGTGAGGGTGGGGAGCCAGGGTGAGACCCTGATGCAACAAAAGAGAGATTATGAGAGAAAAGCAGGTACAGGAGAAATAAGGGTGGATCCAGCCATTGCTAGTGAGTCAATGATTGTGGATGATGCTGAAAAGGGAAGACAATTCCAGCAACATTACAAAGTTGTAATTGATAATATTTCCTTGGATGCTGACACTTTTACTCATCCTATGTCAGTCTATCAATTGTTGGCTACTCAGGGCAATGTGGAGGCAGAACAGACTTTGAACTTAGTACACACTTCAGAATCTCTTCAAAGAGATAAAGATGCTGTCAATAGGATGCCTTCTCAAGCTGGTAAGCCATCTGAAGAATTTGAAGTAAATTCTAATGATGATGACTCTGTTTCTTTGTATAGAAGCATGAACTTAGGGGGAGGTGAAGGCCCAAGTTCTGTTTCAAGTTTACCTGAATGGGCATGGACAAAAGAATCTACACCAGGATAATTTGGTGTATCTTTGGTTAAGCAAGTGATGGCTATTCAAAAGGCCCTTCAGGAAACTTCAGATGCCGGTACCAAGGCTATTCTTCAAGCTCATCTAGACTCTCTACATCTTATGAAGATCCAGCAGTTAAGACAGAATCTGAGTGTGGATGAACTAAAAAGGGATATAGCTGACTTGAAGACCTACAATTCTGAGAAGCTGGATTCAGTCATGCCATATGGTACCATGCAAGATCTATTACTAAGATTGAGGAGAGAATCAGATTCTGAAAAGAAGCTGACCAAGCTGGAAGACATAATTCAAGTTATTGAGAATTCAGTGGCTATCCTTCTTCAAAATCAATAGACTCAGACAAATCTTCTCATGCAACTGGCTAAAGCAAAAGGCCTAACTCCTCAACTTGATGATAACAAAAAGGGGGAGAGAGAATCAAGTAAGGGGGAGAAAGGACCAAGTGAGGGGGAGAAACTTCAAGTACAAATCAGCAAAGTAATTGTACCTTCAATTACTGTCTCCAAGCTAACAGTTGCAGATGGTATAGATCTGATTAAAGCAGCAGGAGCAAATTTGGAAGTTGCTGAGAAAGGAAAGTTGAGTTTGATCAACTGGAATAAGATTGCTGAGGAGATACAGAAAAAGTTTGAACTTTTCAAGGAGCCAGTTAAGTCAGCCATCCATCACTCTCAAGTCAAGCCAATCAGTGTGAATGAGATGAGCATGAATTATCTGGAAAAAGGACAATCTTCCTGCATCAAGTCTCCAAAGGCTGAAACAATTCTAAAACCAAGGGCAACTTATCCAAAATCATCTTTGAAGAACCCCTTGGACATTGTTTATGAGACACCCAAGCCTGATGAGAAGAAGCTTCTGTCAAGGTCAATTGTCTTCTATAAAGATCCAGCTGATTCAGCTTTAAAAAGGAGAATTGCTAAGATATTCAGAAATGGAAAGGAAATTTGTGTGGTAGCTGGACATCCACAATTTGCTCAAGCAAAGAGAGAAGAAAAAGCCAGATTGAAGCAGGAAAAGAAGCAAGATGCTCTAGATGCAAAAAAGACTAAACAAAAGAAAGAGCAGATTACTATCTTGGCCAAGCTACAGGCTGTGAATTCATCTCAACAAATTCCCTCTCAACCATCTGAAACTGCTGAATCAAAGAAGAAAATTGAAGATCAGAAGAAATCCCCAAGGAAGAAAGAATTGGCTAGAAGAACAAAAAGGAAACTAGATATTGTTGACAAGGAATTGGAAGATCAATTTCCTAAGGAATCCACACCAGCTACAACTCAAGCATCAAAGCCCTCTGTGGTATTTGAAGACATAAGAGTGGTGGATCCATACAGGAATATTCATGGTGAACCTATTATGCCAAAGGATGAGCCAATAGAATGGGATAACATACCAATTTCTGACTTCAGCTTACCAATCCTAAGCAAGCCAAAAAGGACAAAGTCAAGGGCAGTCAAGAAAGTGAAGCTGTCACCTCTCAAATCCAAATCAGTAGTTAAAGCTCAACCCAAAGTCAACAGGGGAGACTACTTGTACTTGTGTGACATCAAAGAATTTTCAGATCTAAATCTTTATTTGGATGAGCTGGATGAAGTGAGGGGAATTGATGCATACAGGAACCTACCTGAAAGGTTAGTGTTCAAGTACAAAGGAGGAAGGGAGATTCAGTGGCCACTTCACAGGATTTTTCAAGAAAGCCAAGCCGTACTGATTAAAGTTTATTCATCCTTCAAGAAAAACTTTGGATTCAATGTCACTGCAAGAAGACTAGTATTGAAGAAGATTGAAGAACTAAGGAGTGTTAGAGCTAAAGATGCACTCCCAAAGACTCTAATCATCCTATACACAAGGAGAAGAGTGCATCTAAGGCCTTACTGGCTGATGGAGTTCATGGATGACAAGGGTGTGCGAAGATTCTTCAGATTAAAAGACCAATTGAGTATCTCTAGCAATGAGACTCTCTTGGAAATGCAAGAAAAGCTAGATCTCTCAGAATCTGATGAACTGGAATTCCACAGGCAGCTCCAAAATAGATTGAGGAAAATAACAGAAAGCTTGGAAGAAGATCCAGACCTTCAAGAAACTAGAAACATCTGCTCAGGCTAGAGGAGCATCTTGAAATGACTGTGAGCCAAACTTTGTACACTTTGATTATTTGAAGCACTTTCAATATTATCTACTTATCTTTAAAAGCTGTATATTTAGGATGTTTTCTTATCATCAAGTACCTCTTAATTTATGGCTACAATTCCAGTAGACATAAATTGGGGAAGATTGTTGTGCATATGTTGTGTACTTGATGATTTCATAAACAAAACATCTAAGTGGATTTTACTTAGGGAAATAATATAGCACTCGACGGATAAGAATTATAGTCCCGACGGATGTTAACTTATTATCCATCGAGTGAGTAGCTTATGTAATAATAAGTCTGTAGCACAGTTATGTATGCACCTTTGTATAGAATCTGTAGTGGCATATAAGTCATGTTGACTTTAACTAGATATGCAGAATAGGTTGATTAATTGTATATAAATGATGTCTTGTAATTCTGTATAAGTGAAGTGAAGTCATATGCTTGATTACTACCCAACGGATAACCTACAAAGCAACCGACGGATGATCAACAACCCGACGGATGATCAACAACCCGACGGATGATCATGTACTCAACTAATAAAGAATTCAAACAGCAGTTGAACAGTGAAAGCTGAGCACAGCCATCGAGATGTATACAAATCTACTGTGGAAGCCCATTAACCGGGTAATAGAGGACGAAAAGCAGCAAAGCTTAAGACTAATAGTTTTTATATTTGTTCAGTCTTTTTGACTTTGTAATTTTGGTGATATATAAACCAAGAATGTAGCAAATAGAAAGAGTGAGCTGAGAAACACAAAAATAGAAAAATCTTCGTAAGCAGAATTATTAGCATTTCCTATATTCTCATCAATTCAATTTGTAAGCAGTTGTGAGCATTCCTGCATACAGAGTCCTCTCGATATATAATATATATCTCTGGTGGAATTGTTTAAATCCACCAGCAAGTTTTTATAGACTCTTGTTTTTAATTACTTATGTTTTGATTCAATTAAGTTTCTATTTCGCATTGAGCTAATCAAAACACTTATATCTATATTCGAGTTGAACATTTTTATTTTGAGAAAAAGGTTCAAGAATTCCATTCAACCCCCCTTCTGTAATTCTTGCTATATTGTTAAGGGACTAACAACCAGTCTAGAGGTAGAAAGTCAGATTCCTTAAAGCAATTACAGATGGCCCTTTCAGTGACTTCCACTTTCTTTGTAGGCTTGACTTTCCTAGGATTTCTCCCAACAGATTTAGGCTTGAATTTTAGTGAAGGTTTGGCTAAAGGTAGGATTGTCATTTTCTTGAGATTTGTGTGGCATAAGGTGATTGGAATTTTTAGGAAATAGTTGGCAGTTTGTATGTAAAGAAATTTTGGCTTAGATGTTTGGGAAGGTTTGATGTTAGAGATAGTTGATGTTGTGGGTTGAGCTAAGGTTTGAAATGGTTGTATTTGGATTTTTAGGGTTGTTTGAGTTCCTGAATCATCATTAGTTTTTCTGCTCTTCCTCTCCCCTCTTCTCTTCTTCTCTTCATCTATCTTGTCATTCTCCTTCTTCTTCTCTCCACCCTTGCTACCAGATGGCTTACTAGACTGACTCGGATTTGATCCAGAAGGATTCTGATCACTCTTCTTGTGCTCATCATCATCCAAGTCATCATTATTAAACTGAGTTTTGGGCAAGTTGACTTTTACATTATCCAAATATCTCCTTAGTAGCTTTATCATTTTCATATCGACATGGTTCTTATTTTTCTTAGCTTTTAAGCTAGTTCCTAGATCATGATAAGCTTCTCATTGCTCCTGACACATTGTTTAGGGATATTGAAAAATCTGAATTGTTTGGTGGTTGGACAGATGTATGCTATACCCTTGCTTGGCTGTAGATATGTTAGGTCACACAACACTGTAGAAGGGGGTTGAATACAGTGTATAATACAATCAAATCGATTTCGAACACAAGTAACAGTAAACATATATATTCGATATAATAAACTATGTTACAATGGAACTGTTCTCTCTCAGTGATGAACAAATATCACGAGTGCTGCTAGGTTACAATGTATGATCTTCTCGATAATGATAACACATATAGTGTAAACCTATGTCTGTGTTTATATAGTACACAGTTACAAGATAACTTCTAATTGATATGGAATATAATTCTGTCTCCTAAAATATATCAATCAGATATCTTATACAAGTCTTTAAGTCCTCTAACTCTTTTCATGCATATCTTCTTTTGTATTAGTCTTGATCTTCTTTCCTGTAAATCAGCTTCCTTCCTTAACTATTAGTCCTCCATTACTTAAGTTCTAATATCCATCTTCTGATATTTATCTTTTGATAATCTAAGTTCTGATATCCTTAAGTTTTGACTTCCAGTAAGTACTGATTTTAGTAAGTACTGATATTTCCTGTTTATTAAGATCTGAAAACTAAACATGAAACATATTAGACATGACATCTCAAATATATCTAACAATCTCCTCCAACTTGTAAATTGTGCAAAAATATACAAGTTAATAGATTTGATGATGTCAAAAACATTTAATTTCAAATGCAATGAGAGTTTAATAAGACTATTAACAACTTATAGTCCTTATAGCTTTACCAACTTCACTGGATCAATCTGAATCTATAATGATTCTTAACAAAATCTCTTACCAGCTTGTCTTCAGCTTTCCTCAGAAATTCAACTAACTGTGCTTTGACCTGCATCAATTCTTCATCTTTACTATCACCAATTTGATAAATGGTTGTTCTGAAAGCTTGAATTGATGTTCTTTCAAGTCCATCACCAAGTCTGATAACCCTAGGATGTGAAGAGTTTTTATTATAACATAAGCATCTTCCTTTCAGAATAACTTCCACCTTAGCAGAATTCTTCACCATAGGAATTTCTCTTCTATCATCTTCAGTAATCATTCATATATACTGAGAAGTCTTTGTACCAGAGATTCTAAATAGATCTCTTATAGCCTTCAAAATGTATTCTGACCATCTTCTTGTAATATCAGATTTTACATCCAGAAGATAGTGAATATGTTGAAGTTCTTAGACAGACTTCTTTAGCACATCAGTATCAGCTAGTCTGTAAGTTAATCCATCATAGAGAAATAAAATCAATTTCTTCTTTAGATTTTCCTTATCATGAGCATCTATCAAGATTTAGCAGACAACACTTTGTCAAGGTGCTTTTGTTTGATTTGTTCATTTGGTTTGTCTGTCAACATGAAAGGATCTCTTAGAGTAACTTCTACTTCTGTTTGTATTTTCTCTTCATCAGAACCTAATCCAGCTTTATCTCTAGGTTGCTTGGATCTCAACCCAAATGTTGCGAGTTGACTCATCATAAGATTGGATTTTGGTTCAACTGGAGTAGCTTTCTTCCATAACAGCTTCTTCTTATCAGCAATTGTCATCTTTTCAAAATTAACTTGATCAGAATTTGCTGTTTCTTCTGTATCTTGCTGTTCTTTATTCTGAACAACTTGAGCAGTGTCAGAGGTTGTTTTAGATTCTTCAATTATCTTTCTTTTCTTCAGAATTTGAACAGTCTCATCTTCTATCAAATCATCATCATGCACTGTAGTTTGATAGACTGCAATGGAAGAACTTATCTTTTTCTCAATCTTTAAAGGTTCACCAACCTTTTCTTTTCCTTTTGATTTAGGATCAATCTCAGTTTGTGATCTAGTCTTGGACTTTGAAGTCTCAGAATTTGACTTTTCCCTGATCACAATGCCTTTTTCCTTAGGCCTTGGAGGTTTCTTTGTATCAGAAGCTTTAGACTTAAGATTTGTCTTCTCAACAGTAAATCTAGCTTCTTCCTCCTTGAGAGTTTCCAAATCCATTCCTGGATTTTATTTCAGAAATATTCTTCTAGCTATTTCCTCATCAAGTGTCTGGATTTTAGGATTTTTGTAATAAAAAGTAGTCTGCTTCCCCTTTAGCTTCAGAGTTAGTAAAAACTTCTGAGAGTCTTTAGATCCTGAATGAATCAGAATATCAGAACTTGACATCATGCTTTGCTTATCAGGACTTGACTTCAGACTTTTAGCATTCACGACATCAGAACTTGACTTGTTCTGTGTAGAAGATTTTCCTTGAACTTTTCCTTGACCTCTACTCTTATCAGAGTTTCCCTGGTCATCACCATTATCATCCTTTTTCTTCAGTATTTTAGTAGGTGAGCATTTGGACTTAACTACCTTCTCCCCCTTTTTGGCATCATCAGGAAGTAAGAGAGAAAGAAGAAGTTCAACTGAAGATTGGATTTCTTCCAATTGAGCTTTCTGAGAAACTTGGTTAGCCAGGACCTCAGCAATTTCGGCCTGTTGCTTCTTTTGAATCTTCTCAATGGCTTCAATTTTCTCCAGAGTAGGTCTGATATATCTATTCTTGTCAAGCTTAAGTTGTAGATCTAGCTTATCAACATGTTCCTTTAGTGTATCAACCTTTTCTTCAGTAGAAGAATGTAGACCTTGAAGATGTTTGGTAGATAGAGAAGTGATCTTGAGTTGTGTCTTAAAATCAGCATTTGTGAGCAACTCATCAGCTTTAGCAATATGCTCTGTCAGAATGTTAGAACTTGGAATAAAACCAGTGTCATTCCACTTCTTGGTCCACTCCACACCTCTGTGAGTATCCTCCCCAGGAATAGGTGCTTCCTTTTCAACAAATTTCTTCACCAATTCTTCCTTTCCTAGTATAGGAACTGGAGTCTCAATAGAAACACTATCTTCAGAACTTGAGGAAGACTCATTATGTTATGACAGCACAACAGTGTGTGAAGTAACTGGAGATTCAGGAACAGCTTCATTTAAATTCTGAACATCAGAATTTATCTCTAGAGCTGGTGTGGTTGATGTAGATGGTATCTCAACATTTAAAATTGGAAAATGAGTTGGAGTTTGCTGAGCATCTGTAGATGGAGCTTCCAGATAAAGAACATTTGGTATATTCAAATTATGAATATCTATTTCAGAGTTTTCAGTTTGGTCTTTAGCATCATCTGTAGCTTTAATAGGAGAGACAGGAGGGGTTACAACAGTATCAGTAGCAGTGTCTTTGGCTTGAGCTAGAAGGGCTTCAATAACAATTGGTTCTTGTGAGATCAGAGATTCTGGATCCCCTTCCTCAGCTTCTTCAGTATCTTCTGATGGAGCCTTAGCCAAATACCTCATAGCCTTCATTTTCTTCAATCTCCTTGCCAATGAAGGAGTTGCTTCAACAGTAACAGAACTTACAGATTTCTTTCTTTTCAAAGTATCAGAATTATGAGCTGCAATATCTATCTGAGAAGTAACTGAAGGGTTTTTAGCACATAAACGCAACGAAAACGTAAATTTAATTCTTAAAAAATCGAAACCCTCCACAGGATCCATGCGAAAAATAATATTTAATTCGTAATTCAGTATGTTTACCTTAAGAAGCTTTACGTTAATGGAAAGATGGAGGTCTTGAATGATCACCACGTAGCCCGTCGCTGGAACGATCTACGCCTTGAAGGTATCCACATGAATGATCGCCCGGAGGATGGGTGTGTACTAGCACGTTCTTAAGGCCGCCTTCTTGCTCTCTCTATATCTCTTCAAGCTGCTAGGGTTTATGTTTTATCAAATAAAACACGTGACCCCAATTCTATTAGAAAAAGATATTATATAGGAAAGAGTTATTGGGCCTCCAACCCTAAACTTAATTTTAGAGTTATTATTATTATTAAATTTGAAATTCTAATTATTGTATTATTAAGTCTCACTTAATCATCCAATAACTTAATTTCGGATTTAATATTAAATTTAAATTTCCTATTTATTTAATTAATTAAGTCACACTTAATTAATAACAAATAATTCGAATTACTTACATTTAATTTAAATCCGAATTTAAATTAAATAATCCTCCAATCATTTTTTGTGCGACCCTTTAGGTTATTATTACGTTAGCAACAATTTTAAATCTAATTTAAAATCATAAATAATGAGCGGCATCTAGTAATACATCATTGTTACCCAAGTAATAATAATTAAATTGGTGATCGATTAAACCTTTTGTGTATAATGTACAATGTACTATAATCCTTTTAACCATATATTATAGATTAAACTCGAGGCATGTTATGTGTCATCCTCTTCATAATTTAATCCAGGTTTCCTTGATCGATGAGTAGACTATAACATCAAATCAACATTTGAGCATGGCCATGCATTTCATAGTCTAACTCAAACAAGAGGCCAATAATATCACTCCTAAAATAGGAGGGTTAAATCCTTTATAGATCATTCATATTTCTCATATGATTCATAATGTACCCAATATACACTTTTATCATCACCCGGTCAAAGGCAACTTTTAATGCAACCAAAGTATATTAATTCTCATATAGAAATATAATGATTTCAAGTCTAAGGACCAATACATCATTATCACTGTGAGAATTACTTATGACACAACAGACATGTAGAATCTTACATTGGGTCTTCCAGCACCATGTACATGTGCCTGTGTTTTGAACTTAGTATCACTATACCTATGATCAATGAGATGTGATCATCAGTCAACATTCACACTAGTCTTAATATATTATTATTGTCCCTTAATAATAATACTCGACTAGGGATCTTTAGGAATATCGATACTATTCTCATAATCTCATTTCTAAGTCACGTACTTAGAGATATAAAATTACATATCATATTCCAAGGACATTTATTAATCTAACATCTTATCGCAAAAAATAAAGATATAATAAATTACTAAAGAATAATCCATATAATCAAAATTAATAATCCGAATGTTTCAAAATATAAACATAATAGTGTTGTCTTTAGGGCACAAACACTAACAATCTCCCACTTGCACTAGAGCCAATCACCCAGATATCTAATACCCATGGAACTTGTAACACCCCCAAATCCGGGGTCGGGGATCCGGGTTGTCACGAGTTCCATTTCCCTTAATAATACTTAATCTTAATAATCAACCAACTACTGCGTACTGTGACCCCACAATATACACACCCACCACAAGTTATAGTCTCAGAGATGAATACCCAAAAATAACACAAGTCATTTTATTCCATAATTATAAACCATTAAACCTTAAAAGGGTTTCTGAATAAATTTACATATTCTTTGCCATTATTACAATTCATAAGTATACATAAGTCTGGTACATCAAAAGTTGAAAGCCTAGCCTATTGGTAGTTCCTACCTCAGCTACAACGGCATCAACGCCTACAGGAAACTGCAAAACGTTTCCTATCCGCTCACGAATTGGGAGCTTGGTCCTGTTCATCTTGTCTATCTGTTGTTGTGTGATGAAAGAAGAAAGCAAGGGTGAGCAACAAGCCCACCGAAATAATATGTATAATAATTGACAATATATGAGCATTCTCATAGTACTCATGAAAGTCTTAGTCAAGTAAAAAAATGAACCAAGTTTGATATCTTAACGCGACCAAGTCGCAAAATATTCAGTATATATGTATATATACTTTTCAAAATCTTGGAAGTCCTCTTCCATGCATAATATACACAGAGTTCCAGTTTATAACGGTATAAAAATATCATTGTAAGGTGATTTCATATATCTAACCTTGTCTCAACATTTTTTGTGAAAATCTTTGTCATGCATAAGATAATCATTAACCAAATATAAGTTGAAAAGATGAAGTTACAAGATACTCCAATATACTTATATCTTTTCCGGATACCACTTGAACTACCACCGTTCAAGGTATCATCAGTTTCAAAAGTTCATCACATAGATGAGACTACAAGAAAAGACTTGAATAGATTCAATCTTTGAAATATCATTATAAATAATGAAGTTACGAGATACTTCATTAAGTCCCGATATATATATACACCTATATATACATTTCATACACTCCTTGAAAACCTCTGTTCTGAAAATTATAAACAGAGTTGCAATATCCAATGAATTTGGAAAGGAGAAAACCTTGGCATAAACACGATATATTGCTGATTAGGCAAAGATACCAATAAGTAACCTTTTCTACTAGTAGATGGATGAATCCCCCACCGGTCATCACCCTGGCCGCATTAGGACCTTGTGCTGGACCGCCACCCGGCCTCTTACGCGTTGATGGGCTGCCACCCAGCCACTTACACTTTGATAGACCGTACCCCGGCTTGTCACTTATGCCGACTCAATTAGATGGACTTACTTCCCGAACGTTGGGTAAGTAATCAATTCATTTATCAAAACAGCAACCTCGTTGCGAATATAAAATACACCACAGAGCCGGATCCCTCAATTTTTTAAGCGAGTATTTAAATCCCCTTCGAAAGGAAGATTTTAAATTTGAAAACGAGTTTTGGAATCCGCTCTAACTTTTAAAATCATTTTGAAGACTCGAAAACATTTTTAAGAATGTTTGGAGTAATGCTGATTTAATAAAATAAATCAGTCTCGATATGTTAGAAATTATCTGAATATTATTATTTAAAAAATATTCCCATAAAGGATAATCTTTATAAAAATAATTGAAGTAGAAGTTTTAAAACTCACACTTGAAATGAATAATAAATAACCAAAGATATAATTATACGAGAGTACGATCTTTATTTGAATAATCGAAAATAAGTTTGATTATGGAAACATTATTCTTTAATAAAATAAAGAATATTATTTAATAAAAGAAGCGGAGTCATAAGCCCTCGAATGAATATTCAAAATAATATTCATTAAATAAAGTAAAGTTTATCGAATAAACCTTATTCGATTAATAGTTTTGAAAACTATATCTATATATATATAATTATATATATTATACTTGGGAACATCGACTCCCGATTTAGAAAATGTTCACCTTTGGGTCCCCTATACAAAGGGTATACGCAACTACTGCTTATCTCTAGCATAGGTATTATGCAACTTATAAGCATTTAAATCAACAATTAGATATCAAGATTTTGAAACAGGCATGCATATATATATATCATATCACATGCTCCAATATATCGCAAGACTTTGCTAATAATAACCATGCACTTATCACAAGATAATGCATATACATATATACATCACAACAACAGTATAACGGGTAGAAAACTTGCCTGGGCGACTGGGGGTGGTAAAAGGCCTGGGGCGAGTCTGGTAACCTATAAACAACATATAAGTTGGAATTAAACCAAAGTCGCTTAAGAAACTAGAATTTAACCAATTAGACCCTAACGTTCGCTTACGGTCGATTAACGATTCACATAAGTCGCTCGAGTACTCTCGGCTCCACCATTTTTAATAAATTAACCGTTACGAATTTTAAGGCGACGCTTTCGCGAATACCCTACCAACTGACCCTCTAACCTTACATAATTATTTCATGCTCCAAATAGTCATTTAAGGACCTTAACCGAGGTTTCAAAGTAAGGCGAGGGGAAATGGTTCGTCCGCGAAACGCCGTTACTTAAAACGGTCGTTTCTCCTAAACCGTACATCGGATTCAAGCGAACCACATATCAAAACGAAGCTCGTAACATGAACTATCTAAACATGGCAATGGTCAGAATCTTACAGTGAGTTCACGGGTCCTGAAGTTAAGAACAAAAACAGTCTAAGGTAAATCGGGCATTCTGACGACTATGTTTACGTGATTACCAAAGTTTAAACTACTCCAATCAATCCACAAATCAACCCACAACCAACCATACAACCAAAATTCATCCAAGTCCTACTAAATCAGTCCATAACCTCATGTTTTATCCAATTCATTCAATCACAATAAAAGCTACTAACCAAACTAAGGTTCAATAACTAATAACCAAGATCTACAACTCAAACTCATTACAAATTCAACCAAACTCTAAATATACATGAATCATGCTTTCATGAACTATAACAAACAAAACCAAACCTAATACTCAAAGTAAAGTTAGGGTTTGGAGGGGTTATACCTTCCTTGGAGTGATTAGAGTAGCTACGAAGCCTTGAGATAGCTTAGGAATGCTTGGATCTTAAAGGAAATCAAAGAAAAAAAATTAGTAATCTTGAAAACACTATTCATCATCTTCTTCCTTGATTTATTGGAAGAGATTCATGAAGGAATAGAAGCTTAAACTCCTAGGATATGCTTATCTAATCATAAGGGACCTTGGGTAATTACCTTGCAAATTAACAAGGCTTGAATCTTGATTTTTGGAATTTTTCTCCTTGAAATGATGAAGAAGCCGAGAGTAGATGTTCTTGGGAGAGTATTTTCTTTGTTGAATGTGTTTGTGGTGGAAAATGAAGTGAATGGGATATTTGGATGATTTGTTGGTTGATTAAAATGAGTGGAGTATGACTAAGCATGACATCATCTTGGTGACTTCATCTTTTGCCACTTGTCATTACTTGGTGGTGGAAGCATCTTCTTATGCTAATCCTTGCTTAATTGCTTGGTTATCATCCTTAATCCTTGCACTAATCTCTCTTGCATTACTTGTCGTTTAATTGTTTTACGACTCGTTTATCGTTCGTTCTTGCTAATCGTTTGAGGGATCATATCCGGGATCTTATTACTTGGGTTCCCCTAAACCTTTCTCAGTATATTATATTCCTTATATGATCCTTTCTTTTAATCCTTGAATTTAAATCATTTTAATCATGTTACCTTATACTCCATTCTTTCGGTATCTGGTGGATTTTTCGGGAAAAATTAAAGTGTTCGAATTTGGATTCTGACGATCTTTACATACAGTTATATACCATATAGAGTACTAAATAGATCTCAGAATATCAATAAAAGAACTGCTACATAGTGTGGCATGAAAAGTTTTCTTAATCAACATAATCAGCAAAATCACTATTCATAAGGGTTACAAAAATTTCCAAAAATTGGGGTTATTATAGTCTCCCCTCCTTAAAAGGATTCCGTCCCGGAATCTGATAAAAATGAATAGGGATACTTTCTTAGCATTGCACTTTCTAACTCTCAAGTCAATTTTCCCACATTGTGGTTCTACCACCAACTCTGACTAGTTTGATAACCCTTCTCCTAAGCACTTGTCCCTTTTCGATCTATAAGCCTTCCTGGTTGCTCCATATAGGTTACGTCTGGTTGCATGTCTATGCGCTCATACGCCCTTATTTGTCTGGCATCCGAATTATACTTCCTTAACATTGATACGTGGAACACGTTATGAACTTGCTACATGTTCGGGGGTAGGGCTAGCTCATATGCTAACTTCTCAATACGTCTTAATATATCAAAGGGTCCAACAATTCGTGGTCTTAGCTTTCCTTTCTTTTCGAACCTCATCCATCCTTTCCAAGGGAATACCTATAACAGCACTAGGTCCCCTACTTCCTATTCTTTGTCCTTTCGTGTCAAATAAACATACTTTTTATGTCCATCTTGGGCTACTACCAGCCGTCCTCTGATTAGATCTATTATATCCTTGGTCCTTTGGACTACTGCTGGTCCGAGCATCTTGCGCTCTACAACTTCATCCTAACATAAGGGAGATCGACATTTTCTTCCCTCAAGGATCTCATAAGGCGACATCTCGATAATGACATATGATATATTATCGTAAGAAAACTCAATCCGCATTAAGTGATCATTCCAAATTCTTTCAAGTTTATTGCACAGACTCTCATCATAGCTTCTAGCATTATAGCTTTTTCTTCTCAATACCCATTCTTTTCCAGTTCGTAATCATTAACATCTTCCGTACAGAATACTATTCTAGATATACCTTTACTCGCTAGAGTTTTATAACCTTTTAATAATCGCGTCAACCTTAGTATCACGAACGCGTTAGAATCGGAATACCACCGTACTTGGTACCACTTCATCTTTAGTTGCCTCCATCTTCGAAACATTGGTCCTTCGTATAGAAGTAAAAGAATTTATTGAGAGATCACTATGATCATGAACATTTGTTATATTGCATAGTTAGTACAGAAGGTGGACAGCCTTTAGTACTTGACAAGCAATTAAACAACATATGGTATCCTACTAGGCTTCTATCACACAGATAGATAGTCATTCGACAATACCTCCCCTTCTGGAAGGGTTGTTCTTCTCAGCTTACATGCAATGAAAAGAAGAGAAAAGAACGAACTGAAGAGAATTGTATATATGTAAAAATACACTGCCACAAAATATCTGGCTTGGAATCTACCTCTGAACTATAGAGGTTTGTCATAGGAGAACAAAACATATACGTATATATATCAACATCAAGTATTATAGCATCGCATTTCACGCTCCTGAATATCTACTATTCCGTCCATCGTTCTATGGTCCCATGCTCTTGCTCGAGCTTATAAATAATTACCTTTGAAACTCCCTCGACATCGAAAATCGAATCTGGGATTTCATTCTAGACATCATCGTTATTAGAATTATATGCTTACATCGCAACCTTCCTCGTATAGTAATACGACCCTCTATTGATAAGAAGAAATAAATATTCAATAGGTAGATAATCGAATTAATTAGTCTATCAATGATAAATTATACATCACCACGACCCGATTAGTGGTACTCAATCTCAACATCCATTCTAATACAACTCTCACGGTTGTAATCGGCTTATTATTCAAAGAATCGTTAATGTATTACTATAGTCCACCACAGACCTACTATAGTCATTCGTTTTCCTTGGATCTTAATAGTTAATCATAAGGAGTCCATTCCTGCCGTACCGAAATCTTCTAGAGAGGAAACATAATCTCCATTCCATGATTCATGAAGAACACTCCTGAACTTGGCGTACATATGACGTGAAGCAGATAAAATTGCAGAAGAGTTTCAATAAAAGAAACGATAGTTGTGGCGCCCTCCATACCCGGGTCAGAAGTTTGGGGTCCACAACACATACAAAATATATAAACCTGTATAAGACATATTATTTGCAATGACCCTTCTTTACATAACCACGGATCGCAATAGGTTAAAGTATGAAAACAAGCCACAACCTTAACTTTTATTACATCGTACCAAATCCCGACTAGTTTAACTTACAACTGATAATAAAATTATTCTTACAATCTTACTATCTCACTACCGCAGTAAGCTCCTGCTAGCTCAATCCAATTCAATCTGGAATCCTAGCTCGTGCATTGAACTGGGAAACCTCGCTATCAACCGTATCTTTCTTAACTGTAGAGTACATAAAAAGATTCACAAGAGTGAGCTAACTAGCTCAGCAAGTCACAATGACAATAATTGGGGTTAATCAATGATTAAACAAGATAATTCAGAGGAATCAAGTTTATTGCTAGACAATCATTAGAATTGGATATTCATTTTAAGTTTTAAAACCAAGGTTAGGCTGCAGATCAGTCACGCACTAACCTCGAGCAAAGCACACAACACTACTCTAACTACTGGATCCAAGGCACACATTGGCCTAAATTGACCATAGATATGGTCGGACCACGAATCTGGTCCACATATATAAAAAAAACTATCCAATTCTAAAACAGTTCAATATGATAAACAATATAATTCGATAAAAAAGATCATAATCAATGATGGTTAAGCACTTGAATAAAAACGTAAAGAAACTCATGGATATCTCAAGGGTATATCAAGGTATGTTGAAGAAATGGTTTCCAGCTTGTAAAGGATCAGTATTCGACCAGTAATGATTTTTCAAGGTATAGTTCTTTGATATTATAAACAATGGTTGGAGTATAAAAGTTTCTGGTTTTCAAACAATTTTGGTCCAGTATTTGGTGTTTGGTAGTTAGACATTTGGGGAGTAGTGTTATATTTGTATGGTTTGTTGTCTCAGGACCAACAAAGGAGGGTTTCCAAAGAATAAGGCTTATGGCTCAAGATCAATAAAAATCAGGGTTCAAGGTTAAATAGTTTAAAACACTTGCAATATTAAAACAAGAGTTATTTGAATAATAGCGACATGTTATGAAACAGTTCGAAAATATTTGTAATATATCTTGAAGAAAGTTCAGAAGTACTTGCCTCACAGGGCTTTACAACTGTTACTGATCAACTTTGAACCGACTCTGCTGCTCAAACTTTAACGTCCAACCACTAGACCACATTAGATTCGACTTTGATGATCAGGTTTTACGTTGAAACTCTATTGAGCTCGTCGACTGATTACTAGGTCATCTCTAGTCCATCGTTCACTTTCAAGTTCCCGATTATAACCTACAGGGTCGAAATACCCTATGTTAGACGTCTAGGTTTGCTTGACATATCCTCGATACTAATTCTTACCCAACGATATTCAACCCTAACTCATAATTATGAATATTATAATAACACACGCAACAAATAGGGTTCACAATCTCGAAGATCGGTTCGGTGTTCGTTTTCGGAATATATATATATATATACTCATTATTTTACGAAATCAAGGTTATTGATTTGGCAAAATATTTCATTACATCGTACAACCAAGTTTCGTATCTAAAATATACACATATACATATAGTCACTCGATGTCCCGATAATCATTGGATACGTTCCCGTATTTACATAATTCAGTTTCCCGGAAATCGAGCAGCGTCTCCTTTGTTTATCGGACTACCCGTCGAAACATCCATCGACGTCAAATCTCAAACACAACAATCGCAACAATTATCCAATCACTGCTTCAAACTAACAATATCAATCAAAATCCACACATTTTCAAATTCCAACTCAATCACAATTATTAATTATTACTCGTGTTTTATTTTCATTTATTTATTTTCAAAATATTAGGACTCAGATATATATCATCATCTTTCACCGTCCGCTCGTCGAAATTCATCGCGGACGGCGGTAAAATTCGTCGGTGCCCGAATAATTCCGGGTTTCCACACGAATTTCGCCGATTGAAATTTTCAAAATAATTCGAAACTTTGAATTTACAATTCGAAACATCACAGAAGCAACATCAGA
Organism: Apium graveolens; assembly: GCF_009905375.1. Classification (NCBI taxonomy): domain Eukaryota; kingdom Viridiplantae; phylum Streptophyta; class Magnoliopsida; order Apiales; family Apiaceae; genus Apium; species Apium graveolens. Next base: position 118,476,312 of record NC_133648.1, read on the forward strand.
ATCATATGGTCGAATTAAATTAAAAATTATAGAACAAGTATTTGGACTACTAGCGTAACAGCAAACCCAAACAACATCGCAGCAGTAACCGGAAATAATCCGGGAACTAAACAACACATGCTGGAAAAGTGAGACCAAATCAGAAAATAACTGCACAAACGCAAACAAATTCCATTAACCAAATATCCATATATACACTCGCATGTATATATAACTATACAATCACTGGAACCAACTTAAAGGAACTGGAAAACATTAAGGCGGCGGCAATACCAGAATAGTCGCGGTGCTACCGGAAAGAGGAAGAACAGCGGTGGCCAAGCACAGGAAGGGAAGAAAGGAAGGGGAATAAAAGAAATGGGTGAGAAGAAAAAGAATGAAGAGAGATTTGAGAGCTGGGAGGAAAAGAGAGACTAATGTCTCTAATAAAGAAATAATATTAACCTCTCAATTAACATCAATGCGCCACATTTTTATTTGCTTCGTAAACGCCCGCCACGTGTCTTTAATCTTCCCGAAGGCCTAGTTTTTACCCCACGTTTTGACAGATACGAACCAAAACATACTTAAAAAGGTTTCAGAAACTCATAAAAACAGTCTTAAAATTTTCTAAAAATCCCGAAACTAATCAAATAAATTTTTTATAATTTTTAAAGCATTTTTGAAACGCAACTCATTCCCGCATTTCACAATTAACGAACCGTGTTGCACTTAAAACAAATTCAGATAATCACGAAAATAGTCTTAAAATGTTACAAATATCCCGAAGTTTATAAAAACATAAATTTCAAAATTTTAATACAATTTTTGAAATACAATTTATACCCGTTTTTCGCAATGAAACGAAACAACGCGCGGGTAAAATTAATCCCAAAAATTTCCAAAATAATTTTAAAATTCTTGGAATATTTCAAACTTAAATAAATATGAGTTTCATAATTTTTGAAGAATTTTAGAATTAAATATGGATTTTACAAATAAAAGCAATCAGAAAATCATACAGCGCTAAATAATTAATGAAATATTGATTTCTAAATTTTATAAAATCCCAAAAATAATTATTGTAATTGTAGAACCATAAAAACAATTTTTTTGAGACATTCCGTATATCTATGCAAATAAATTTGCACTAAATCCACTTTTTGAAAGTGAGAATAATTCAATACGACTCCATAATTAATCCCGTGGACAACCCGGTACACCATAATTCACTCCTAACTAATAATAATACAACATCGAGATGACAAAAACTATACACATACTTTATTTATTTAACACTTCCACAATTACATATTTAAATAATTCAAAAATACACGAGTCATTATATCCTTCCCTCCTTAAAAAGATTCTGTCCTCAGAATCTGGTCTAGCTAAACAGGTGAGGATATTTGTCAAGCATATCTGACTCTAATTTCCAAGTAGATTCTACTACTCGAGGTTTCAAAGGTACTTACTATGGATATACTCTCATTTCAAGAACTCGCTTTTAACGATCAAGAATTTGGATCGATCACTATATGCAGAATAAGCTTAGACAAGAGCTCATTGGCTCCTAACCAATCGCTTAATTTGAATATGATATTTATCGCCTTAACATTGACACACAGAACATATTATATGTACATACTGCTATTACAGTAATATCAACTCATGAACAACTTTATCTACATTTATCAATACCTTGAATGGTCTACTAAATTTAGGACTTAACTTGTCCTTTCTACTTAGACTTATCCAATCTCTTTCAAGACGAAACTTTTACTAACACTACTGGTCCTATTTCTACATTCATACTCTCTCTCGATACAATTTCGCCTTCTTTCTCCGTCTACTCCAAGCTGCTTCAATCAATATTACTACGCTCTTGGTGTGCTGAATTAACCTAGAATTTGACAACTTTCTTTCTCCCACTTTATCTCATAAAAATGGGAACCTACACTTGCGTTCACATGAAGTTTGGTAAAGTGGCATTCCAAAGCTGACATCGATGATAGATAATCATTCCCGTGTTTCCTTAAAACTCAACCTCTTGACATATCTTACATTTCGTGAATCACTTTCGTACTTTGACTTTTCGTTTAAGGATGATAGGCGGTGCTCGTTTTCAACTTGGTTTCCAAATACTTAAACATCTCTTACTCTTTTTCATCAGTTAAGGCTGAAAAGTAATCTCATATATAACCTTCAGATTCCACTCTTTTCCAATTTGTTTATTAACTCCTCAGTGATCTTAATTACATCAAATCCTTTCTTTTTGTACAAGACATCTGTTATCATTCAGTTTTGTTTAGGTAATTATTAATGGATTAATTAGAAGCTTTTGTTAACCTCGGTCAAAATTTCATTCTTGAAGACTCAACACATAGTTGCTTTCCTTCTGATCTTTGGAGAAAAAATCTTTGGGCATTCCATGCAGGCTTTCTTATTCTTGGAGTAGTTGAGGATGTTATCAATAAATACAATTTTCTTATCCAAGTACTCCTTGTACACCACATTCCTTAATTCCTTATAGCCACCTGATACACTTGTTATTTCACATAATATCACCAGAGCTTGCAATGCTCTTAACTCACTTTAATCGTAATCTCTGATATGTTCTCAGGTCGGATCTTAAGTTAATCCTCGAGACATAACACACTTCTTAGATTAAGTCTCATAGGTAATCAATCTTTATAGGGGTCACTTATTCTTATTCATTGTTTCGTTAAACTCCCAATAATCAGTACGTACTCCCATAATTTCATTCCCTTTCTCCCTTAACATCACTGATACATTTCACGATACACTTTTTATAGAACCATTCCCTAGGTCTGCCTTATCCACTAGGCCTCCAATACTTCGTCTTAATCCTTTGACATGTCCAACACTTCCTAATCCATCTTGAAATTTCCTTCTTATACCCGGTTATCACTATTTTTCTTTAAATTTCCGTATATCTTGGCATTTCTTCAATATATTAAATACTTTCTATTTTGAATTCCCTGTGGGATCTCATTTCCTAATCCTTTACTTGTAGCATCTAAGTGCTAGAAGAAAACCTGGGGATATCGTGATCGTTCTCCTGGGCATATAAGTTTCCTCTTACTAACTGCTAACATCGTGATCCATAATCTTCGCTTGACATCTCCTTATCTTTCCCTTAACAACTTCGACTGAAAGGTCATACTATCTATCCTTGCTCCTTTTTTTTTGGATTATGAAATCTTACTTCCAATTCCAACTTCTGAAATTCCATAGGTAATTCTTTTCAGTACAGTCTCTAGGTTTATTTTCTCCTTTTTGCTTATCGCTTGCCACTACATTTGCTTTTCCTTGCGAATACATACTTCAAACTCTTATGGTCCGTATAGATCTTACATCTTCCTTCATACATATAATGTTTCCCAATCTTTCAAAACAAATATTATTACTGTTAGTCCCAATTATGAGTAGGATACTTTTGCTCATAAGGTTTCGGTTGTCTGGGTGCATATACAATAACTTTATTATACTGCATCAACACACATCCCACTCCCTTATGAGAAGCATCACTATAAACTACCAAATTTCTTTGATACCTTCAAAGTGATAAAGCAGGTGCTGTAATCATTCTTTCATTTAATTCCGCAAAACTTTCTTCACCCTTCTCCATTTCATATAAACTTCTTGCTTTTCCTGATTAGCTTCGTCAAAGGTATTGCAATTTTCAAGAAATCTTGCACAAATTTTTAGTATAACCGGTCCATGGTAAAACTTTTTACTTTTGTTGGTGCTTTTAGCCTTTCTTTATTCATAGTAACTTTAATTTCCACTGAATCTCCTTTGGTCTCCTCCTCACTGATTACTTATGCTTTCTACAATCAAAATTTTCACCTTGCAAACTTTACATACAACTTCTTTCTTCTCCGATTCTTCAGTTGTCATTAAATGCTTCACATGGTCCTTCGTTGACTTTAAGTAACACAAATACAGCTCATCCATATATTCCTTAAATATTTCTTGATGGTAACCTTGTTGAGCTTTCTTTAGTCGTTGCATACTCTCATACTTCCAATTTCTTATTAACAATTAGTACCGGTGCACCTCATAGGATACACTGGGTCTAATCGCTTCTTCTTCTAGCATCTCTTGCCTCTTCTTTGCTAACTTCCTCATTTTAACTGGCACCATTTTGTATAAGGCCTGGGTTACTGGCTTCATCTCAGGTGCTAAGTAAATCGCGAGCTTCATTTCTCTATCTGGAAGAAATGTTGATAACTCATCTGGAAACATATCTTGAAACTCATTAATTACAATAAAACCTACAAATTTTATTTATTCCTGACTTCAATTCATAATCACCGTATTGCTGACCTCTTGGTCACCGTAACTTCTTAGCCTAAATCATTGCTAACAAATTCTTTACCTTCCTTCATCTTTTAAACCTCGTCACATTCTCATTTGGCATCTTCAGAACTATCTTTTCATCACAACGGTCTATCTGGGTATCACGCTTGAATAGTTAATCCATTTCTTAGAAGAATGTCAAATCCTCTTACCTTAAATGATATCAATTCTTCACATACTTATTGCCAGAAATCTCAGTTCCACCATTAATACTCACTTATTTAACAATTACACATTCTTGATTTGCTAATCCTTTAGTCATAGTCTTATCAATTCAATAGGATAACTCATCTTATCAACTCAACCTTGAGAGATAATTGATCAAGTTGCTCCCACATCTTTCCCATACTTTAACGCGTAAGGTATCCATAATAATCATTCCCGTCATCACATCCGTACTCTGAACAACATATTTCGCAAACAAATCGTAAACTCTCGCTTTTGGAGATGTATTCCTTATTGAAGTAGATTCCCTTGACTCTTAGTGCATTCCTGGCTAGGACTAGTGATTTGCAATCCTTGTCATATGCCCTTGTTTCCCTTCCATGCATGAGAGGTAGATAGAACTTCGTCCGCTTAATTCAGGATACGTTGATTTTGTTTGAAAGAAAACTTTAACAAAGAACGACAATACAAAGAAATAACTAAAAGGATTCACAATTTTAATAAACTTGAAGTTGAAAAGAAAAAGAAATAATGATTTGGATATGAATGAGACAACCACATTGGTACTTAAGATGGCCAGTCTTTTGTACCATATGGCATACAGCGCATGATTAGGTAGCGTCCCACCTGACTCTTTGTCATCCCGACAAAGCGTCTCATCATAACGCTGTTTGTCCCAATCAGAGAGCAAAACTGAGGGGAACAATTAAATTTGAAAGGAATGCAATATCTTCCTTTTTGATATCATCATAAGGAGTTTATTAAGAAAAGAAGTTCATACATTTTTAGGAATTAAAAAGGAATATACGCTGTAATATTGAAGACAAGAACGATACCATTAGTCACCATCCACATTTCACTTGTGTTCATCTTTCGAGCTTGTTCGATCATATCCCAGTTGTGTCATATATCGACTTTAGAAAGTACGCTGAAATGCCTCTGCAAATTAAGTATTATGGTAGATTCTTACTTGTTAGGTCTTGCGTCTTTAACATCGCACCTACACGTATAATACTTTAATAATTCGATCATAATGGCATCCCTACCAGATAACCTTGAGTTTCCTCTTTCAATTTAGAATAATCCCGAATCATTCAACATAGCGATCCTTTTATTAATAATATTCTTCTTTTAAGAAAATCTGGAAATCTTCTCAATCTTCTTCGGTCATGCTCCAGCTTCTGTTAAATCAATGAATTCTTCGAACTCTGATAGTCCTAGTAATTAAATGTATAGTTACTCCGTAAGTTGATTCTGTTTTAAACTTTATCAAACAATATGTGCATCTTATTGCTAGGAATAATCAACTCCTTCATAATCGCGGGTTACTTTGTCCTCTGAATTAACAATACTAAGTCTGAAACAAACATCCTTCCAGGTAATCCAGGTCTTTTAACAAACAAGAAACTCAAGTAGTAACTTGACAACCAAGGTTTAAAACTTATTTTTATTCAAAAAGGCTTTTAGAAAAAAAAAATTTGTAAGGAAAAAATCTTTTTCGAAAACTTGTTAAAATTTTGAAAATCATAAATTTGGTTGTCCTTACTGTATGAGTTGGTTGTTGTCCTTCTGATATATAATAAGGTACCAAATTAAAGGAACAATCACATAAAGGTTCATTTACCTCAATCTACCTTTCTCCTTCATCGTGTCCATTTGCCTTTCTTAATCGATGAAACTTCAATTGTCATCGCATATTATCTTATTCGTAGCTTCACATCAAGGCTTCCATACTGATAATACTCCCGTTATCAACTTTGCAATCATTAAGTGGAACAGACTATCCAAAAGTCAACAAGTCGGTTAATGCCATATCACCTTGTTACTATAAATATATCATATTGTCATGACACCATTGATTATCTTCAAGAAAGCTCCAGAACCATAATCTCCTCTAACTCTCTTTTCAATACTTATCTACTCCATTCCACAAACTAGTCACAGGTGGCCTAATCACTAATAGCTTCTTGTAACCAGGTAACAGCTATCCTCCGAAACACTTGAATCTTCTTTCTAAACTTCTTCTCACTTTTATTTGTATCTCAATACTCACCATTTACTGCGACTCCCGCATCCATCCTCATAGGTACAATTGCTTCATATGACAAATTTTAAACTGAGGGTATAGAACAGGATATAGGGTAAACTGAAGAGATACACTCACAGCCGAAAGTCTAATAAAATAAGAATAATCGGATGGAGGTTCTTAAACAGGTAGTCTCATAACAAGAGGTGGTAGAATAGCGTGGAATAACTTGAAGAGGTGCAACTATCATAACAGAAGGTAGTGCCATTAATACTGATGGAGGAACAAGGTGCAAATCAAATCTGAGAGAAGTTGATGATCCTCAAACAGAAAGCTCCAAATGATCAGATCATATAGGAAAATCAGGATCTGCCATTGCCGTTGTCTGGGAATCACGTCGCAAATTCAGAATCCAAAATTGCAATACGAACCGTGCCGGAGACCTGCTATACAATCGCACTCAACCTCACTACATCTTATCTTTCTATTTCCTATTCCTAATCCTAACCCTCTACCCAATCCCGACAATCTAGGCTTGTTTCGGTGACTTATAACCTGTAGCTCTGATACCAACCTGTGGCGCCCTCCAAACCCGGGTCAGAAGTTTGGGGTCCACAACACATACACAATATATAAACCTGTATAAGACATATTATTTCCAATGACCCTTCTTTACATAACCACGGATCGCAACAGGTTAAAGTATGAAAACAAGCCACAACCTTAACTTTCATTACATCGTACCAAATCCCGACTAGTTTAACTTACAACTGATAATAAAATTATTCTTACAATCTTACTATCTCACTACCGCAATAAGCTCCTGCTAGCTCGATCCAACTCAATCTGGAATCCTAGCTCGTGCATTGAACTGGGAAACCTCGCTATCAACCGTATCCTTCTTAACTGTAGAGTACATAAAAAGATTCACAAGAGTGAGCTAACTAGCTCAGCAAGTCACAATGACAATAATTGGGGTTAATCAATGATTAAACAAGATGATTCAGAGGAATCAAGTTTATTGCTAGACAATCATTAGAATTGGATATTCATTTTAAGTTTTAAAACCAAGGTTAGGTAGCTGATCAGTCACGCACTAACTTCGAGCAAAGCACACAGCACTGCTCTAACTACTGGATCCAAGGCACACATTAGCCTAAATTGACCATAGATATGGTCGGACCACGAATCTGGTTCACATATATAAAAAACTATCCAATTCTAAAACAGTTCAATATGATAAATAATATAATTCGATAAACAAGATCATAATCAATGATGGTTAAGCACTTGAATAAAAACGTAAAGAAACTCATGGATATCTCAAGGGTATATCAAGGTATGTATAAGAAACGGTTTCCAGCTTGTAAAGGATCAGGTATTCGACCAGTAATGATTTTTCAAGGTATAGTTCTTTGATATTATAAAGAATCATTGGAGTATAAAAGTTTCTGGTTTTCAAACAATTTTGGTCCAGTATTTGGTGTTTGGTAGTTAGACATTTGGGGAGTAGTATTATATTTGTATGGTTTGGTGTCTGAGGATCAACAAAGGACGGTTTACAAAGAATAAGGCTTATGGCTCAAGATCAAGAAAAATCAGGGTTCAAGGTTAAGTAGTTTAAAACACTTGCAATATTAAAATAAGAGTTATTTGAATAATAGCGACATGTTATGAAACAGTTCGAAAATATTTGTAATATATCTTGAAGAAAGTTCAGAAGTACCTGCCTCACAGGGCTTTACAACTGTTGCTGATCAACTTTGAACCGACTGCCGCTCAGACTTTAACGTCCAACCACTAGACCACATTAGATTCGACTTTGACGATCAGGTTTTACGTTGAAACTCTATTGAGCTCGTCGACTGATTACTAGGTCATCTCTAGTCCATCGTTCACTTTCAGGTTCCCGATTATAACCTACAGGGTCGAAATACCCTATGTTAGACGTCTAGGTATGCTTGACATATCCTCGATACTAATTCTTACCCAACGATATTCAACCCCAACTCGTAATTATGAATATTATACTAACACACGCAACAAATAGGGTTCACAATCTCGAAGATCGGTTCGGTGTTCGTTTTCGGAATATATATATATATATATACTCTTTAATTTACGAAATCAAGGTTATCGATTTGGCAAAATATTTCATTACATCGTACAACCAAGTTTCGTATATAAAAAATACGCATATACATATAGTCACTCGACGTCCTGATAATCATTGGATACGTTCCCGTATTTACATAATTCAGTTTCCTGGAAATCAAGCAGCGTCTCCTTTGTTTATCGGACTACCCATCGAAACATCCATCGACGTCAAATCTCAAACACAACAATCGCAACAATTATCCAATCACTACTTCAAACCAACAATATCAATCAAAATCCACACATTTTCAAATTCCAACTCAATCACAATTATTATTTATTACTCGTGTTTTATTTTCATTTATTTATTTTCAAATATTAGGACTCAGATATATATCATCATCGTCCACCGTTCGCTCGTCGAAATTCATCGCGGACGGCGCTAAAATTCGTCGGTGCCCGAATAATTCCGGGTTTCCACACGAATTTTGCCGATTGAAATTTTCAAAATAATTCGAAACTTTGAATTTACAATTCGAAACATCACAGAAGCAACATCAGAATCATATGGTCGAATTAAATTAAATTTACAGAACAAGTATTTGGACTACTAGCGTAACAGCAAACCCAAACAACATCGCAGCAGTAACCGGAAATAATCCGGGAACTAAACAACACAGGCTGGAAAAGTGAGACCAAATCAGAAAATAACTGCACATACGCAAACAATTTCCATTAACCACATATCCATATATACACTCGCATGTATATATAACTATACAATCACTGGAACCAACTTAAAGGAACTGGAAAACATTAAGGCGGCGGCGATACCAGAACAGCCGCGGTGCTACCGGAAAGAGGAAGAACAGCGGTGGCCAAGCACAGGAAGGGAAGAAAGGAACGGGAATAAAAGAAATGGGGGAGAAGAAAAAGAATGAAGAGAGATTTGAGAGCAGGGAGGAAAAGAGAGACTAATGTCTCCAATAAACAAATAATATTAACCTCTCAATTAACATCAATGCGCCACGTTTTTATTTGCTTCGTAAACGCCCGCCACGTGTCTTTAATATGCCTGAAGGCCTAGTTTTTACCCCATATTTTGACAGATACGAACAAACACATACTTAAAACGGTTTCAGAAACTCATAAAAACAGTCTTAAAATTTTCTAAAAATCCCGAAACTAATAAAATAAATTTTTTATAATTTTTAAAGCATTTTTGAAACGCAACTCATTCCCGCATTTCACAATTAACGAACCGGGTTGCACTTAAAACAAATTCAGATAATCACGAAAATAGTCTTAAAATGTTACAAATATCCCGAAGTTTATAAAAACAAAAATTTCGAAATTTAAATACAATTTTTGAAATACAATTTATACCCGCTTTTTGCAATGAAACGAAACAACGCGCGGGTAAAATTAATCCCAAAAATTTCCAAAATAATTTTAAAATTTTCAGAATATTTCAAACTTAAATAAATATGAGTTTCATAATTTTTGAATAATTTTAGAATTAAATATGGATTTTACAAATAAAAGCAATCAGAAAATCATACAGGGCTAAATAATTAATGAAATATTGATTTCTAAATTTTATAAAATCCCAAAAATAATTATTGTAATTATAGAACCATAAAAACAATTTTTTTTTGAGACATTCCGTATATCTATGCAAATAAATTTGCACTAAATCCACTTTTTGAAAGTGAGAACAATTCAATACGACTCCATAATTAATCCCGTGGACAACCCGGTACACCATAATTCACTCCTAACTAATAATAAAACAACATCGAGCTGACAAAAACTATACACATACTTTATTTGTTTAACACTTCCACAATTACATATTTAAATAATTCAAAAAATATACGAGTCGTTATAATAGCAGGTTAATATCATTCTTAATCATATGTCTATACTAGGAGACATGAAGCTCAAAGGTTCATTTAGTCCTGTTTGAAACATGGTCCTGGCTTATTCTCAAGATAGGACCTTCTGAGAAAGATAGCCCGCTCACAGCGATTACATGAATTAAATCTTTACCAAACTACTATTACGGTTGAGTATCGCACAATCATCAGAAGGAATGTCAATCTTTCAAACCATAATACAACCTTCACGGCTTTAACCATCGTCACTGTATTCCTCTGACATGAGCGCCGATAATTGTCTTCTTACACTCAAAGTGTCGGCCGCCTCATTGGCCTTTCCTAATAGTAATAGTTCCTTATAATCAATGTCATTTTAACCACATTCAACTAAATTTTCTACCTCATTTCAAAATACTGCTTGTGTGAAAATGCTCTTCTTTAAGCTTTAGTGAGGAAAAAAAATATTACCATTTTTCCATAAGTTATTGTCTCGGTCTTTATCACTGCCGACTCTCGATAATACTTAGGACGTCTTTTATCTTGGGTCCTTCTTGTTTTAACAATTCTGACCTCCATTGGTTCAATCTATACTTCTTATGGTTTAACACGTGCCCACCTGGCATTATTATAATTACGCCATATTTCCTTTATCAAAATTTATATTCTTGAGAACTTTGAAAATTATCTTTCTCCTTGTAAAACCTCTAAAATTATCCTTGAATCGTCCCTCCTGTATTCCCTAGATACATGGCATATCAAAATACCATTTACTAATATTAGAACCATTATCTATGTACTTCTGAAAAATTTCTCCACTAATCCTTAAAGGTTGTTGTTGCCTTAATCCTTCATTCCGTATTACCCAAACTCATAATGTCCCTTTTAAGGGTGAAATGTCAACCTTTATGCATTCCCCCATGGTTCATCTCAAGTTATTGAGGTTATATCCTTAATTCCACCTTTAAAAAGGTACTTACATCCTTCCATGGATAAATCAAGTCATATATCCCTGATAAGGGTATCTTATTCAATCATTTCCACCTCAATATTCTATACTAAATTTTATAATAATATCCTTATCCAAAATAAGGTCAATCCATATGGCCTCCAAAAGATAATAACGGTTATCCACTTTTCTTTCCTGATTTGGTAATGATAACAGGGATGTTCTGGAAGATATTGGTCGTGTTCAACGTGAACTTCTTTTTACCAAATCCTCTTTCACTTTTGTTGTTTATCTCAACAGTCATCTCAATGTTGGGATATCTTTTGTACTTGGTGTCTCCCTTTTGGGTATCAAGTCACAAGTGTTACATACACCTCACATTTTTGAAGGTTATTTCCTTCATCCAATTTCCTAATTTCTTACTTTCTTGCCTCCTCCGTCTATCCGCGTCTCATTATTTATCCTTCGAACTATCTCAAGGTTTCCTCGAATCCTCCCAACTTAAAGGGAATAAAATATATGTATCTCTTATACCTTCAACCATCAACTTTAACTCATAGTGAATCACCCTCATCCTGACGATTACATACTTTTCTATTTCCTATTGCTACGAGTCTTTATGGTTTCCTCATACCCAACTCCCTTACCATTCCTCAAACTGTATTGCCTTTTTATTTCTTTCCACTTCAGTCTCCCTTTATTTTCCTTTCTCTTACAATCATTTCATGAACCCACTAATCATTGACTTCAAACATCACGTAGTTTTGGGATTCTTGTCCTCAGAACGAATCTTTACAACTTTTACAATTTAGATTCATAATTCATCATATTCGTTCGCCTTTGTTCTGGCTCTAAAGCTTTAACACTATCTCTCTATCTTTCTTAGCCTTCCACCGGCGGGTGGCCACTCTCTTAGGAAGGTAAGTGACAAAAACAGTCTTTTGCGCTTCGTCAATCATTTAGAACCTCAAATTATTCCTCTATTTCCTTTAGCCAGGCTCTTGCCTCGATTGGGTCAACTTGTTCCTTGGAACTCTGAGAGCTTAGCGACTTAAAGGTCCTGAAAGAATTTCCCACTACATTGTTTCCTCAGGGTGGTGTTTGGGGGTAAAAGTCTAAGTTTTGTTTAGACAGGTCCATGAATTTTCATATAGGAGTACCGTCTTGGTGCTCCCTTCCTTGCTCGACTTATGTTTTCTCAGTCTAAAATATTTCTTCCTACTCCCCATAATCGGGGTCATCCTATATTTTAAAATCCTCATTTTCCACTTCATTATGTTCCGGGTCCCTTATATCTTAATTGCGACCTCCCTGATTATCACATTCAGGGTTTTCCCCAAATCTTATTCTTCGTGGGGGCATAATGCTTGGAAAATTTTTGGGAATCTCTTTATATTTGTCTTACTTACTTTGCTTAATTCTTTCCCTCGTTCAGTCCTTACATGATCGTAAATTATGAATTCTCAAGTTCTATAAACTTCATGACACTCTTAAGTGCTAATAGTGCAATTAACAATCTGAACTTATCACAAAGAAACTGATCTGAAATGAAAGGAACAAATATATACATAACCATTTGTTCAAGGGTACAACAACTGAACACATGAAAGAGAATTACATCATTTGTACTGATCGCTTCTATCCCAAAAGTACTACCATAGATAATCATCTAGTCATTAAAACTAATCATTCATAACTTAGGTTAATCCTCCAAAAGCGGTGCTGCATGAAATCCTTGTCTGATTGCTCAGACTCTTCACACTATTATGGATCAAGAAATGCTGGCACGCACGACATCCCTAACCTGCTCCATTAAGGCGGTGATGAGGTCTAAGATAGTCGCAAGTAGAGCTGGATCAATCTGACCCTCAAGATGGCCTCTCGCTGTAATTCGAGTGGTAGCCTCAATCCTTTCCATGCTATAAGCTAATCCTGCCGGAAGTACCCCGCCCTCAATTCTGGGTGCAGTAAGTCGATCCAACAAATCACTTCTAACATTACGGGCCTCAGACAGGCCACCCAAAGTCATATGATAATTGGCGATAAGAGAAGCCTGAGTGGTAGCATCTAGCAGTCCATGGGGTGCAGGTGGTGCAGAACCAGGAGATCCAAATGGATAACCAAGGACGGTATCAGGTGACAATGATGCAGGAGATAAATATGGCATTTCCTCAGTAGGTGCTGGGCTCTGTACATGGGAGGGAACAGGAATTGGTGGAACCTCATGGATGTCTACAGGAACCTCTGGAAGAGGGTCTGATACTGTTATAATTGGTGTCGTGGAAGGCCCCACTCCTTCTGCCCTCATTATCCTCTGTGCCCTTGGTAACTCTTCATCCTCTAGCGCCACCCTCGCGGCCATTCTAGCTCTGGTAGTCGCCCTGACTACGGTCATCAATTCCTCAGCGGTCCTCTCTTTATTCTCGTCAGGACCCTCCACGAGATCCTCCTCAGTAGCAATCCCTTCCGGGATAACATCCTCAACTGCAACATTTTCAATATGAATCTCATTCGGTCCCTCATTAGGGTACTCTATCGGATTCACAATTTGATCTCCAACATGTAATTAAACATCCTCATGCTGATGCTCCTGAACCTCAGGGTTCGGTGCCCCGCTGCCCTATATGATAATGAACTATGTTACTATCATGATATTTATAAGGGTTCCCATAAGGGTTTTAACTGTCTATACTACGTTAGGTAGTCTGACTATGAACTTGGCAAGAGTCCTTATTATCTTAGTGAACTTATTATTTTAACGTGACATCATCTCTGAGGTTTATAACGCTTAGCTCTGATACCATTTCTGTAACACCCCCAAATCCGGGGTCGGGGATCCGGGTTGTCACGAGTTCCATTTCCCTTAATAATACTTAATCTTAATAATCAACCAACTACTGCGTACTGTGACCCCACAATATACACACACACCACAAGTTATAGTCTCAGAGATGAATACCCAAAAATAATACAAGTCATTTTATTCCACAATTATAAACCATTACACCTTAAAAGGGTTTCTGAATAAATTTACATATTCTTTGCCATTATTACAATTCATAAGTATACATAAGTCTGGTACATCAAAAGTTGAAAGCCTAGCCTATTGGTAGTGCCTACCTCAGCTACAACGGCATCAACGCCTACAGGAAACTGCAAAACATTTCCTATCCGCTCACGAATTGGGAGCTTGGTCATGTTCATCTTGTCTATCTGTTGTTGTGTGATGAAAGAAGAAAGCAAGGGTGAGCAACAAGCCCACCGAAATAATATGTATAATAATTAACAATATATGAGCATTCTCATAGTACTCATGAAAGTCTTGGTCAAGTAAAAATGAACCAAGTTTGATATCTTAACGCGACCAAGTCATAAAATATTCAGTATATATGTATATATACTTTTCAAAATCTTGGAAGTCCAATTCCATGCATAATATACACAGAGTTCCAGTTTATAACGGTATAAAAATATCGTTGCAAGGTGATTTCATATATCTAACCTTGTCTCAACGTTTTTGTGAAAATCTTTGTCATGCATAAGATAATCATTAACCAGATATAAGTTGAAAAGATGAAGTTACAAGATACTCCAATATACTTATATCTTTTCCGGATACTACTTGAACTACCACCGTTCAAGGTATCATCAGTTTCAAAAGTTTATCACATAGATGAGACTACAAGAAAAGACTTGAATAGATTCAATCTTTGAAATATCATTATAAATAATGAATTACGAGATACTTCATTAAGTCCCGATATATATACACCTATATATATACATTTCATACACTCCTTGAAAACCTCTGTTATGAAAATTATAAACAGAGTTGCAATATCCAATGAATTTGGAAAGGAGAAAACCTTGGCATAAACGCGATATCTTGCTGATCAGGCAAAGATACCAATAAGTAACATTTTCTACTAGTAGATGGATGAATCCCCCACCGGTCATCACCCAGGCCGCATTAGGACCTTGTGCTGCATTGCCACCCGGCCTCTTACACGTTGATGGACTGCCACCCAGCCATTTACACTTTGATAGACCGTACCCCGCCCTGTCGATTATGCCGACTCAATTAGATGGACTTACTTCCCGAACGTTGGGTAAGTAATCAATTCATTTATCAAAACAGCAACCTCGTTGCGAATATAAAATACACCACGGAGCCGGATCCCTCAATTTTTTAAGCGAGTATTTAAATCCCCTTCGAAAGAAAGATCTTAAATTTGAAAACGAGTTTTGGGGTCCGCTCTAACTTTTAAAATCATTTTGAAGACTCAAAAACATTTTTAAGAATGTTTGGAGTAATGCTGATTTAATAAAATAAATCACTCTCGATATGTTAGAAATTATCTGAATATTATTATTTAAATAATATTCTCATAAAAGATAATCTTTATAAAAATAATTTAAATAGAAGTTTTAAAACTCATACTTGAAATGAATAATAAATAACCAAAGATATACTTATACGAGAGTACGATCTTTATTTGAATAATCGAAAATAAGTCTGATTATCGAAACATTATTCTTTAATAAAATAAAGAATTTTATTTAATAAAAGAAGCGGAGTCATAAGCCCTCGAATGAATATTCAAAATAATATTCATTAAATAAAGTAAAGTTTATCGAAT
Source organism: Apium graveolens (assembly GCF_009905375.1). NCBI lineage: Eukaryota > Viridiplantae > Streptophyta > Magnoliopsida > Apiales > Apiaceae > Apium > Apium graveolens. The sequence continues at coordinate 118,492,431 of NC_133648.1, forward strand.
AAACCTTATTCGATTAATAGTTTTGAAAACTATATCTATATATATATATATATATTATACTCGGGAACATCGACTCCCGGTTTAGAAAATGTTCACCTTTGGGTCCCCTATACTAAGGGTATACGCAACTACTGCTTATCTCTAGCATAGGTATTATGCAACTTATAAGCATTTAAATCAACAATTAGATATCAAGATTTCGAAACAGGCATGCATATATATATCATATCACATGCTCCAATATACCGCAAGACTTTGCTAATAATAACCATGCACTTATCACAAGATAATGCATATACATATATACATCACAACAACAGTATAACGGGTAGAAAACCTTCCTGAGCGACTGGGGGTGGTAAAAGGCCTGGGGCGAGTCTGGTAACCTATAAACAACATATAAGTTGGAATTAAACCAAAGTCACTTAAGAAACTAGAATTTAACCAATTAGACTCTAACGTTCGCTTACGGTCGCTTAACGATTCACATAAGTCGCTCGAGTACCCTCGGCTCCACCATTTTTAATAAATTAACCGTTACGAATTTTAAGGCGACGCTTTCGCGAATACCCTACCAACTGACCCTTTAACCTTACATAATTATTTCATGCTCCAAATAGTCATTTAAGGACCTTACCCAAGGTTTCAAAGTAAGGCGAGGGGAAATGGTTCGTCCGCGAAACGCAGTTACTTAAAACGGTCGTTTCTCCTAAACCGTACATCGGATAGAAGCGAACCATATATCAAAACGAAGCTTGTAACATGAACTATCTAAACATGGCAATGGTCAAAATCTTACAGTGAGTTCACGGGTCCTGAAGTTAAGAACAAAAACAGTCTAAGGTAAATCGGGCATTACGACGACTATGTTTACGTGATTACCAAAGTTTAAACTACTCCAATCAATCCACAAATCAACTCACAACCAACCATACAACCAAAATTCATCCAAGTCCTACTAAAGCAGTCCATAACCTCATGTTTTATCCAATTCATTCAATCACAACAAAAGCTACTAACCAAACTAAGGTTCATTAACTAATAACCAAGATCTACAACTCAAACTCATTACAAATTCAACCAAACTCTAAATATACATGAATCATGCTTTCATGAACTATAACAAACAAAACCAAACCTAATACTCAAAGTAAAGTTAGGGTTTGGAGGGGCTATACCTTCCTTGGAGTGATTAGAGTAGCTAGGAAGCCTTAAGAAGCCTTGAGATAGCTTAGGAATGCTTGGATCTTAAAGGAAATCAAAGAAAATAAAGTTAGTAATCTTGAAATCACTATTCATCATCTTCTTCCTTCATTTATTGGAAGAGATTCATGAAGAAATAGAAGCTTAAACTCCTAGGATATGCTTATCTAATCATAAGGGACCTTGGGTAATTACCTTGCAAATTAACAAGGCTAGATTCTTGATTTTTGGAATTTTTCTCCTTGAAATGATGAAGAAGCCGAGAGTAGATGTTCTTGGGAGAGTATTTTCTTTGTTGAATGTGTTTGTGGTGGAAAATGAAGTGAATGGGATATTTGGATGATTTGTTGGTTGATTAAAGTGAGTGGAGTATGACTAAGCATGACATCATCTTGGTGACTTCATCTTTTGCCACTTGTCATTACTTAGTGGTGAAAGTATCTTCTTATGCTAATCCTTGCTTAATTGCTTGGTTATCATCCTTAATCCTTGCACTAATCTCTCTTGCATTACTTGTCGTTTAATTGTTTTACGACTCGTTTATCGTTCGTTCTTGCTAATCGTTTGAGGGATCATATCCGGGAACTTATTACTTGGGTTCCCCTAAACTTTTCTCAATATATTATATGCCTTATATGATCCTATCTTTTAATCCTTGAATTTAAATCCTTTTAATCATGTTACCTTATACTCCATTCTTTCGGTATCTGGTGGTTTTTTCGGGAAAAATTAAAGTGTTCGAATTTGGATTCTGACGATCTTTACATACACTTATATACCATATAGAGTACTAATGAGATCTCAGAATATCAAAAAAAGAACTGCTACATAGTGTGGCATGAAAAGTTTTCTTAATCAGCATAATCAGCAAAATCACTATTTATAAGGGTTACAAAAATTTCAAAAAATTGGGGTTATTACAGAACTAGTATGACTTTCGTGCTTTTGCTGCGACAAAGCCTTAGTCAGTGGGTCTGCAACATTATCATCAGTATGCACTTTATATATATGTATATCTCCTTCATAAACCAAGAATGAATCTTTAGTCCTTTTCAAGTACTCAAGAATATTCTTGACTGCTGTCCAGTGACTCTCGCCAGGATTAGACTGGTATATGCTCGTCATGCTCAAGGCATACGAAACATCAGGTCGAGTACATATAATCGCATACATTATAGATCCAATTGTCGAAGCATATGGAACTTTGCTCATACGACCCTTATCATCTAATGATTTAGGGCAGTTGTCTTTTGAGATCAATATCCCATGAGACATTGGGACATATTCTCTTTTTGCCTCTTGCATCCCGAAACGATGCAATACTTTGTCCGTGTATGTACTCTGACTTAGGCCGATTAATTTCCTTGATCTATCTCTATAGATCTTGATCCCTAATATATAGGTATCATCACCTAAGTCCTTCATCGAGAAACTATTTCCCAACCAAGTCTTTAACAGCCTGTAGAGAAGGTATGTCATTCCCTATTAGTAATATGTCATCTACATATAGTACTAGGAATGCCACGTGGCTCCCACTAACCTTCTTGTAAACACATGGTTCATCTTCATTTTGAATAAAGCAAAATTCTTTGATTGTTTCATCAAAATGACGATTCCATCTCCTTGAGGCTTGCTTCAATCCATAAATAGATCGAAGCAACTTACAGACCATCTTAGCAAACTTGGGATTGACAAAACCCTCAGGTTGTATCATGTATACATCCTCTTCAAGGCTCCCATTTAAGAAAGCGGTTTTGACATCTATTTGCCAAATCTTATAGTCATAGTAAGCAGCTATTGCTAGCAAAATCCTGATGGACTTGACCATAGCAACTAGTGAAAAGGTCTCATCATAGTCTATACCATGAACTTGTTTGAAACCTTTTTCCACCAGTCACGCTTTATAGGTATGTACTTTACCATCCATGTCAGTTTTCTTCTTGAAAACCCACTTACACCCTATAGGTTTTACCCCTTCAGGTGGATCAACTAAAGTCCATACTTTATTTTGATACATGGATTCCATTTCGGATTTCATGGCCTCTAGCCATCTCTCGGAGTCTGGACTATTCATAGCATCTTGGTAGTTAAGAGGCTCATCATTATCTATGAGCATTACATCATCATCTTGAGTCAAGAGAAATCTATAATATCTCTCTGGCTCATGACGAGCCCTACTAGATCTACGAACAACCTGGGTTTCCGGAGTAGGAACATCTTGATGTACTTCCTGCCCATTTTCCAACTCTGGTTCAATATTATTTTGTACAACTCGATCTTCATCGAGATCTATAGTCCTCCCACTAATTTTCTTTGAAAGTAACTCTCTTTTAAGAAATACAGCGGTTCCAGCAACAAACATTTTGTTCTCGGTAGGATTATAGAAACTATACCCTTTAGTTTCTTCAGGATATCCCACAAAATAACATTTATCCGATTTTGGTCCCAGCTTGTCAGACACCAAACATTTCACAAACGCTTCGCATCCCCATACTTTTATAAAAGACATGTTGTGACGTTGCTCAGTCAATATCTCATATGGAGTCTTTTGAACCGATTTAGTTGGAACTCGGTTTAGTGTATATGCAGCCGTTTCTAGAGCATAACCCCAGAAACTTATTGGAAGATCTGCTAGACTCATCATCGATCACACCATGTCCAACAAGATACGATTTCTCCTCTCAGAAACTCCATTCCATTGAGGCGTTCCAGGAGGAGTAAGTTGTGATATGATACCACACTCCTTCAAGAAACTTTTAAACTTGAGGCTTAAGTATTCTCCTCCATGATCTGATCGTAGAAATTTTATACTTTCCCCTGTTTGTTTTTCCACTTCAGCCTTGTATTCTTTGAACTTTTCAAAAGAATCAGATTTGTTCTTCAAAAGATACACATATCCATATCTACTGAAATCATCAGTAAATGTAATGAAGTAGTAAAAGCCACCTCTTGCCATCAAACGCATTGGACCACAAACATCACTATGTATAAGTCCTAATTGTTCAGTGGCCCTTTCATCTTGTCCGGTAAAAGGAGCTTTAGCCATTTTGCCAATGAGACAAGATTTACATTCTTCGTATGATTCAAAATCAAACTTATCCAAGTAACCATCTTTATGTAATTTGGAAATGCGTTTCTCATTTATGTGACCTAAACGACAATGCCAAAGGTATGTTTGATTTGAGTCTTTCATCTTAATACATTTATTATCATTATTTATGTTATAGACAGGAGTATCTATAGCAAGAACATATAAACCATTAAACAAATGTGCAATCCCATAGGGAACATTATTGAATGAAAAGGAACAACTATTGTTCTGAATCCAAAATGAAAAACCTTTCTTGTCCAAACAAGAAATCGAAATAATGTTTCTGCAAATCGCAGGCACGTAAAAACATTTATCTAGTTCTAAAACAAGCCCAGTGGGCAACGATAAACGATAAGTCCCTACAGCTAAAGCAACAACCTTTGCTCCATTTCCAACTCGTGGGTGGACTTCTCCCTTCGCCAATGTCCTATTTCCCTGTAGTTCCTGCACATTTATACAAATGTGAGAACCACATCCAGTATCTAATACCCAAGATCTAGAAGTAGACAAATTGACTTCAATAACATAAATACCTGAATCAGAAGCAGTAACAACAGTCTTCTTCTTTTTCAGATCCTCTAAATAAGCATGACAGTTCCTCTTCCAATGACCTGGTTTCTTGCAATAGTGACAATCACCAACCTTTGGAACACCACCTTTAGGCTTCAAAGCCTTGGTCGGATCAGGTTTCGAATTGGCATTCGATTTAGATCCCATCTTCCTCTTGCCTTTCCATTTACCATTTCCTATGGCTTTCCCCTTATTCACCATCAACATGGGAGCAGGGGATGTCTTCTGAACGTTGGTCTCAGTAGTTTTCAACAAAGCCAATAGTTCGGTGGGGTTCTTATCTATCTTATTCATATTGTAATTCATCACAAATTGAGAATAACTGTTGTTTAAAGATTGCAAAATTAGGTCAATCTGGTGCTCTACAGCAATCGGAGCACCCAACTTGGCAAGGTACTCAATATAACCAATCATCCTTAGAACATGCGGTCCAACCAGATCACGTTCTCCCTGCTTACATGCATGCAACGATTTGAAAGTATTAAACCTCTCCTGACGAGCCTGTCCTTCAAACATACGTTTAAGGTGCTCAATCATATCATAAGAATCCATATTCTCATGTTGTTTCTGAAGTTCAGCACTCATGGTCGCTAACATGAGACATTGAACATCCGTGTCATCATCTATATGTTTCTGATAAACATTATGTTGAGCACGGGATGCTCCTTCAGTGAGAGGTGCAGGGAGAGGGATATCTATGACATAGAGCTTGCGCTCTTGTTTGAGGACAATCCTCAAGTTCCTCCGCCAGTCAAGGAAGTTTGTTCCTGTCAGCTTGTCCTTCTCAAGGACTGATCGCACAAAGAAGTTGTTTGAATTGATTGCCATTTGATATCTACAATGTTTAAAATGCATAAGATAAATTAGTTTTTAGATGATTATTAAATTATGTTCAAGTGATTATTCATATATATTCAAAATATATATCTCCCACTATTTTATCAAATTAATAGCCCTAACTATTATTTCGGAAAAAGTATCTTCTATATACTTTCTAGTGAGCCAGGATCCAAATTTTCACAACGTTTTAGTTCAGCTTTGGCTTTACTCCTAAAACATGATTCAATAAGGTAGACAACCTTTGTCAATTATATCAACTATATAACTCTTGGATAGTTTAGTGGAACAACATTTATTCTTATTTATCCAATAAATCTCACCAAACTCTATGCCTCTAAGTTCACAATCATATTGTGGTAACTTAGTTAAGTTAAAACCCAAAGGTCTAAAAGTATCATATACTTCAACACGCCGTCCCACGATATATGGGAGTACTTCGCTCTAGCGAACCCACTCCTTATCGATCTAGGGGTTAACGCGTTGGACATATTGGAAGGCATCTAAATAACTTAATATAGACATTAGGGTTTTGTTAGTATTATAACGATCATGATCCCATCATAAAGAGATTCCCAATATTTCCTTGAATAAAACACTTCAAATCAATACTCGTCAATGGTTTGATTTCCAGGTAGTGGAGGAGTCACATCGGTCTCGCTTAAAACCCACAGCCTTACAAGTTCTATGAACCCGTTGTTGACAAAATCGCCCCATGTCGGAAATAAAGAAGATTCGTATTCCATTCCGTGTTTCATAAACACGGGAATCACATAATCGTTTGTAAATTTTAAAATCTTGAGTCGTTACAGATTTTATCTTGTTTAGGCATGGCATGGGTGACGTATCTAATACATACATTCATGCATGATTAATCTAATTAAAGCATGCATCATTAACTATTTTATATATACATTCATACATCAATATGTAAAGTGCAATAAAGTAAATGTGTTTGGTTATGGCCTCATCCTATGTGATCACAACTACTTATTACATAAGTCTTCTTCTTTATTTAGACTTCTTGTATGCCTCGTCTTCTTCTTTGTTTAGACTCCTTGTATGTCTCGTCTTCTTCTTTGAATCACCTCCATTGGATAGCCTTCTTGAGTCTTCAATTACATTACATGATTGAAAGTAAAACTAATCTAATGAACTTACAAGAATAACTCGAGTTACATTCGAGATTTATGATTACAAAGATTGATGACATGCAAGTCGTATTTAAAACCAAAATCAAAACCATTACACTAAGGTCGAAAGGCCATAACCATCCACCATGCTCATACAACACATAAAAGCATGTTAAAATACATAATCTAATCTTAACATATCATATTATCCATGATCTAATCATAAAAAAAATATGACAAAAATCAGAAAAATCAGAATCAAATCAGAAAAACAAGAATCACTGTTTACGGACGTCAAACGCCTTACAGACGAGTCGTTGATAGCTTCAGCTATCAGTTTTGTTCATACGCTCGTTTACCTATTGAATAGGGTATTCGTTTGCTTAAATCAGACACCAGACCCAGATTTCAGCAAATCTGCAGCAGCTAATTCAGAATCCGTATCTAATATGATTCTCATAATTATAACAAATATAAATCATGTATATATCAGTATATATACAGATTACATAATCATCTTATGATTATACAACTCACATGAATATCATATATTTAAAACCATACATATACAAGCATATTATATCAACATCAAATCATGGTGAATCACGTACATGCTCATATATCGAAAACGGTTAAACACATAAACGAATTAAAAACTTTTCGCAAGTAGCTCTGATACCATTGAAGGGTTTTTAGCACATAAATGCAACGAAAATGTAAATTTAATTCTTAAAAAATCGAAACCCTCCGCAGGATCCATGCGAAAAATAATATTTAATTTGTAGTTCATTATGTTTACCTTAAGAAGCTTTACGTTAATGGAAAGATGGAGGTCTTGAATGATCACCACGTAGCTCATCGTTGGAACGATCTACGCCTTGAAGGTATCCACACGAATGATCTCCCGGAGGATGGGTGTGTACTAGCACGTTCTTGAGGCTGCCTTCTTGCTCTCTCTATATCTCTTCAAGCTGCTAGGGTTTATATTTTATCAAATAAAACATGTGACCCTAATTCTATTAGAAAAAGATATTATATAGGCAAGAGCTATTGGGCCTCAAACCCTAAACTTAATTTTAGAGTTATTATTATTATTAAATTCGAAATTCTAATTATTGTATTATTAAGTCTCACTTAATCATCCAATAACTTAATTTCGGATTTAATATTAAATTTGAATTTCTTATTTATTTAATTAATTAAGTCACACTTAATTAATAACAAATAATTCGAATTACTTATATTTAATTTAAATCCGAATTAAAATTAAATAATCCTCCAATAATTCTTTGTGCGACCCTTTAGTTTATTATTACGTTGGCAACAATTTTAAATCTAATTTAAAATCATAAACAATGAGCGGCATCTAGTAATACATCATTGTTACCCAAGTAATAATAATTAAATTGGTGATCGATTAAACCTTTTATGTATAATGTACAATGTACTATAATCATTTTAACCATATATTATAGATTAAACTCGAGGCATGTTATGTGTCATCCTCTTCATAATTTAATCCAGGTTTCCTTGATCGATGAGTAGACTATAACATCAAATCAACATTTGAGCATGGCCATGCATTTCATAGTCTAACTCAAACAAGAGGCCAATAATATCACTCCTAAAATAGGAGGGTTAAATCCTTTCTAGATCATTCATATTTCTCATATGATTCATAATGTACCCAATATACACTTTTATCATCACCCGGTCAAAGATAACTTTTAATGCAACCAAAGTATATTAATTCTCATATAAAAATATAATGATTTCAAGTCTAAGGAGCAATACATCATTATCACTGTGAGAATTACTTATGACACAACAGACATGTAAAATCTCACATTGGGTCTTCCAGCACCATGTATATAATACATGTGCCTGTATTTTGACTTTAGTATCACTATACCTATGATCAATGAGATGTGATCATCAGTCAACATTCACACTAGTCTTAATGCATTATTATTGTCCCTTAATAATAATACTCGACTAGGGATCTTTAGGAATATCAATACTATTCTCATAATCTCATTTTTAAGTCACGTACTTAGAGATATAAAATTACATATCATATTCCAAGGACATTTATTAATCTAACGCAGAAAATAAAGATATAATAAATTACTAAAGAATAATCCATATAATCAGAATTAATAATCCAAATGTTTCATAATATAAACATAATAGTGTTGTCTCTAGGGCACAAACACTAACAGTAACATTCTCAGCTTCAATTATCACAGGTTCTGATGTATGAACTCGTGCTTCAATTGTTTCCTCAAATCAACAAAATTTATTATTGACCATAATTGTAATCAAAACATTCATCAAAGGATAAAGTTTAAATAGATGAAGTAAAGATTAACAAATTCCAATTAGAACATGCACAGTCACATAATATGAGAGAAACATAGACCAAATCTTGCAATTAAGGGAAATTTCATTAATATATCAAACGAGTACATTTCATGAAATTTATAGAGTACATGCAAAAATTATAAGATAGTCCTAGTCTAAGAATCTTAACATCAACAGCCTTAGTCCTAGTCTAAGAAGTCATATCGACTAGTTCCTCCTACTGCTGACAAAGAGCACTGCAAGACGGATGATCCGTTCTTGCTGAAGGAGAGCCTCTCTCCTTTCCTCTCCCAATCGATCAAGATGGAGTTGGTAGTCCATCGAAAAGAACAAGAGGTCTATGTGAACCTCTTGTGGAACAGAGTTCCAGAGCTCTTTAGGAATGGCGGTGACATGCCACTCCTGTTGCCAGTCATCACAACTCAACTCGATATTGAAAGTTTCATAGTTCATGAACAAGTTGAAAGAACCATTTTTGTTTATGAAGAAGAAAAAAAATGAGCAAGAAAAGAGAGAGTGAGTTTGTGAGAAAAATGGAAGATGATTTGGCTGGATGAATACCCGGTTTAAATAGCCAATGGAATACTAAGGGACGCGAGGACTGTTTAACGATTAAGAGTAAAAAATAATGATGCCTCGTCTCCCTAGACCGATGTGTAATAATAACAGTCAGTTAAAAAGTTAAAGCAAGAGTTAATGAGCACGAGAAATAAACAATAATTACTGTGCACATGCAGTTTTTCAAGACAAACACGTTTATCACTAACTATAATAATTATGATTGTTTTTATCTTACCCAAATATAATCTGATTTGACATGACTGTTTCAGTTTTTATCACAAATAAGTCAAGTAAAGAATAATTCCACTTAAGCATCAAGGATTCCATCAGGATTTAATATCAGAACTTAACTTATATCTTATTTTAACAGTCATCAGAATATGGCTTCTGAACTCAAAAAGTGAATATCTTTTTCTGTGATTCTTTATACAAATACTGACTTATTTTCTTCAGAGTTTAATCATCAGAACTTCCATCAGAACTTGTCCTCAGAATTTATGCAAATGACACTTAACTGTTTGTCAAAAATAACTTAATCACCACAGTAATTTTTATCATTCATATGGAGTGAAAGTGTGTGCATTCAGCAAAATATCAGATAAAGATTAAAGTCTGATAAACTTCAGTACATCTTAGAAATAAGGCATAACAAAGAAAATTACTTAAAATCTGTCATCAATCATGAAGTCTACTATAGAACAAATTTATGCAAGAGTCTACCTCAACTGTTTGTGCTCATTTTATGCATCTTTTCAAATTCCTTTTTACAGTGGCTTCTCAGTGTAAGTGTGTCACGACTGCTTATCAGAATTTATGTCGTTGTCATAGTATTTCTCCAGTAATCAGAGAATGTGAAAAGTCACCAAGAAATTTTATTTGCTTTTCTAATGCATATTACTTAATACCAGCAATGCACTTGGGTCTTCCCTTCCACATATTTACTCTAGATCTCAAAGGAGTACCAGACTTTTATTTTCTTTTCTTTCCTTTTCTTTTGATAAGTGAGGCTTATCAGCATTTAGTTCATTCTTAAGATTTACTGACATCAGAATGTAACAGATAAGAAGCAAGAATCTAGTTTGTGACTTAGTAATAAGAGACACAAAGTAAACTTGACTAAGCTCAAAATCAGAATTTTCTTGTGTTAATGAGTTTCCACATAAACAACTAATTCAAACATGGGATTTCTAGTATGTTAAAGATTACTAGGTCAGCATCTAACACAGTTATCCTCATTGGATTGAATAGTCATAGAACATTCAAAACATTATCAGAGTTTAAAGATCCACATCAGATAACAATCGGTATTTAATGAATTTCAATTAAAGAACAGATTTCATGAAGATAAGACAATTTGTAAACACTGATCATAAAGTCTGATGCATGAGAACAAAAACTAAGTAGATTTAGAGAAAGAACCTGAAACCATTCCAAGTTCATTTACCAGTCTTGTAAAAGTAGCTTCACATAGTGGTTTTGTGAAGATATCTGCTAGTTGTTGATCTGTTGGAACAAAATGCAATTCCACTGTACCTTCCATCACATGTTCCCTTATGAAATGGTACCTAATACTGATGTGCTTTGTCATTGAGTGTTGAACTGGATTACCTGTCATAGCAATAGCACTTTGATTATCACAGTAAATAGGGATTTTAGAAAATTTTAACCCATAATCCAGTAACTGATTCTTCATCCAAAGAATCTGTGCACAACAGCTTCCTGCAGCAATATATTCTGCTTCTGCAGTTGATATGGAAATTGACTTCTGTTTCTTGCTAAACCAAGAAACCAATCTGCCTCCAAGAAATTGGCAGCTTCCACTAGTGCTTTTCCTGTCTATTTTGCATCCTGTAAAATCTGCATCTAATTAACCTATTAGCTTAAAATCTGATTCTCTAGGATACCACAATCCCCGATCAGGTGTACCCTTAAGGTACTTGAAAATTCTTTTCACAGCTATTAAGTCAAGTTCTCTTGGATCAGCCTGAAATCTTGCACAAAGACAGGTAGCATACATGATATCAGGTCTACTTGCAGTTAAATAGAGTAAAGAACCAATCATACCTCTGTAGTTGGTAATATCTACTGATGAACCAGTATCTTTATCTAACTTGGTTGCAGTGGCCATGGGAGTGGATGATGTTGAACAATCTTGCATTCCAAACTTCTTCAGTAAATTTCTGGTGTACTTGGATTGACAGATAAAAGTACCTTCTTCATTCTACTTGACTTGAAGACCCAGAAAATAACTAAGTTCTCCCATCATACTCATTTCATATCTTGACTGCATTAGCTTTGCAAACCTCTCACAGAGTTTGGCATTTGTAGAACCAAATATGATATCATCAACATATATCTGTACCAAAAGTAAGTCTTTTCCATGGTTGAGGTAGAACAGTGTTTTATCAATTGTACCTCTGTGAAATCCACTTTCCAAAAGGAATTGAGCTAAAGTCTCATACCATGCTCTAGGTGCTTGCTTAAGGCCATAAAGTGCTTTGTCAAGCCTCTAGACATGATTTGGAAATTTTGAATCTACAAAGCCTGGAGGTTGTTTAACATAGACCTCTTCTTCCCATTCTCCATTAAGAAAAGCACTTTTCACATCCATTGAAAGAGTTTAATTTTTTTATGAGCAGCATAAGCCAAAATAATCCTTATGGCTTCTAATCTAGCAACTGGTGCAAATGTTTCATCATAATCAATACCCTCCTATTGAGAGTAGTTTTTAGCAACCAGCCTTGCTTTATTTCTTGTAATTATGCCATCACTGTCAGTTTTGTTTCTGAACACCCATTTTGTGCCAACAACTGATATGTTCTTTGGTCTTGGCACTAGGGTCCAGACTTTATTTCTTTCAAATTCATTTAACTCTTCCTGCATTGCTTGCACCCAATCAGCATCTTGAAGAGCTTCTTCCACTTTCTTTGGTTTAGTCTGAGATAGAAAAGAATGATAGAGACATTCATTTGATGTTGCAGTTCTAGTTCTGACATCTGCTTGCTAATCTCCAATAATTAAGTCAGGTGTATGTGATTTGGTCCACTTCCTTGCAGATTGAAGTTAACTTCTAGAAATGGATCCTCCCCCATGATCCATGTTGTCTCCATCAACATTTTCTGATACTCCCCCTGTAGTTATGCTCTCTGAGACTTCAGAATTTAACTTGGATCCTTCAGGATTTGAAGTATCAGAGCTTCCAGAATTATCAGAATTTGGCTCATCAGAACTTAAAGAGCCAGTGACAAGTTCTGATGCTTCTTAAGAGTCTTGAGAGGTGGTAGAATCTTCCTCTTGCTCCCCCTGGACAGGTTCATTTTCCTTTGGAGTTGTTACCACATATTTAATGACAGCAGTACTTACAGGATCAGAGTATAAGTCATCAAAATTTACAGAATCAAAATTTAAGTCTTCATTTTCAAATCTCAGCTGATCATGATCATTAAAATCTTCAAGTCCAGTAATCTTCTTATCATCAAAAGATACATTGATAGATTCCATGACAACCCTTGTTCTTAAATTATAGACTCTGAAGGCTTTTATGGAAAGTGGATATCCAACAAAAAATCCTTCATCAGCTTTTAGATCAAATTTTGATAGCTGTTCAGGATGAGTCTTAAGAACAAAACATTTACATCCAAATACATGAAAGTATTTCACATTTGGCTTCTTTTTCTTTACCATCTCATATGGTGTTTTTCCATGCTTGTTTATGAGTGTTGCATTATGTATAAAACAAGCAGTCTACACAGCTTCAGCCCAAAAGTAGGTTGGCAGCTTTTCTTCATCAAGCATAGTTCGTGGAGCTTCAATGGGAGTCATATTCTTTCTTTCTATAACTCCATTTTGCTGTGGAGTTCCAGGTGCAGAAAATTCCTGTTTGATTTCATGCTCTTTGCAGAACTCTTCCATGATTGAATTCTTGAACGCGGTGTCATTATCACTTCTTATAATTTTAACAAAATCTTTGACCAACTTATCCAGCTCTCTGACATGATCAGTTAGAGTAAATGTAGTTTCATTCTTCTTGTGCAAGAAGTACACCCAAGTGTACCTTGTGAACTCATCCACTATAACCATAGCATATTTCTTCTTTGCAATAGACATGACATTGACTGGACCAAATAGATCAACATGCATTAGGTGATAAGGCTCAAGAATTGATGACTCAGTTTTGCTCTTAAAAGAATATTTTCTTTGTTTTGCCTTTTGACATGAATCACAAAGGCCATCAGGAGAAAATACTGATTTTGGCAATCCTCTCACAAGATCTTTCTTTACAAGCTCATTTATATTGTTGAACTTTAAATGAGAGAGTCTTTTGTGCCAATTCCAGCTTTCATCAATTGATGCTCTACTCAACAGACAGATTGCAGAACTATCAGAAGTTGTTGAAAGTCTGGCTTCATAAATGTTACCATGCCTGTATCCTTTCAGAACCACTTTGCCTGTAGAATTGCTTACAACTTCAAAGTGTTCTTCAAAGAAATCCATATGATAACCTCTATTACAAATTTGACTCACACTTAGCAGATTGTGTTTAAGTCCTGAGACAAGAGCTACTGTTTCAATGATGACATTTCCAAGATTAATACTGCCATATCCCAGAGTTTTTCCCATGTTGCCATCTCCATAAGAAACTCTTGGGCCAGCTTTTTCCACAAAGTCTGAGAGAAGGGCTTTATTTCCAGTCATATGTCCTCAACATCCACTATCCAGTACTAGGATGTTTTTCCTGTTGCCCTACAATCACAAAGACCATTAATGGTTATTTTTAAGGACCCAGACTTGCTTGGATCCTTTGGCCTTTTTAAGTTTGTTAGCATTAGCAGCGGATTTAATATCAGAGTTTATGATAATATGTTGTTTATCCTTGGAAGTTGTTCTCGCATTCCTCTGTCCATTCAAACTTCTCAGTCTTCCGAGTAAGCCGCATTAAAGGGGCTGCTATCTTTGCAAACTTGAACGAACCTACGGTAATAACCGGCCCATCGTATCTCTGGTAGTCGCCCTAACCACGGTCATCAATTCCTCAGCGGTCCTTTCTTCATTCTTGTCAGGATCCTCCACGGGATCCTTCTCAGCAACAATCCCTTTTGGGATAACATCCTTAATATGAACATCATCCGGTCCCTTGTTAGGGTGCTCGATTGGATCCACAATCTGATCCCCAATATATAATAAAACATCATCGTATTATTGCTCTTGAACTTCAGGATTCGGAGTCCCACTACCATATACGATAACGAACTACGTTACTGTCACGATATTTATAAGGGTTCCCATAAGGATTTTAATTGTCAATACTACGTTAGGTAGTCCGACCATGAACTTGGCAAGAGTTCTTATTATCTTAGTGAGCTTATCATTTTAACGACGCATCATCTCTGAGGTTTATAACGCTTAGCTCTGATACCATTTCTGTAACACCCTCAAATACGGGGCCGGGGATCCGGGTTGTCATGAGTTCCATTTCCCTTAATAACACTTAATCTTAATAAACAACCAACTATTACGTACTGTGACCCCATAATATACAATTACACACCACAAGTTATAGTCTTAGAGATGAATACCAAAAAAAACACAAGTCATTTTATTCCACAATTATAAGTCATTACACCTCAAAAGGGTTTCTGAATAAATTTACATATTCTTTGCCATTATTACAATTCATAAATATACATAAGTCTGGTACATCAACAGTTGAAACCCTAGCCTATTGGTAGATCCTACCTCAGCTACAGCGGCATCAATGCCTACAGAAAACTGCATAACATTTCCTATCCGCTTGCGAATTGGGAGCTTGGTCATGTTCATCTTGTCTATCTGTTGTTGTGTGATGAAAGAAGAAAGCAAGGGTGAGCAACAAGCCCACCGAAATAATATGTATAATAATTAACAATATATGAGCATTCTCATAGTACTCATGAAAGTCTTGGTCAAGAA
Source organism: Apium graveolens (assembly GCF_009905375.1). Classification (NCBI taxonomy): domain Eukaryota; kingdom Viridiplantae; phylum Streptophyta; class Magnoliopsida; order Apiales; family Apiaceae; genus Apium; species Apium graveolens. The sequence continues at coordinate 118,508,139 of NC_133648.1, forward strand.
GAAATGAACCAAGTTTGATATCTTAACGTGACCAAGTCGTAAAATATTTAGTATATATGTATATATACTTTTCAAAATCTTGGAAGTCCTCTTCCATGCATAATATACACAGCATTCCAGTTTATAACTGTATAAAAATATCGTTGCAAGGTGATCTCATGTATCTAACCTTGTCTCAACGTTTTTCTGAAAATCTTTGTCATGCATAAGATAATTATTAACCAGATATAAGTTGAAAAGATGAAGTTAAAAGATACTTCAATATACTTATATCTTTTCCGAATACTACTTGAACTTCCACCGTTCAAGTTATAATCAGTTTCAAAAGTTCATCACATAGATGAGACTACGAGATAAGACTTGAATAGATTCAATCTTTGAAATATCATTTAAAAAAATAAAGTTACTAGATACTTCATTAATTCCGGATATATATATATACATATATATATATATATCTCATACATTCCTTGAAACACTCTGTTATGAAAAGTATAAACAGAGTTATAATACCCTATGAATTTGGAACAAAGAGAATTTTGGCATAAACCTGATATCTCGCTGATCAGGCAAAGATACCCATTAAGTAAACTTTTCTACTGTAGATGGATGAATTCCTCGCCGGTCATCACCCTGGCCGAATTAGGACCTCGCGCTAGACCGTTACCCGGCCACTCACACGTGGATGGACTGTTACCCAGCCTTTTACACGTTCATAGACCGTACCCCGGCCTGTCGCTTATGCCGACTCAATTAGATGGACTTACTTCCCGAATATTGGGCAAGTAATCAAATTGTTTTCTCAAAACAGCAACCTCGTTGCGAATATAAAATACACCACAAAACCGGATCCCTTAGAGTTTTGAGCGAGTATTCAAGTCCCATTCAAAAGGAAGATCTTAAACTTTGAAAACGAGTTTTGGGATCCGCACTAACTTTTAAAATCATTTTGAAGACTTGAAAACATTTTAAAGAATGTTTAGAGTAATGATGATTTAATAAAATATATCAGTCCCATTATATTAGAAAATATCTGAATATTATTATTTAAATAATATTCCCATAAGGATAATCTTTATAAAAGTAATTGAAGTAGAAGTTTTAAAACTCATACTTGAAATGAATAATAAATAACCAAAGATGTACTTATACGAGAGTATGATCTTTATTTGAATAATCAAAAATAAGTTTGATTATTATTCAAAACTATCAGATATACCTTATCCGATTAATAGTTATAGAAAACTATATATATATATATATAAATATACATATATTATACTCGGGAACATCGACTCCCGGTTTAGAAAAATGTTCACATTTGGGTCCCCTATACTAAGGGTATACGCAACCACTGCTTATATCTAGCATAGGTATTATGCAGTTTATAATCAATTGAATTGATAACAAGGTATCAAGATTACGAAAAAAGCATGTATATATATCATATCAACATGCTCCAATATATCGCAAGATTTGCTAATAACAATCATGCACTTATCGCAAGATAATGCATATACATATATACATCACAACAACAGTTATACGGGTAGAAAACTTGCTTGAGCGACTGGGGGTGGTAAAAGGCCCGGGGCGAGTCTGGTAACCTATAAACAACATATAAGTTGGAATTAAACCATGGTCGCTTAAGAAACTAGTCTTTAACCAATTAGATCATAATGTTCGCTTTTGCGCTAAACGATTCACATAAGTCGCTCGAGTACCCTCGGCTCCACCATTTTTAATAAATTAACCGTTACGAATTTTAAGGCGAAGCTTTTACGAATACTCTACCAACTGACCTTTTAACCTTACATAATTGTTTCTTACTCCAAGTAGTCATTTAAGGACCTTAACCAAGGTTTGAAAGTAAGGCGAGGGGAAATGGTTCGTTCACAAAATACCGTTACTTAAAACGGTCGTTTCTCCTAAACCATACATCGGATTCAAGAAAAACACATATCAAAACGAAGCTTGAATCATAAACTATCTAAGCATGGTAATGGTCAGCTTATGGAAGTGAGTAATCGGGTGCAAAAGTTATGCACAAAACAGTCTAAGGAAAATTGGGCATTACGACGGCTATAACTTAGCGATTCCCAAATTTTATTACAAGACCACAACAATACCAAACCAACCCAACAATCAACATACTACATTATAACATTCCAAACAGCCCCTCAACTTCATAATACACCAAAAAAAGTTCCTCACAATCATCCATTTACATAATAACTCATAACTTCCATTTAAAGTTTATAACTACTCTAAAATTATACAAACATCCAAGAATTCTTAAAGAACAAGTTTAAAACTCATGGTATGGCTTAAACACAAAGAGGGGAAGAGGTTATACCTTCCTTGGAGAGTGAGTAATGCTTAACAAACCTTAGATGATCCTTAACTAGCCTTATAATGATTAAAACCTCAAAACAAAATCAAGAACACAAAGTTAATTCTTGAAACACTAATCCCTGAACTATAAAACGTTAAAAACGGGTATGGAAATCAAGAAGGTGAGGATAGTGGTTACCCTAATTGTGTAGAGCTTCTCAAGGGCTTCAATTTGATAGGTAGAACGCGCAAAATGGCCGAGGGAAACTCAAGATACAAGCTTTTCTTTCTCCTCCATTTTTACTCTCTTTCCTCTCGGGTTTTTCATGAAAAAAAAGGATGAAGTAGTCTTTGGCTTGTTTGGTTGATTTTGAATAATGTGTCCAAATGTGTGGTTTGATAATATCTATACTAATCCACTTGTTTAAAGTGATGACATCATCTTAGTAACATCATTCCCTTTCCAAATGTTGGCTAATTGTGGTGGATGGTATCTTAAGCTCTTAACCACCTGTTTTAGCTTCTCTTGGAAGCTTTCTCCCCTAACTACTTGCATGCATTCGTCCTTGATCGTTAAATTATTTTACGGCTCGTTTATCGCTCAATATCGTTGATCGTTTGAGGGAATATATCCGTGATTTTATTACTTGGGTTTCCCTAACCTTTCTCAATATTTTATATTACTTTTATGATCCTCTCTTATAATCCTTGAATTTAAATCATTTTAATCGTGTTACCTTATACTCAATTCATTCGGTATCTGGTGGATTTTCGGGAAAAATCAAAGTGTTCGAATTTGGATTCTGACGATCTTTACATACACTTATATACCATATGGAGTACTAATAAGATCTCTGAATATCAATAAAAGAACTCTTACATAGTGTGGCATGAAAAGTTTTCTTAATCAGCATAATCAGCAAAATCACAATTCATAAGGTTTACAAAATGTCCAAAATTTTTTGGGGTATTACAATAATCATAGTATAAACTATGATATTCCTTACAAGTATAAATGGAATGCCATAAACTTCCACAATAAAAATAAGGATTTTGTGGCTTAAACTAATAGACTGACTCTTAACTCCTGACTTAGGAGGTAAAGAGTTTATATTCTTATTCTTCCTGCAAAAAGAAGCAAGATGGTTAGAGTTTCCACAGTTATAACATTTCTTTCTAGGAGCATTAGGAACAGGCATATAATTATTGCTTTTATTCACACCTTCCTTTCCATTCCTATTTTTCCTAGCTGCCTTAACCTTGTTGACATTCCTTATTTCTTTCAGCTTATGCTTAAGCTGCTTCTTTGTCATTAAGCCTATGTTGACTTCAGCTGGTTTATCTTGTTCTAATTTGTCAGAAGTTGACTTCTCCTTAACTTCTGTCACGGACTCTTTCATCTTTTCAGAATCAGAATTTACAGTTTTAGCTACAAACTTAACAGGATTTACCTTTGGCTTAACAGTTTGTTTAATAACAATTGGCTCAATTTGTTCAGTTTCTTTTTCACTTTTATCATCTCCATAACCTAAGCCCTCTTTCCAGTTTCCACTACTTAATCAATTCTGAGTTGTCCTGCCAGAGTTAGTCCAAGTCCTGATAAGCTCTTTCTCTTTTTCTAACTCAGTTTTGAGAGATTTATTCAATTTTAGCAATTCATCTCTAACATAAAAAGCATCATATATCTCTTTCTGAGTTTGATGGAACATAACTAACTCTTTTTCTAAATAATCATTCCTTTTCTTATAAGCAAGATTTTCAGAAGTTAATCTTTCACATGTTAAAGTTTGATCTCTGTAGCTAATAAACATGGTTTTAAGATATAATCTCAACTCAGTAATATCATCAGTACGATAGGCATAAGTTGTTTGAGGTACCTTTAATTCAACAGTTTCAGGGCTGCCATCAGCATTTGCCATTAAAGCATAATCCACCTCATCTTCAGAATCTGAAGAGTCTGTCCAGTTTTTCTTCTTTGTGACAAGTGCCTTGCCTTTGTCACTCTTTCCTTTCTTGTAGTCAGGATATATGTGGCCTCTTTCACCACAATTGTAGCATTTGACTTTTGAGTTATCTCCTCTGTCTGACTTTGCACTTTTTCCTTCATACTTTCTGAACCCTTTCTTATCAGTACTTCCACCTTTCTTGAAAAACTTCTTTCCTATTCTGAATTTCCTGTATGCTATCTTTGTGATACCCTTCACCATAAGAGCACACAATTTCATCATCTCTTCATCAGCATCTATTTCAGGTAAACTTTCAGTTTCTGAATCATCATTATCAGAACATGATGATTCTGAATCAGACGTTGTGATGAGAGCTTTTCCTTTGCCTTTCTTTGAGACATCCACTTTGGGGAATTCCTCCTCAGCCTTGAGAGCAAATATCCTTGACTGTCTCCCTTGTCTTTTGCTTCTTTGATCCATCTCAAGTTCATAAGTCTTGAGCATACCATAAATTTCATCAAGAGTAGTTTCATCAAGAGCATAGTTGTCTCTTATAATAGTAGCCTTCAAATCCCAACTTTCAGGAAGAGCTAAAAGGAATTTTAGATTTGAATCTTCAAGATCATATTCCTTGTCCACCAGTGACAGATCATTCAAGAGTTTGACAAACCTGTCATATAAGTCAGTTAATGACTCATCACTTTTTGAGTCAAAGTGCTTATACTCTTGAGTGAGTATAGTCCTCTTGTTCTTCTTGATTGCATCAGTTCCCTGGCATCGTGTCTCCAAAGCATCCCATATCTCCTTTGCATTCTTGCCATAAATTACCCTGTTTGACATGACATTATCAATGACACTATGTAGCAAATGCCTTACATTTGCATCTTTGGCAACGGATGAGATATCTTCAGCTGTATACTCACTTTTCTCCTTTGGTATGGTATTTGCTGGCTGATCTACAACTACAACAGAGATCTTGGTTGGCTTATGCGGTCCTTCATTAATTCTGTCAAGGTATTCTGGATCTGTAGCTTCCAGAAACATAGACATCTTCACTTTCCATATGGGGTACTCAGAATGTCTCAGTATGGGAACCTTAATAGTCCCATATCGACTGTGGATTTCAGTCTTTTGAGTTTTTTCAGTTTTGGCGGGCTTGGTTGAATTTTCTGCTTCTTCAGACATGATTGTTTTGGATCTTTACTGTATGTGTGTTAACAGACAGGCTCTGATACCACTTGTTAGGTCACACAACACTATAGAAGGGGGTTGAATTCAGTGTAGAATACGATCAAATCGATTTTGAACACAAGTAACAGTAAACAGATATATTCGATATAATAAACTCTGTTACAATGGAACTATTCTTTCTCAGTGATGAACAAATATCACGAGAGCTGCTAGGTTACAATGTATGATCTTCTCGATAATGATAACACATATAGTATAAACCTATGTTTGTGTTTATATAGTACACAGTTAAAAGATAACTTCTAATTATTATGGAATATAATTCTGTCTCCTAAAATATATCAATCAAATATCTTATACAAGTCTTTAAGTCCTCTAACTCTTTCCATGCATATCTTCTTTTGTATTAGTCTCGATCTTCTTTCCTGTAAATTAGCTTCCTTTCTTAACCTGGTAGTCTTCCAGTACTTAAGTTCTGATATCCATCTTCTGATATTTATCTTCTGATAATCTAAGTTCTGATATCCTTAAGTTCTGACTTCCAGTAAGTACTGATTTCAGTAAGTACTGATATTTCCTGTTTGTTAAGATCTGAAAACTAAACATGAAACATATTAGACATGACATCTCAAATATATCTAACAAGATATGCTTCATTAAATGCAGCTATATGAGCATCTTTCAGTGCAGTTAATAGCTTGGTATCTTCATGAGTTATAGCTGTAACTTTTCTTATAAAGATATCTAACTCAGATGCCCTCCTTGAGATAAGGCAATTGAGGGACACATGCATACATCTGTCTGTCCCTGAGTCATTTGCATTAACCATTATCCTATCTTCCAGAAAGTTGTCCTTGTTGACCTTGATCACTCTTATGAAATTGATTGTCTTATCCAGGGCCTTTTTATATGTGAAGTGATTGTTGTTGAGAGAAGCTTTTAAGGCATTGAGTAGTTCTTCAAACTCTCTGCTCAAACTAGGTCCTTCAACAGACCTAATAAGTCTCTCCTTGTCAAGATCAACTTCTTTAGCTTTCTTTCCAGCACCCTGAACTTGATGTTGAGATGACCTTGATTGTGCCAACCTAGCCTCTATATCCCCCTTAGTCTTGTTGGCAGGCATGAAAAGGGGAGTAGGGATTTCAGGCCTTACTTGTTCAGGTAAAGAAGGTAGTGGTATGTTGAGTTTACCTATGATGGCTCCTAATGCTATAGAATTTTGCATTTGAAGATGCTTATGGGAATCCACCAGAGTTTGGATATCTGTTTGTTGGCTCTTGATAAGAGATGTCAAACCTCAACTTGTGAAGTGAGAGAGGAGTTGGAGTCTTACAATGATGTGACTTGACCATGTAGAGACTGAATTTACAGATTTGTTGAAGTGGATCCAGGCTGATAAGAGCTGCCAGATGTGCCAAAGTGTTCTTCTATAGCCTATTTGATCCCTTCCATTAGCAAAGCTGAGGGCTTATATATGCTCTGGTGAAGTTGATCTAGCTGTACTTTGGTCTCATTTGAGTGAGTAATCTGTTTCTGGATCACTTCATGGAGATTGGAAATAGATAGTTTGAGGTTTTTGACTTCCTTCTCAATAGAGGCAAGATCCATCCTCGCCATTTGCTCAGAAAAATGGTTGAATTTAGAAGAGATCTTCTCTTGAGATGGTATGATCATGTCCATTTTCTCATTCACCAGTTTCCTGATTTTGTCTTCATGGCCAGTGAGTTTGATTTCAAGAGCCTTACCAAACAGATGAAATGCTTTGAGCTGAGCTTTGTATACATCTGTAATGGCATCATAGACAGCTTCTGGACTCAAGTCTTTTGCATTGCTTCCCATAATAGTGACATACTCTTCGCTAAATCTGGCCAGAACTTGATTCATCTCTAAGGCAAAGTCCTCAGACAGCCATGCATCCACATTCCCATCTGGCTCAGCATTATTGACAATTTTCTCGTTTTGATCCTCAACCTCTTCATTGTAAGCAAGAATGATGGCTTGATAATCTTGGTTGCTCATGTTTGAAGTCAGAAGATGTTGTGAGAAGTTGACCAGTCCAGAGATCTGCTCTACTAGTAGATCATCTACAGAAGTTGGTTGAGAGGCAGATTCCTATAGCCATTGAGAAAGTATGTGAGGTTGTTGAGGTTGAGAGGTGGATGGTTCATCAGAAACTCCTGTGACTGAGATCACAGTTTAACTCACAGTTTGCTCTGTGGTTTTGACAGTGTGTTGTCCTCCACTTATAGTGGGAACCTCCAATTGAATTAGAGGGGATTTGACTGGGTTACTATCATGTACACTGGATGCCTCAAACCCTTGTGTGTCTTGCAACACACTGGCACTTGAATGTGCTATGCTTTCCTCCCCTATGACAGGATCATGGGAAAGTGTACTCCTAGCTTCAACTACAGAGGCAATTTCTGCTAGGGTTGTGAAGGGAGTTGTTCATTCATAAAGAACCTCCAATTGAATTGGAGAGGATTTAGATAGCTCCCCCCCAGGGGTACTACCCTCAAACCTTTCAGTTTGTGAAGGTTGTTTTGCACATGAAGGTGCATTAGAGGTATCCATGGGGTCTTCAGTAAAGACTGATGAACCCCCCATGTTTGTGATGGTGTCATCAAGGTCTACCCCAGCATGTAGCCTCTCACCATCTAAATGAGGTGTCTGGGTGGTGAGCAAAGCTTCTTGAGCTAAGTCACTTGATTTTTGGTGCACTTGAGAAATAGATTCAAGTGGAATTGGAATAGAAGAAATATTAGATAGAAGAGATTGTTGCTCAGTTGTGAGTGTTGGTAGCTCCCCCTGAATAGATGAGGGAGCTTCAAGGGATGTGCTCTCATAATGTGTGCTTTCCTTATTTCTCCTACCATATACTTGAATTGCTTCTTGTGCAGGCTGTGCAAACTCATTCCTGGTTGTTTTTACAACTGCATCATGTTGGGAGGATGTAGAGGAGGATAGAGTGGTCAGCTCAGTTTGTTTACTTTTTTTGGATCTTTTGACCTGAGATGGTTCTCTTTTACCTCTCTCCTCACTACTCTCAGTTATCACAGCTAGGTTTATCCCATTTCTCTTCTTTTTACTGACCTCACCTTTTTAAGAAGATGAGGTAGTTGGTTTCCTAGCTTCTAAAGGTTGTGAAAGAATGGTTGCAGCTTGGGAAGATCCATGTTGGTGATCCTGTGTTTGTACTTCCACAGGTACAGGAATCATAGTTGTACTAGATTGTGCATTAGATCTCATGTCAGGCATAGGATAAGGATAATTCCTAAATCTCTCCAACATAAATGGAGTGATTTTCAAACTTAAATTCACCTTATTCTTTGTAGTAAGTGAGCCAAATATTATTTTGGACACTTGCTTACAGTTGCCTATTTTAGTACTATCTATACCATTCAGTAGGTGTATGTCAGCTACATTATTATTTAAAGTGGACATAATAAATCTAGGAAAGACCAACATTCAGGTGTCTGTTATGGGCAATTGAATACACCATCTTTTGCAAAACACTTGAGATATTGTCATATCATGTTTTTCTGTAAGTAAAGGCCCTTACTACAGATTCGAAGATGAATGACCACTCCTTCCTTAGATTGGTTCTGTTTAAGCTTGATAGGTTGATTCTCCCACCATAATTGATGAAGTCCATGAACTCAGTAAGCTCATCAGGAGTTGGTACCTCCACCAGATTCTCAGTTGGCAGCCCCAAAGCTCTATTCACATCTTGGTCATTGTTTTATTCGTTGGCCTCCAATTGTGCATGTCACCACCATAGAAAGAGAGTTATTGTTAACATCAGTCCTCACTACAGCTATAGTCCAGAATTCATGCAGCAGATCTAGATACAGTACTGGATTTGCAGTCAAAGCACCTGCAAGATAGGATTCAGACAGCAGCTTCATAAACCCCTTAAAACTATGAGGAGCTTGGTTTGCATCAGTAAAAGCTAGATAGTTGGTTCCTTTATTTGGGATAGATGACCTAGCAACATTTTGGGCCATTGTTGATTGATGAGAATGAATGGATAAGAAAAATTTCGAAGAAATAATGAAAAACGAGAGAGAAAATGGTTTCGGATTGAAAGCTAGGTCACTTTAGATCTCGAAAGTTATAAGTAAGAGTTTGTATCGAGAAGTCTGGGTATTTATAGTAAAAGTAGATGACTTGTCGAGAACTCAAAATAGACATTTGGAGTTTGTCTATCGAGAAGTCATTTTGAGAAGTGAAGTACATGTCGAGAAGTCATTTTAAATTACTCTTAAAGAGAACTCAAACTTAACTTATCGAAATGTCAAATAAATACCCAGTTTGTCCAAAAAGTGGACTGAACTGATTCTAACTTTTATTTAAATAAATTCAAAATACAATTAGAATAAATTTTTCAAAAGTATTTTACCAAAATAATTTATCAATTTAAATTATCTCAGTTCTGAGTTACTGATAAGTCAAAAATTGTACTTGTAGAGAACTCTGTGAATGAACACTACTAGAGAACTCTACAAGGACTTATCGATAAGTCATTTTAAGCCTCGAGAAGTCACTCGAGAAGTCAGTGAGTTAACTTATCGAGGACTCACTCGAAAAGTCCTAAAATGACTTGTCGAGAAGTCAATTTATACTTATCGAGAACTCAGTTCTCTAAATACTTTTGGTTATTGCAATTCTGCCTTGTGTTAATTTTACATATTAAGAATATAAATTAACAACTGAGCAGTTTACTTAGAATTTGAGAAATTCCAAGTTAATTGAATTTGAAAAACAAATATACAGATATTTCTGAAATATTTATAATTCATATTTCAGTTAATTTCTGTTCAATCAAATTAATTTTAATTTACTGGAGATTAATCTGCTACAAAACACTAGCTGAGTTCTTGCCTTAGGATGAAGAATTAAGCAATCCATTTTCACCTACAAATCTAGTGAAAGTTAATTCAACCAAAGGTTTAGTAAAAATGTCAGCTAATTATTTTTATGTTGGTACAAAAATGAGCTTAATGCTATATCAGGATACAGGTCTTTGAAAGACAAAATTGACATCTTCCACTGGAACTCTTTTTGTCAACCCTCCATTTAGCAAAATATGTATCTGTGAGACAAACAGCTCCAAAACTGATTCCCTTGGGATACCATAATCCCAAGTTGAGCTTCCTTCCAGTATCTGAAGATCTTCTTTCTCCCCCTGAGGTTGTGCAATCAAACTCAGGTATATGAGATGAGCTTCCATTTCTATGGTTCTCTTGTTGAGTAGTTTCTTCATTTCTTTAGTCTGACAGACTTCACAAACTTCTACTTTGAGTAAGCTCCATCTTAGGCATGTCTCTTACCAACTCCTTTTTGACAAGGTGTTAATTTTCTTGAAAATCAAATGAGACGGATTTTTAAGCCAGAGCTTGTTTATTTCTCCTGATACCTTGGTGTAGAAGCAACAAATACCATCCTTATTTGTTGAGTCAAAATCTTCAACAAACAAGCTTCCTTTCCTTGCTCCTTTCAGAACAACTTTATAAGTTTTCTTGCTAATAGCAGTGCATTCTTCTTGTTGAATAAGACTTCAGAACATTGTCTATAATATGCTAATTTTGAAAAGATTCACTTCAAGATCAGCTGCCAGTGCTACATCATTTAAAGACAACATTTTCAGAACAATCTTGCCATATCCCATTTTGAATCCTTTGATGTTGTCTCCAAAGGTCACCAATGGGCCAACTTTCTCCTCAAACTATGATAGCAGGGCTTTACCACCAGTCATATGCCTGGAACATCCACTATCTATGATCCAGATGACTTTCTTCACTTGCCCTACACACAATGAGTCTTAAGTGTGTTTGGAAACCCAAGCAGTATTGGGTAGTTTCTTCTTGGTAACTTGTTCAGTAGAAGTAGAATGAGTTATTTTAGAAGAAATAGAAGTCAGTGACTATTGTGCATGTTTTCCTTCTGATGTGGACTCATTTCTTGATTCTTTAAGGTCTACTCTCAGTTTGTGGCAACTCTTCATTACCTTCATGTTGTAAGGAATGCAGTCAAACTTGTCACAGAATGAATAGAGTTCATTTGAATTTGCTTCATTGTATTTGCAAGCAGGGTGGATAGAAAACCTAGAGTTGTGCACTTCGTGTAACACTTCATTCTTCAATTAAGTTACATTAGGAATCCAAACTCTGGATGAAAATCTACACAAACCTTGATTAACTCTTCGAGTACACAACTCTTCTCCCGTCAAAGTATCCAATTCTTGCTCCACAACTCCTTCTTGACACTTTCTGATCTTTTTCATCAATGCTGGTTGGAAGATAACTTCATATAGTTGCTCTTGACTTTCACTAGGTACTCGAACCTCAATCTCCATTCTTTCCGAGTCTTGTGCTAGTTCTTCTGCAATCCTAACCATATTCAACTTCTCTTTTCTACTCAAGGCATCAGCCACCACATTGGCTTTATTGAGGTGATAATTAATCGAACAATCGTAGTCTTTAATCAGTTCTAACCACCTTCTCTGTCTCATGTTCAAATCCTTCTGCGTGAATATGTACTTCAAGCTCTTATGATCCGTATAAATATCGCATTTCTCTCTATACAAGTAATGACGCCATAACTTTAGAGCAAACACTATAGCTGCCAACTCAAGGTCATGAACTGGATATTTCTGCTCGTGAGGCTTTAGTTGTCTGGAGGCATACGTAATGAATTTGTCGTGTTTTATTAATACACAACCCAATCCTTTCAAAGAAGCGTCGCTATAGATCACAAAGTTTCCCGTCTCATTTGGCAATGCTAATATTGGAGCTGTCACTAACCTCCTTTTCAATTCCTAGAAACTTTCTTCACACTTTTCCGTCCAAATGAACTTTTCATTCTTCCTGGTCAACTTGGTTAATGGGGATGCAATCTTTGAGAAATCTTTTACAAACCTTCGATAATATCCAGCTAATCCAAGAAAACTTCTTATTTCTGTTGGAGTCTTCGGTTGCTCCCACTTGGATACGGCTTTAATCTTTGCTGGGTCTACTTTAATACCTTCCTTACTCACCACATGTCCAAGAAATTGTACTTCTGTCAGCCAAAACTCACACTTGGAGAACTTAGCATATAATTTCTTTTCTCTCAATTTCTGAAGGGCAATCCGTAGATGCGTTGCATGATCTTCTGGATTCTTTGAATATATAAGGATGTCATCAATAAATACAATAACAAACTTATCCAGATACTCCTTATACACCCTATTCATTAGATCCATAAAAGCTGCTAGCGCATTTGTCAATCCAAACGACATCACTAGAAACTCATAATGGCCATACCTTGTTTTGAATGTCATTTTGGGGATATCTTCAGGCTTTATCTTAAGTTGGTGGTAGCCAGACCTTAAATCAATCTTTGAGAAGTAACACGCTCAGTTAAGCTGATCAAACAAATCCTCGATGCGTGGCAAGGGATACTTGTTCTTTATTGTCAACTTATTCAACTCTCTGTAGTCAATGCATAATCTCATACTCCCATCTTTTTTCTTTACGAATAGCACTGGAGCACCCCACGGAGAAACACTGGGTCGAATAACTCCCTTATCCAATAGTTCCTGAAGTTGCTTATCCAATTCTTTCATTTCCATTGGGGCCATCCTATATGGAGCTTTAGAAATTGGTTCAACTCCAGGGTTCAAATCAATGGAGAACTCTATCTCTCGATCAGGTGGCAATCCTGGTAACTCTTCTGGGAAAATGTCAGGGAATTCTCTCACTATGGGAATCTCATCCAAAGTAGGGGTCTCTTTCTTCATATCCACCACATGAGCCAAATACGCCTCACATCCATGCCGCAACAATCTCTTTGCTTGCATTACTGAAAGGAACTTTTTATCCTGCCTCTGCCCTTGGTAGCTGATTCTTTTATTATCTGGGGTATACATAACAACTCTCTCTTACTTATATTCAATATTCGCCTTATATAGAGACAACCAATCCATGACTAAAATAACATCAAAGTCTCCCAACTCGAAAGGTATTAGGTCAATAGGGAACATATATCCTGAAATCTCTAAGGAGCATTTTGGACAAAATTGACTTACAGGCACTTTATCTTTATTAGCCACTTCCATGGTCAAAGGTTCCTCTAAGTCTTCCAATATTAATTGCATTTTATTTACACAATTCACAGATATAAAAGATTTGGACACTCCCGAATCAAACAAAATGTTAACAGGTACGGAATTACGAAAAAGCGTACCTGCAACCACATCGGAATCATGAGCTGGAGATTTCTTGGTCATCTTAAAAGTCCTAGCTCTAGCAGTACTGGTTGCTGGTCCTTGGGACACGCTCCTTCCAACATTTCCTTGGGTCACCGACTTGCAATTCCTAGCTATATGTCCCACTTTACCGCAACTAAAACAAGTTACTCCCTGAGTCTCAGTCTTACACTCCGTGGAATAATGACCCTTCTGGCCACACTTAAAATAGTTGATATTTTCTTGGTACTGTCCACCGTGCTTCTTCCCACATGTCTTACAATTAACCACTGGCCTGCTAACCCTTGTCGAGGTAGAGTTAACTGAAGTGGTACTGGGCCTAGCCTGAGGGAAATTCTGTCTTCTGAACTTCTTATCCTTATTCCTTCCAGACCAATGCTAGAACTTCTGACTAGCTACACCTGATTCTGACCTAGCCGGTCCACTTTCAAACTTTCTTTTCTTCTCACCCTGCTCCTTGGCAGCCAACCTCTGATCACTTTCTATCACTAGGGCATCCTGGACCACCGAAGTATATGTCTTGAGTTGTAAAACTACAATTCTACTCCTTATTTCTGGCTTTAACCCTTGTTGAAACCGCTTCGCTCGTTGAGCTTCTGAACTCACGTATTCCGGTGCTATACGGGCCAACTCCGTAAACTTCGCTTCATATTCCATAATACTCCTATCTCCTTGTTTCAATTCCAAAAATTCCATCTTCATCTGACTCTGGAGACAGTCCGGAAAGTATTTCTCCAAAAACAACTCTATGAATCTGGCCCATGGAACAGGACCTTCTCCTTCTAGGGCTCGCGTAGACTCCCACCAATCATTCGAATCATTCTTCAGAAAATAGCTAGCATAATCTGTCTTTAAATCCTCACTCAACTTGGTGAGCGCAAACGCCTTTTCCATCTCCTTTAACCATATCCTGGCAGCAACAGGATCTACCTCTCCTTTAAATTCTGGGGGCTTCACTGCCTGGAAAGACTTGAAACTAACACCCTGATTTGTCCCCCTCATCTCATGCTGCTGCTGGATTTGTAGTTGCTGCTGTTGGATTTGCCGCTGTTGTTGTTGTATGAGCTGTTGTTGTTGTTGTTGTTGTTGTTGCTGCTGCAATTGTTGTTGCTGCTGGAATTGTTATTCCTGTTGGGCCAGCTGTGTTGACTGTTGACGCAACAAATTCATCAATTCACTCATGGAAGGATCCCCAGCATATCCGTTATTGGGTTGAGAGTTCCTCTTTAGTGGCATCTCCTGAAACATAACAGTCATATATATATATAAGAAAATGGATTGCTCCAAGCAGTTTATATTTAAGCATCAGGAGAGCGTTGCCACTAAGACAATATCCTCATCCCCAGTTTAATTGGATCCATCCTGAGTGAATAATCATAATCTAAAAATGCTAGCAACAGAAGCAACAATAATAGTAACAATAATAATAGCAACACACAATATATATAAAACTGAACAATGAAATAAAGCAGCTACAATACAATAACCAACAGGAATCCAACTACTACAACTGAAATCCAACTGAAAGGAAACCAACCAAATACACATCAAAACTGGTTGTCATAGCAGCCTCCACTTACTACAAACTATCACAACATAATATACATATACAAGGTAAACAACTACAGAACTTCTGGAAGTCAACTCTGAGCTATGTATCTCTCTGCTGCAATCCTGGTCTAACCACTACCACTGCCACCGATAGAACCTAGCTCAAACACTAGCCAGTTCACTAGGTCCTGTACTGCACAGCCCTGAACTCTGAGCTAATGAAACGGTCAATGGATCTAGCCCTATCAACAGCCATCTGGGTCAACGATCGCACATGGGTCTTCACCTCAGGGGAAGGGGCAGAAATGCCCTGGAAAGGTGCAATAGGTACCTGATCAAGCTGAGCAGCCAATCCCAGACTCTGATCTCTGATAAAAGAGGTGTTCACCGCTTGGTGAACATGGTAAGGGATCGGTGAAGAAGTACCACTAGGGGCCATAGGAGCACTGGAGGTCTCGACGGGGAAAAACTTGGACCACAGCCGGGAGGAAAATCCCTAACGGCAGACACATACCTACGTACCCAATGGGGACGATTACTAGGTCCAAGGATGTCTCTCGGCATAAAGGAAGGAACTGGTGGAGGAGGCATAGGGGTCTCCTCAGCAACAACATCCAGGGTCCTCTCATAATCTGAGTTATCTGGGTCAGAAGGATTCTCCCGAGATGGAGAACTCGAAATCACAATAGGCCACTGCCAACATAATAAATATACAGGGAAGACACAACTAGGTCAAGGCAATTCTATCAAAACATTTAATAGATGTCAGGGTAACTCCGTCGGAACCCTTGACTGACTCTAAAGGTTTGCTCCTCTATATGAGTTGCTGACTCACACCTTAAGACTCACTTTAACACCTATTTGACACAATCCCTAACCTGGATCAGGGACTTGAACCTGTAGCTCTGATACCAACTGTGACGGCCTCAACCCCGGAGTCAGGAGTCGACATCACCAAACACTAATACCAAAATATTAACAACAAGATTATTATTAATATATACAAACTTGACCCCAAACTAAGATCCGATCCAGGTTCAAGTATGATTCAGGTTCACATTATTACAACCCATTTATTCAACATCTACACACTCTAACTTTATTCAGCAACTCATCAGACCGCACATGGCCTGACAAACACTACCTCAGAGGAGCCGGGTCCTGAAGGGGCGGGAACACGGGTATGTCTGACTGGTCTTCTAGGCATCTGCGATATATACATAACAGGTTGCAAGGGTGAGCATAATTCGCTCAGCAGTACCAACATATGAATAACAGGATAAAAACAGTAATATAAACAATAATAGGAACAGAGCTATAATCATGTGAACAACATTATGAAAATCTGAGATAACTGGATATCACTGACTAGCATGCTTTATCAAAACAATGTAGTAGTGTGTTGTGTAAGTACCAGAGTCCAATTTTAGCATGCTATTCACATTTATAAAACCATTGTATCAACTACTTATACCCTTACGGGAATCACAAATCCAAATCAGATACGTAACGGATATGTGAAGACAGCTGATCAGGCTATCAACACCATACGGCTCTAACTACCATCCCATTTACCTATTCCAGAACTCAGAGACTAGCTAGGTCTCTGACCAGCTGGACTAATAGGTTATATATTGCGCGCAACCGAATTATCCTCTTACGTCACCTCAATAGGCCCCCTAGCCCTAATGTATCCCATATCTGATCGTTTTATCCAGTTTCCAAAACACTTGTACCTATCTCATTTCAAAACCATTCATTTTACCAGCACACATATAAAATCCATTTCGCAAATCATTTCATTTGAGATAGGTACCTTTTGAAGTTACTTTTCCCCAAAATAATTTGAAAATAGTGTTTTATAACTACAGGGGATGCGTAACTTAAAACGTTTTTGTTCCATTAAAAGAATAAAACATTTAGCAATTAATACGTACTGAACCATAAAAGAATGGTCAGGGGTACTTTCCTTGCAATGCTTTCGAAACTCTAAGTAACTCTTACGCGAACTTCGGTTCAGGTGGAACTCGACTGGAACCTATGAACATGAAATACCCTAATCAGTTATATCGACATGCTTGATATCCTCAAACCTTAATAATTCAATCCGACAAACCGACTCGTATAGTTATTATACACATAATCACGTAATCACGTAATTCGAACACAAACAGGGGTAACACATATAATATAAATAAATAAGTTTTAAATTATATTTTTAGAAAATTTTGGCAGCAACTCCTTTGTTTATAAGCCTACCCATCGATTACACACGTCAACAATCGCTATAATCCACAAATTTCATTCCAACACCAATTCCACATTCACGTATCTATTTATGTATAATTCCAATATACGATTTATTTTCAAAAATATTTTATACAAATCATTTTATTTATTTATAAAATTTAGGACTCGGAACAAAGTCATCATCGTCCACCGTTGACTCACCGAAGTTCATCGTCAACGGCGGTATAATTTATTGGTTCCCGTTATCTTACGGGTTTCCAAATAAATTACGTCGGTTAAAATAATTTTCCCGCAATGAAAATTTTTATATCACGAATATTATTCATTTATTTTCCTGTAGAAAAATAGGAAATAAAAATCAATTTTATAAAAATATCAAGCCCAACTGCATACTCTCGGCCCAACAGGAGAGCCCAAAATATGGCCCAACTGCAAGCCCAATAACATAGTCCAAGCAAAACAGAGAAGCACAGCACCACGGACACCATCACGGCCAACACGCACACAACACAATCACACACACATAGAGCACGAACACACACACGTCACAGTACACACATACACATCATAAATATATACATACAGGTATATACATAACAACAGCAAGGAGAATTGACTGAAAACTGAACAAGACAACCAGGAATAGTTACCGAAAGGACAAGCCGGAGAAACGGCCGGAAAAGCAACAGGAAACAAACCAACCGGAGATAACAGCGGCGGCCGGAAAAGCAAAAAGGAGAAAGGATGACAACTGTAGTGAAGCCGAGGAAGGAAGGAACACAGAAGGACAGAAACAGAAGTAACAGAGAGAGAGAGAGACGAGAGATGTTTTCGAGAGAGAGAGACAATAGGAACCGTGAGTGAACAAGGAGAAAGAAGAAAACCCCTGTTGTTTTTTATTATTTTTTCTACTTCTCTGAAATTGCAACACCTGGCAGCATGTTTACTGAGAAGTA
Source organism: Apium graveolens (assembly GCF_009905375.1). Classification (NCBI taxonomy): domain Eukaryota; kingdom Viridiplantae; phylum Streptophyta; class Magnoliopsida; order Apiales; family Apiaceae; genus Apium; species Apium graveolens. The sequence continues at coordinate 118,526,618 of NC_133648.1, forward strand.
AACACGTACCAATTGCGATAAATATGAAGGTTTAAGGGCCCAATTTGTCCAGATAATTTGAAATTAACGAGTTGAGGTGCGCAAAAAATGAGTTCATAAAATTACGGAAATAAACCCAAAATATCATAAATATCCAAATGTTTATGAAAACATTAATTTTGAAATTTTAAAACAATTTTTAAGGTGCACTTTAAAGATTTCCATAATTAAATATGGATTTTACAAATAAACACAATCAAAAAGTCATTTAAAAATAAATAATTAATGAAATATTGATTTCTCAATTTTATAAAGTCCTAAAAATAATTATTGAAATTATAAAATTATAAAACTAATTTTAGAAATAATCCAAATATTTATGGAATTAAAATTGCAATAAAATCACTTTTACAAGCGAAATAGAATCGTATAACTCACTAATAAATCACATAATCCAATCCTCATATTAACATATCACAAATGAATAAGTAACAATTAACAACTACTGCCAAAATCAATACACATATTTATTTAATTATTTAAACCTTTATTACACTTTGAAAATATTAAAAAAAAAGAATATACACGAGTCGTTATATCTACTGAATGTAGACTTGTCGATAACACTAAGTTTTCTAGTCAAGGAATGACTTGTCGATATCTCCAATCTTCAGTTCTTCAATTTTGCTTGTCGATATCTTCCTGAGTTCTTTAGTAGCTTTCCTGACTTCTCCACTATGAATTCATTCATTTCTTCTATCCCGGTGGATATTGCTCATCCGTCGAGTAGTGATTATATTCCGACAGATGTGCCTAACAGCAGTCATCCGTCGACTAGCCAAACTACTATTCCGATGGATGTTCCTCATCAGTCGGTACTCTCTGCAACTTGAATGACTTCTCGATAAGCCATTCTGGAGTTCTCAAATGACTTCTCTATAACATTAAATCTGTGACTTGTAGAGATCTTGAATTAGAGTATTTTTCTCCAATCAAATTTATTCAACTCCAAGCTTCTTCAAAATTCTTCTGAGGCATGATCTTCTTGATCTTCTTCCAGATAGAATCCTTAGGCTTGATACTGTTTCAGGAAAAAGACTCCAGTCTGCTCCTTTGTATTTTAACAGACTTTAAGTGTTACAAGTACAAAATACAAATTTAGATAACAATACAACCTACTCGGGGTTGACAAATTGTCTTAGTCTTGTTAAAGTACAGGCATGTCTTTTACAATAGAGGTTGAAGTTGATGGAAGTGCATCATTAGAACCACCTGTGACGGATGTCACAGTTTGACTCACAGCCTGAGTTGTGGTTATGACAGTTTATTGTTCCACACTTGTAGTGGGAACCTCCATTTAAATTTGAGCGGAGTTAGCTAGGTTACTGTCATGTACTCTAGCCTCAAACCCTTGTGGTTTCTTTAAAACACTGTCACTTGAAAGTGTTGTACTTGCCTCCCCATAGCGGGATCATTGAAAATTGAACTCCTAGCTTCAAGGGTGAGAGCAATCTTAGCTAGGGTTGTGAGGGGAGTTGTTCCCATAAGAGGAACCTCTAATTGAATTGGAGAGGATTTAAATAGCTCCCCCTCAGGAGTACTACCCTCAAACCTTACAACCTGTGAAGGTTGATATGCACATGAAGGTGCATTTATATCTATCGTAGGGTCTTCAGTGAAAACTGATGAAACCCCTGTGTTTGTGTTTGTGTTGGTGTCATCAAGGTCTACCCCAGCATGTAGCCTCTCACCAATAAATATGGTTTCTGGGTGGTGAGCACAGTTTCTAGAACCATGTCACTTGAGGTTGGCAACACTTTAGAATTAGATTCAAGTGTTTATGTAATAACCCCAATTTTTGGAAATTTTCGAAACCCTGATAAATAGTAACTTTTGTTGACTATGCTGATTAAGGAAAATTATCAGACCACGCTATAAAGGAGTACTGTTATGAAAATTCTAAGATCGTATTAGTATTCTATAAAGTAAATGAGTGTATGTAAAGGTCGTTAGAATTCGAATCCAGACACTTTAATTTTTCCCGAAAATCCACCAGATACCGAAAGAATGGAGTATAAGGTAACATGATTAAAAGGATTTAAATTCAAGTATTATAAGAGAGGATCATAAAAGGAATATAAAATATTAAGAAAGGTTTAGGGAACTCAAGTAATAAGATCCCGGATATGATCCCTCAAACGACGAACGAAAATGAAAGTTAAGCGAACCGTATAACAGATAAGTGGTCATTAGCCAAGTAATTAAGCACTAATAAAGGAATTAGCACAATATGAGATCATCAAGCCTTAGGGAATTGACATGTGGCAAGTTGGTGACATAAGGAAGGTGATGTGAGCATGGTTAATAGATATTTGTGCAAGTTAACAAGTAACCAAGCTAAACACCACACAAATCACCAAGACAAATCAAAGAAGCATTCTCAAAACTTTGTGATTTTAGTGAATAGTAATTTCAAAACTTTAACTTTGTGTTCTTGAATTCTTCTACAAGATCAAGCTTGTAGGAGGTTAGATCAAGGCTCCCTAAGGCTTCCTAGCAACTTATCACCCACCAAGGAAGGTATAAACTTCAAACCCTAGCCTTTAATTTATTTGATTAGTAAGTTTAATGGTTGGTTTTTTTGAATTAGAAGCATGGATTATGATTATTAGTAGTTTGGTTTGATTTGCAAGTGATTTGGTAATTGAATCTTGGTTTTTGGTTAATGAATCTTGATTATAGTGCATAGGTCTTGTTTGTGGTTGAATGAGTTGGAAAACTTGGGATTGGGGACTGACTTTTCCTTGATCTAAGTTGTGTTTGATCTATTGTTGATGGTTGGGTGGTTGTAGTGAATTGGTAAGGAATTGGAGTAGTATAATTATTGGTAATCACGTAAACATAGCCGTCGTAATTCCCATTTTCATTCAACTACTTATACTTAGTGTTCGGCACAGAAAGCTCACTGACCAATCTGTAACTTTGCCATTTTTAGCTAGATTGTGTCGTAAGCTTTGTTTCGGTATGTGGTTCGCTTAGATCCGATGTACAGTTTAGGAGAAACGACCGTTTTAAGTAACGGCATTTCACGAGCGAACCATTACCCCTCGCTTAACTTTGAAACCTTGTTTAAGGCCCTTAAAAGACTAATTGGATTACAAAACACTTATGTAAGGAGGATTAGGCAGTTGGTAGAGTACTCGCAAAAGAGTCGCCCTAAAATTCATGACGGTTAATTTATTAAAATTAGTGGAGCCGAGGGTACGCGAGCGATTAACGCAAATCGTTAAGCGTATAAGCGACCGTTAGGGTATGAGTGAGTTTTGAGTAGTTTCTTAAGCGACCGTGGTCTAACTCCGGCTTATGTTATTGTTCATAGGTTACCGGACCCACTCTAAGCTTAATTCTACCCCGGAACGCTCAGGCAAGTTTTCTACCCGTTATACTGTTGTTGTGATGTAAATATATTGATGCATTATCTTGAGATAAGTGCATTACTGTTATTAGCAAATCTTGCGATATATTGGAGCATGTTGATATGGTATATATATGCATGTTGTGAAATCTTGATATTCTATTATCAATTCAAATGCTTATAAACTGCATAATACTTATGCTAGAGATAAGCTGTAGTTGCGTATACCCTTAGTATAGGGAACCCAAAGGTGAACATTTTTCTAAACCGGGAGTCGATGTTCCCGAGTATAATATATGTATATTTATATATATATAGTTGTCTATAACTATTAATCAAATAAGGTATATTCGATGGTTTTGAATAATAATCAAACTATTTTTCGATTATTCAAATAAGGATCGTACTTTCGTATAAGTATATCTTATGTTATTTATTATTCGTTTCAAGTATGAGTTTTAAAACTTCTACTTCAATTATTTTTATAAATATTATCCTTTATGTGAATATTATTTAAATAATAATATTCAGATATTTTCTAATATATCAGGACTGATTTATTTTATTAAATCATCATTACTCTAAACATTCTTTAAAATGTTTTCGAGTCTTCAAAATGATTTTAAAAGTTAAAGCGGATCCCAAAACTTGTTTTCAAATTTAAGATCTCCCTTTCGAAGGGGACTTGAATACTTGCTCAAAAATCTAAGGGATCTGGCTCTGTGGTGTATTTTATATTTACAACGAGGTTGCTGTTTTGAGAAAACAATTTGATTACTTGCCCAATGTTCGGGAAGTAAGTCCATCTAATTGAGTCGGCATAAGCGACAGGCCGGGATACAGTTTATGAAGGTGTAAGAGGCTGGGTGACAGTCTATCCACGCGTGAGTGGCCGGGTAACGGTCTAGCGCGAGGTCCCAATGCGGCCAGGGTGATTACCGGTGAGAAATTCATCCATCTATATTAGAAAAGGTTACTTAATGGGTATCTTTGCCTGATCAGCAAGTTATCAGGTTTATACCAAAGTTTTCTTCTTTCCAAATTCATTGGGTATTATAACTCTGTTTATACTTTTCATAACAGAGGGTTTCAAGGAATGTATGAGATATATATATAGGTGTATATATATCGGGAATTAATGAAGTATCTAGTAACTTTATTTCTTTAAATGATATTTCAAAGATTGAATCTATTCAAGTCTTATCTTGTAGTCTCATCTATGTGATGAACTTTTGAAACTGATTATACGTTGAACGGTGGTAGTTCAAGTAGTATTCGGAAAAGATATAAGTATATTGGAGTATCTTGTAACTTCATCTTTTCAACTTATATCTAGTAAATGATTATCTTATGCATGACAAAGATTTTCAGAAAAAACGTTGAGACAATGTTAGATATATGATATCACCTTGCAACGATATTTTTATACAGTTATAAACTAGAACTCTGTGTATATTATGCATGGAAGAGGACTTCCAAGATTTTGAAAAGTATATATACATATATAATGAATATTTTACGACTTGGTCGCGTTAAGATATCAAACTTGGTTCATTTCTGCTTGACCAAGACTTTCATGAGTACTATGAAGATGCTCATATATTGTTAATTATTATATATGTTATTTCAGTGGGCTTGTTGCTCACCCTTGCTTTATTCTTTCATCATACAACAACATCTAGACAAGATAAACAGGACCAAGCTCCTAATTTAAGAGCAGATAGGAAATGTTTCACAGTTTCTTGTAGGCGTTGATGCCGCTGTAGCTGAGGTAGAACTACCAATAGGCTAGGTTTTCAACTGTTGATGTACCAGACTTATGTATATTTATGAATTGTAATAATGGCAAAGAAAATGTAAATTTATTCAGAAACCCTTTTAAGGTGTAATGGTTTATAATTGTGGAATAAAATGACTTGTGTTATTTTAGGTATTCATCTCTGAGACTATAACTTGTGGTGTGTGCGTATATTATGGGGTCACCGTATGCAGTAGTTGGTTATTTATTAAGATTGAGTGTTATTAAGGGAAATGGAACTCGTGACAACCCGGATCCCCGACCCCGGATTTGGGGGTGTTACAGTTTGAGTATAGGATGAAGAAATTTTAGAAATTATACTTTGAAACTCATATTGGAGTGTTGGCATCTCCCCCTGAGTATAAGAGGGAGCTTCAAGTGATGTGCTCTCCTTGTGTGTGTCATCCTTATGTCTCCTTTTATACACTTAAATTTGTTCAAGTGATGGTGCAGACTCTGTACAGGGTGCATTAGGGTGGTTGCTTTTTTCAATAGAGACACCCTGTTGAGAGGATGTCCCTAGAGTCTGTTTGTGTCCCTGTTTTACAACTACATCCTTTTGGGAAGATGCAGAGGTGGATTTAGTGGTCAACTCAGTTCGTTTATCCTTCTTTGTCTTTTTGACCAATGGTGACTCATGTTCTGTTTGTTCCTCACCACTCTCATTGACAAGGTTGCCTACTTTCTCTTCTTTTAACTTACTCCATCCTTTTGAGAGGATGAAGTGGTTGGTTTCCTAGTTTCTAATGGTACAGAAGGAAGGGTCTCAATATTGGAAGGTCCCTGTTGGTATTCCTGTGTTTGTACTTCCACAGGTGCAGAAACCATTAATGTACTAGATTCAATATTTGACCTCATGTCAGGCATGGGGTAAGGGTAAGTCTTAAATCTCTCCAACATAAATGGAGTGAGTTTGAGACTTACAGTTACATTGTTCTTTGTAGGAAGTGAGCCAAATATAATTTTAGACACTTGCTTACAATTGTTTATTTTTGTCCTATCTATACCATTAAGTAAATGAATGTCTGAAACTTTATGAATTAAAGTAGACACGATAAACCTAGGAAAGAAGATTTCTTTACCTGTTGCAGCTAGGGGCATTGTGAGCCTGGTGGAAAGTTCTTCCAGGATCAATAGACCAACATTCAAGTGTCTGATGTGGGCTATAAAGAACACCAGCTTCTGCACCACACTTGATATGATGTCATATCATGTCTTTCTGCAGGTGAAGGCCCTCACTATAGAATTAAACAAGAAAGACCATTCCTTCCTTAGGTTTGTTCTGTTCAGACTTTCTATGTTGATTCTTCCACCATAGTTGATGAAGTCCATGAACTCAGCTAGCTCATCCTGTGTTAGAACCTCCACCAGATTTTTAGTTGGAAGACCCAAAGCTTGATTCACATCTTTCTCAGTGAACTCCACATGTTGGCCTCCAATAGAGCAGTTTACCACTATAGATGTATAATTGTCATGTATAATTGTCCTTACTACAGCTATTGTCCAGAACTCATGCAGGACATCCAAGTATAGGATTGGGTTAGCAGTTAAAGCACCTGCAAGATAAGATTCAGACAAAAACTTGACAAACCCCTTAAAAATATCAAGAGCTTGGTTAGCATCAGTGAAAGCAAGGTAGTTAGTCCCATTCTTGGGGATTTCAGCTCTAACATTGTTGAGTGCATTGTTGTTAAGTAAGAGTTAATGGGTAAGAAGAATTAAAGAGAAAGAGTTTGAAACGAGAGAGAAATCGGTTTGGATTTGATAATTAGGTCACTTAGAGTTCTCGAAGGCGTAAAGAAGTGTATGTCGAGATGTTTGGGTATTTATAATAAAAGGTAAATGACTTGTTGAGAACTCAGAATAAACGTTTGGAATTTGCTTATCGAGAAGTCATATTTAGAAAATATATACATATCGATATGTCATATTTCTGAGTCTTATCGAGAACTAGAAAAAAGACTTATCGAGATGTCAAATAAATACCCAGTTTGTCCTAAATGGACTGAATTGATTCCAATTTTTATTTGAATAAATCAAAATAAAATCAGAATAATTTTATCAAAAGTTTTTTACCAAATTAATTTATTAAGTTAAATTATCTCAGTTTGAGTTATCTATAAATCTAAAATTATACTTGTAGAGAACTCTGTAAATTAACACTTATAGGGAACTCTACAATGACTTATCAATAAGTCATAATAAAGCTTATCGAGAAGTCCCTCGAGAAGTCAGAAAATTTACTTATCGAGAACTCACTCGAGAAATCTTAAAATGACTTGTCGATAAGTCAATTAGGCTTATCGAGAACTCAATTCTCTATAAACTTTTGGTCACTTTGATTCTACCTTGTGCTAATTTTACATATTAAAATGCAAATCAACATTTAGGCAGTTTTCTTAGAATTGAGAAATTCCAAGCTAAATTTTGAATTTTGAAAAATAAATATGCAGAGATTTCTGAAATATTTGTAATTTATATTCCAGTTAATTTCCAATTAAATCAAATTAATCTTGATTTACTGGAAATTAATCTACTGCAAAACATTAGCTGAGTTCTTGCCTTAGGATGAAGGATTTAACATAACAATTTAACCTACAAGTCTAGTGAAAGTTGCTTCATCCAAAGTTTTATTAAAAATGTCAGCTAATTATTTTTCTGTTGGAATAAAAATGAGCTCAATGGTACCATTTGCATCATGTTCTCTAATAAAATGGTACCTTACATCAATGTGCTTTGTTCTAGAATGATTAACTGGATTAGCCCCAATAGATATAGCACTAGTATTGTCACACATATATAATTGGAATTTTGTGTAACACAGGGCCATAATCCATTAGCTGGTTTCTAATCCAAAGCACTTGAGCACATCAACTTCCAGCAACTATGTATTTAGCCTCAGCTGTGGAAGTTGACACAGATTGTTGTTTCATTCTATACCAGGATACAAGTCTTTGTCCAAGAAACTGACAGCTTCCACTAGTGCTCTTTCTGTCAACCCTGCATCCAGCAAAATCTGCATCTGTATCCAATAGCTTTAAAACCTGTTCCCTTAGAATACCATAATTCCAAGTTAGGAGTCCCCTTTAGATATCTGAAAATTCTCTTCACAACCATCAAATGTGATTCGTTTGTATTGGCTTGAAATCTAGCACATAGACATGTTGCAAACATGATGTCTGGTCTACTTGCAGTTAAGTATAGCAAAGATCCAATCATTCCTCTATAGCTTGAGATATCTACACTTTTGCCCTTTTTTCTTCATTTAACTTTATAGTTGTAGACATAGGTGTAGATACAGGTGAACAATCAACCATATCAAACTTTTTTAATAAATCCTTGACATACTTAGTTTGGATGATGAAGATTCCATCACTTCTTTGACTAACTTGAAGTCCAAGAAAGTAACTTATTTCCCCCATCATACTCATTTCATATTCACTCTGCATAAGATTAGAGAATCTTTGACAAAACTTTTCATTTGTAGAACCAAAGTTAATATCATCCACATAGATCTGAACTAGGATCATATCATTACTATGCTTCTTGTAGAAGAGAGTCTTGTTAATAGTATCTCTAGTGAATCCATGTTTAATCAAAAATTCTGACAATGTGATATACCAAGCTCTAGGTGCTTGTTTTAGTCCTTAGAGAGCCTTGAGTAACTTGTATATAAAATTTGGAAATTCTGGATCTTCAAAGCCAGGTGGTTGTTGCACATAAACTTCTTCTTCCAGCTCACCATTAAGAAAAGCACTCTTAACATCCACTTGATACACTTTAAAGTTTAAGTGTGAAGAAAATGCAAGAAAGATCCTTATTGCTTCAAGTCTTGCAACTGGAGCAAAAGTTTCATCATTGTCAATTCTTTCCTCCCGTGAGTAGCCTTTTGCAACCAACCTTTCTTTATTTCTGGTGACAATTCCATTTTCATCCATCTTATTCATGTACACCCATTTTGTTCCAATTACACTTCTGTTCTTTGGTGCAGGAACCAATTCCCAAACTTTGTTCCTTTCAAACTGATTTAGCTCCTCTTGTAATAACCCCAATTTTTGGAATTTTTTTGAAACCTTTATGAATAGTGATTTTGCTGATTTTGCCGAATAAGAAAACTTTTCATGCCACACTATGTAGGGATTCTTTTATTGATCTTCTGGGATATTATTAGTACTCTATGTGGTATATAAGTGTATGTAAAGGTCGTCAGAATCCAAATCCGAACACTTTGATTTTTCCCGGAAATCTACCAGATACAGAAAGAATTGAGTATAAGGTAACAGAATAAAAAGGATTTAAATTCAAGGATTATAAGAGAGGATCATAAAAGGAATATAATGTATTGAGAAAGGTTAAGGAAACCCAAGTAATAAGATCCCGGGTATGATCCCTCAAACGATAAACGAAAATGAAAGTTAAGCGAACCGTATAACAGATCAGCGGTCATTAGCCAAGTAATTAGAAGCTAATCAAAGAGGTTAGTGAGGATGATGTCATCAAACCAATAAGAGGAGGACAAGTGGGGGAGGATGACATAACAAGGTGACATAAGCATGACAAAGAAAGATGTGTTGTTGGTTGATTAAGAACCACACAAAAGTTACCATGGTAAAAAGTAATAAATCAAAACAAAAACACCAAAAACAACCAACCAACCATTCATTTCACCAAAAACACAACTTGACTTCTTTTTCTCCATTGAAGCTCTCGGCCTCTTTCTTAAGAAAAGGGAAGTCCAAGCTCCTCCAATTGCTAATTTACAAGGTAATTATCCTAGCTTCTCCTAGTTAAGTTACATACTTCCTAGGAATCTTAGCTTCAAAATCCTTTCCTAGCATTTCCTATAAATCATTCAAGAAGATGGTGAATAGTACTTTCTTGAAATTAATTTTTGTGTTCTTGATTTCTTTCAAAGATCAAGCTTGTAGGAGGTTAGATTAAGGCTTCCATGGGCATTCCAAGGATCTTTCATGGATTAAAAGCTTCAAGGAAGGTATAACTCTTCATGATCTTAGTCTTAAGTTTTGTTGTTTAGATTTCCTAATGTTTAGATGATGGGTTAGTGTAATGGGTGTGTAATCATGTTTAGAGCTTGTTATGAGTAGTTTAGTTGATGAGAGGAATGATTATTGTGTGCTTAGAGATTGGTTGGTTTTGTGATGTTTTTGGAGTTGGAAATCTTGGTTATTAGTTAATGAACTTAAGTAAACTCTTAGTTCATGATTGAGAAATAAGTATGAATTGGTAATATTTAGTTGTTGGGGTTGTTGTAGTATGGTATGGATGGATTTTGGTTGTATTAATGAATTGTGGTTGATTGGTGGTTGGTTTGGAGTATAATAAAAATTGGTAATCGCGTAAACATAGCCGTCGTAATGTTCGATTTACTTTAGACTGTTTTTGTTCATAACATCAGGACCCAAGAACTCACTGTTAGGTTTTGACCATTGCCATGATTAGATAGTTCATGTTACGATCTTCATTTTGATATGTGGTTCGTTTGAATCCGATGTACGGTTTAGGAGAAACGACCGTTTTAAGTAACGGCATTTCGCGACCGAACCATTACCCCTCGCCTTACTTTGAAACCTTGGTTAAGGACTTTAAATGACTAATTGGGGTATGAAACAATTATGTTAAGTGGATTAGGCAGTTGGTAAGGTACTCGCGAAAGAATCGCCTTAAAACTCTTAATGGTTAATTTATTAAAAATGGTGGAGCCGAGGGTACTCGAGCGACTTAAGTGAATCGTTAAGCGCGAATGCGAACGTTAGGGCTCTAAATGGTTAAAGTCTAGTTTCTTAAGCGACCGTGATTTAATTCCGGCTTATGTTGTTGTTCATAGGTTACCGGACCCACTCTAAGCTTAAGTCTAATCCGGGAACACTCAGGCAAGTTTTCTACCCGTTATACTGTTGTTGTGATGTATATATGTATATGCATTATCTTGTGATAGATGCATGTTGGTTAATTAGCAAATTTTGTGATATATTGAAGCATGCTGATATGGTATATATATGCATGTTTGTTTTGTAATCTTGATATATATCTGTTGATTCAAATGCTTATTAGTTGCATAATACATATGCTAGAGATAAGCAGTAGTTGCGTATACCCTGAGTGAAGGGGACTCAAAGGTGAACCTTTTCTAAAACCGGGAGTCGATGTTCCCGAGTATATTATATATATATATATATATATTTATATATATATTGGTATAGTTTTCAAAACTATTAATCGAATAAGGTTTATTCGATAACTTTATATTATTTAATGAATATTACTTGAATATTCATTCGAGGACTTATGACTCAGTTTATATTATTTAATGAATATTACTTGAATATTCATTCGAGGACTTATGACTCAGTTTATATTATTTAATGAATATTACTTGAATATTCATTCGAGGACTTATGACTCAGTTTATATTATTTAATGAATATTACTTAAATATTCATTCGAGGACTTATGACTCAGTTTATATTATTTAATGAATATTACTTGAATATTCATTTGAGGACTTATGACTCAGTATATATTATTTAATGAATATTACTTGAATATTCATTCAAGGACTTATGACTCAGTTTATATTATTTAATGAATATTCATTTGAATATTCATTTGAGGACCTATGACTCCGCTTATTTATTAAATAAAATTCTTTATTTAATTAAAGAATAATGTTTCGATAATCAAACTTATTTTCAATTATTCAAATAAAGATAGTACTTTCGTATAAGTATATCTTTGGTTATTTAATATTCATTTCAAGTATGAGTTGTAAAACTTCTACTTCAAATTATTTATATAGAGATTATCCTTAAGGGAATATTATTTAAATAATAATATTCAGATATTTTCTAATATATCGGGACTGATTTATTTCATTAAATCGGCATTACTCCAAACATTCTTAAAAATGTTTTCGAGTCTTCAAAATGATTTTTAAAAGTTAGAGCGGATCCCAAAGCTCATTTATATATTTAAGATCTTCCTTTCGAAGGGGATTTAAATACTCGCTCAAAACCTGAGGGATCCGGCTCAGTGGTGTATTTTACATTCGCAACGAGGTTGCTGTTTTGAGAAACATCTTGATTACTTGCCCATCGTTCAGGAAGTAAGTTCATCTATTTGAGTCGGCATAAGCAACATGGGCTCAGTGGGCGTCCATGAAAGTGTAAGTGGCTCAGTGGGAGTCCATCAAATGCGTAAGTGGCTGAGTGGCAGTCCAGCATAAGGTCCTATTGCGGCCAGGGTGATGACCAGTGGGGAATTCGTCCATCTACTAGTAGAAAAGGTTACTTATTGGTATCTTTGCCTGATCAGCAAGATATCATGTTTATGCCAAGGTTTTCTCCTTTCCAAATTCATTGGATATTGCAACTTTATTTATAACTTTCATAACAGAGGTTTTCAAGGAGTGTATGAAATGTATATATATAGGTGTATATATATATCAGGACTTAATGAAGTACCTCGTAACTTCATTATTTATAATGATATTCAAAGATTGAATCTATTCAAATCTTGTCTTGTAGTCTCATCAGTGTGATGAACTTTTGAAACTGATTATAAATTGAACGGTGGTAGTTCAAGTAGTATTTAGAAAAGATATAAGTATATTGGAGTATCTTGTAACTTCATCTTTTAAACTTATATCTAGTTAATGATTATCTTATACTTGATAAAGATTTTCATAAAAACGTTGAGACATGGTTAGATATATGAGATCACCTTGCAACGATATTTTTATACAGTTATAAACTGCAACTCTGTGTATATTAGGCATGGAAGAGGACTTCCAAGATTGTGAAAAGTATATATGTATGTATATACTGAATATTTTATGACTTGGTCGCGTTAAGATATCAACTTGGTTCATTTCTTCTTAACCAAGACTTTCATGAGTACTATGAGAATGCTCATATATTGTTAATTATTATACATATTATTTCGGTGGGCTTGTTGCTCACCCTTGCTTTCTTCTTTCATCACACAACAACAGATAGAAAAGATGAACAGGACCAAGCTCCCGATTCGCAAGCGGTTAGGAAACGTTTCGTAGTTTCCTGTAGGCGTTGATGCCGTTATAGCCGAGGTAGGATCTACCAATAAGCTAGGCTTTCAACTTTTGATGTACCAGACTTATGTATATTTATGAATTTTAATAATGGCAAGGAAATGTAAATTTATTCAGAAACCCTTTTAAGGTGTAACGGTTTATAATTGTGGAATAAAATGACTTGTGTTATTTTTGGTATTCATCTCTGAGACTATAACTTGTGGTGTGTGTGTGTGTGTATATTGTGGGGTCACGGTACGCAATAGTTGGTTGACTGTTAAGATTAAGTATTGATAAGGGAAATGGAACTCGTGATAACCCGAATCCCCGACCCCGGATTTGGGGGTGTTACACCTCTTATATAGCAGATATCCAATCAGGATCAAGTAGAGCTTTTTCAGTTTTCTTTGGCTCAACTTGTGAAATAAAACATGCATGAAGACATTCATTTGTAGTTGCACTTCTAGTCCTCACTCCAGCATTGGGATCACCAATAATTGCATCTGCATTGTGACTTCTATCCCATTTCCTTATGTGAGTTTGCTAACTTATGTTTTATGCTTCTTCTTCATCATTGGCATGACTTCTAGAATTTTTTCCTCTTTCTCACCCTGAGTTTGTGCTATCAAATTCAGATGTTTGAGATGAGCTTCCATTCTCATGATTCACTTGTTCAGTTGACTCTTTATCTATTCTGTGATTTGTGTTGACTTCAGCAACATCCTCAGAATCACTATCAATTTTGAGATTTTCAAATTGCAGGGTCTCAACTTCATTTTCACTAAGACATTCCAAGCCTGGACATTTGTCATCATCAAAAGTAACATCTGTGTTTTTCATAATTTTCTTCTGTTCAATCGCATAGACTTTGTAGGCAGTTCTCTCCAATGAATATCCTAGATTAATTGCCTCAAAAACTTTAGAGTCAAATTTTCCCACATATTCAGAGTTGTCCTTCAAAACATAGCACTTGCTTCCAAACACATGAAGATGCTTCACAGTAGGCTTTCTTTTAGACAAGATTGAGTAGGGTAATTTGCCAAGATTCTTGTTAATGAGATATCTGTTTTGAGTATAGCATGTGGTGTTTACAGCTTCTTCCCAAAAACTTGTTGGCAATTTTGTATCTTGCAGCATTGTTCTAGCAGTCTCTATTAGTGTTTTGTTCTTTCTCTCAACTACCCCATTTTGTTAAGGTGTTCTAGCAGCTGAAAATTCTTGAACAATGTCCTTGTCTTTGCAGAATTCAGTTAAGGTTGTATTCCTGAATTATGTTCCATTATCACTCCTCAATCTTTTCACACAATTCTGATCTTCGGCTTGTTTCTCAATCTTCTTGATGTGTTCAATTATGATGTGTGGAGTTTCATCTTTAAAATGCATAAATTCTACCCATGTGTATCTTGAGTAGTCATCCACCATCACAAGTGCATATCTCTTTCTTGAAATTGACAGGACATTAACTGGTCCAAATAAGTTTATGTGAATAAGTTGCAAAGGTGCACTTATAGAATTTAAAGTTTTACTCTTGTGACTTGATTTCTTCATTTTTCCTTTTTGACAAGCTTCACAAACTTCATTCTGAGCAAACTCCAGATTAGGCATGTCTCTCATTAACTCCTTTTTGACTAGAGTGTTGATTGCCTTGAAATTCAAGTGAGACAGTTTTGTATGCCACAACTTGCTTTGCTCTATAGATGCCTTGGTGTAGAAGCAACAATTTCAATCCTCATTTGCTGCGTCCGAGTCTACAAAAAATAAGCTTCCCTTCCTTGCTCCTTTCAGAGCAACTTCACCAGTCTTTTTGCTGATAAAAGTGCATTCTCCTTTGTCAAATGAAACCTTGAATCCTTTATCTGCGAATTGACTGACACTAGGAAGATTCACTTAAAGACCATATACCAGTGCTACATCTTCAATGACAACATTTCCAGAAATTTATTTGCCATATCCCATTATGAAACCTTTGATGTTGTCTCTAAAAGTCACTAATGGGTCATCCTTCTCCTCAAATTGTGATAGCAGGGCCATATCACCCATCATATGTCTTGAGCATCCACTGTCTATGATCCATATGACTTTCTTCCTTTTGCCCTGCACACAATGAGGATTAAGTGTGTTTAGCAACCCAAGCAGTGTTGGGTACTTTCTTCTTATTTACAGAAGGTGCAGAATTAGAGTGAGTTAATTCAGAAATAATAGTGTTCATGGACTGTTGTGCATTCTCCCTTTTTGATACAGACCCAATATTCACTTCTTTGAGGTCTACTCTCAGCTTATGACAACTATTCATCACTTTCAAGTTGCCTGGGATGCAGTCAAACTTGTCACAGAATGAGTTGGGATCATTTACATTTGCTTCATTGTACTTGCATGATCCTTCCACTGGCTTGCTATCAACCTGCTTAAAAGGTGAGTTAGATGATTCACATAGCCACATTTTTGACATTATTTTCTTGGAGCATCTGCAACAAATGCAAAGTTGTTGCTTTTGTTTATCCTAATATTCCCATTTCTATTCTTCTTCTTCTTTCTTGCATCTTCAGTTTTAACTTCCTTAACAGTTGTCTTGGAATCCTGATTGAGTATGGGCTTCTTTTTAATTTCAACTTTGGAAGTTGGAGTTGTTTCTTCATTTTTCTTTTTACTGTTTTTTGCTTTATGATTAACTCTTCTTCACTGAAATTTACTTCACATGCTTTGAACATAGGTGAACCAACCTTTCCCAGCATAGCTGGGACATCTTCACTTTCAGTTGCTTTTCCTTTATCACCTACCACTTTCTTGTTACTGTTCAACACATCATAATCAAGACCAATAACTATGTTAGCACATGGCTTGTTCTTCTCATGTTACAAACCAACCAACTCGGATGCATTCCCGTAAGATTTTAGTTTCACTTCATTTTTTTCCAACTTTTCCTTCAACACAGCTTCAATTTCACCAACACACTTTATCTTTTTTTCAGATATGCATTTTCGTGATTGACTGTGTCAAGCTCCACATGTAGCATATCAAGTTCTTGCTTCTCACTCTCAAGCTTTTTATTAGATTTTGTTAGCCTATTGACCTCCTCAGTAGCTTTTGTTATCCTTCTTCACCTTTTTGGGCTTTCTACATTCAGTAGCAAAGTGACCCAATTCATAACAGTTGAAGCACCTTATCTTTGATCTGTCCACAGTTCCAGTTTTGTAGCCACCTTTGCTAGCTGAATTACACTGAGCTTTTGGTTTCCAATTGTTGATGTTGGAAGATTGTCCCTTGCCTTTGAAAAACCTTGGCTTCTTGACTCTTATATTGGAAAATTTCCTAGCCAAGTAAGCCATGGATTGGTCCATTTCATCTAGCTCATCCAAAGTATAGTATTCATCTTCCTCCAGCTCCTGTACAATTTGCTTCTGAGATCCTTTGTTCTTTTGTTCTACAGCTTGAATAACTGGAACTTGATTGTCTTACTCATCTTCACTTTCTTCTCTGTCATTTACAAACAAAGCACTGGAACCATCAACCACATATCCATATATGCCTTCAATGACTTTCTCTATAGCATCTCAAGTTCATAAGTTTTCGGGATTCCATATAGAACTTCCAAAGTCATTCTGCTTAGATCTCTTTCTTCTCTTATGGCTGATATTTTTTGTTCAAGATGGTCAGGAAGAGCTAGCAGGAACTTTAGGTTAACCTCCTCAGCTTCATAATATTTATCATGTAGCTGCAAGTCATTTATCAATTTATTGAACCTCTCAAAAACCTCAGTAATTCCTTCCTTTGGTTTAGCCATAAACCCCTCATACCGAGAAACCAAAATCCTTCTTTGGTTTGACCTAACTTCCTCTGTTCCTTCACATAGAATTTATATCTTCTCCCATATATGTTTGGTCGTGTCACAGTTGATAATGTTATTGTACATTACATTGTCAAGTGACTGTATTAAAATCAGTTCCAAGCCACTATCCAGAGAGACTTTCTCCTTTTCAGGTTCAGTGTAGTGTGATGGATCCTTAGGAGTATAATGAGCTGGAATGACCATGTCTCCATCTGTAGTTTCATCAACTCTTTCCATGGGGATGAAAGGTCCATTCTTGAGAATCTAAACATATAATGGGTTGACCATCCTTATAAACAGCATCATTTTCTTTTTCCATAGTGTGTAGTTAGATCTGTCAAAGGTAGGGATTTTGATATTGCTAAGCTTCTGTGTATTCATTCTTCCAAGATCTTTAATTTGTTTGCTTTCAGATTTTGCTCTGATACCACGTGTTAGGTAATGAATACAACACAGAAGGGGGTGAATTTGTTTTTGAATATTTTATAAACTTTTTAAACTATTTTGGATATGGTGAACAAAGCAGTTTAACTTGTAGAAATATAGTGTTTAAATAGAATTAATAACATGTAAATAAACACAGTATCTTCAAAACTCACTTAATTTTATATTAAGATCAAGTATGTCTTGCTACAAATTTATGGGTTCTTTGTTGATAAAGAACTCAGCTTCTTTCTTGAGAGAGTTACAAGAAATTCTAGATTTGTTTCTTACTCACTAAAAACAAGGGACCAGTGTTTACTTTATAGATCAGTAAACATAGGTTTTATACAGCATGCAATAGCATGCACTAAACCCTACTTTAAGTTATCTAAAGATTTCTATTTCTGACTTAGTATATCTTTGCAAATCGTGCATGTCTGTGACTTTCCTTTGTCAGTTAATCTTGGCATTTGATCTTGTACTCTTCAAGCTGCTTTTGTAGACTTTTTAAATCAGTGATTGATTTGTTTGTTGATTGACAATCTTGGATCTTTAACTGGTCTGCATTCTGTACTTGAGGTTTATATCGAGATCTCCAGTTTGTTATTTAGAGAACTCGACATCTCGATAAGCATAATGGCTTATCGAGATCTCTTATTTCTCTATAGTTGTTTTGACTTATCGAAGTCTCTAAGTTCTCTATAAGAGAATTTGGCTTGTCGAGATCTCTGAATTTCTGCATATAGAAAAGACTTGTCGATATCTCTGAAATCTCTATAGGCATATCAACTTATCGATATTTATTGTTACGACCGGTACTTTCGTGTAATATTATTTGTGGATTTGGTATAATGATAAAGTCGAATAAAATATATTCAATGATTGTACGTTTGTGTGAGTGAAAATTTCTGCACTATAAATTTGCTTTATGTAGTATATGATTTTTTTTCAAAGCAAGAGTTTATTTAATTTCTTTATTCTTGATTTATAAGGAATATTCTAAGCCTTGGAAAATTTTCTTTTAAAAAGTATTTTGTTCACAAATTGTGAAAATGATTTTAAAAAGTCTCTAAAAATCCAAGATATTTTATGGTATAAATTTTATAATTTTTGAACTTGTATTTTATTTTATAAAAACAAATCTTTACAAGTTTTATTTGTTATAATTAGCAAATTACATAGCTATCCTTGCATGCAAATACTCTTCCATTTAGCTAAGGGGCAAGGAAGACATTTCCAACCCCACTCACTTTCATTCTACTAACCAAGTTACCACTTTGTCCTTGCATGCAAATCTACCTAACTTTAGCTAGAAGGATACTTGTGTCATTTTTTAAATCCACTCACTTGGGGTCAAATCAAAAGCATAAAAACCAAACAAATATGATTACCACTTCATTTTTCACTCCACCATTCCAAACCTCCCTCCTTCTTTTTTTCCCTCCTCTCGGCTCTCCCCTCTCACTCTCGGCTAAAAGCCGAAACCCCCTCCCCATTTTTTTTCTTCAATCCTCAACCAAGCTTCCACTCTTTACACAAGTAAATGTTACTTCCCATACCATGAACACTCATATTTCAAAGAGTTTTGAGTAGAAAGTTTAAGTTTAAAAGGTTGCATGTAAAGGTTTTAGTGAAACTCAAAATACAATCTTGATTCTTATGGATTTAAGGTTGTTTTTGAGAGGACTACAAGGAATGGATAAGTGCCAAGTCTTGAGAAGGAAACTCTTGATGATTAAATGGCCATTTCCTTCCAATTCATTCGGCCATGACCATATGGGAGCCGAATGAATGGTCCTTGAGATCATTCTTGTTGTTTTGTTCAAATTTTGCATGTTTATGTGATAATGACTTGAATTTTGTGGTGAAAATTTGATAAAACTCCTTGCATGCTAATTGATCATCTAGGTATAGCTCATGCTAGGCTTGCATGTCAATTTTATGATAGAACATATATAGAAAATGTGTTGTTTTGGTTTGCAAAACCCGAGGACATGCATGCATGTAGATTTCTCTTAGAATGTTGTAAGATTTTGATCATTTGGAAATATTTTGTTAGTCAGCCTTAATTTCAGTAGGAATAATGTTTTAATATTGATTTATGCTTCTTGTTTCATGGTAATAATTCGTGGTTATCTTTTATAAAGAAAAATATATACCTTGTTGTTTCAAAAGCATGAAGATTTGTGAGTTGTGAAGTGTAGTTTCTTTTGTTTTGCCATAATTGTACCTTAGGTAAGGATGATCTCACCCAAGGTTATTTTGAGAATAAGGGAGTTAGTTCAGTAGATTACCATGTTTAAGTCTTGGTTTAAGTATTAAGTTGTTGTTAGTTGAGTTTGTCAAGTCAAAAACCTTGGAAAATGAGAGTTATAGTTTCTGCAGAAAATCAGTTTAGTACCCTGAGGTTTAGAGTGAGTTTTGACCATGTCATTGATGTGCACTTTGAGGCCCAAGCCACCAGAAGTTAGTATTGGGAGTATATAAAAGGTTTTAGGAGTTGGTTGGAGGTTTGCATGTCTTTTGGTTAGGTGCACAAGTAGAATAACAAAATCTGTCCAGCAGGGGACAGTTTTGTTGCAACTTAGAAATAGGAAGATTTGACCATGTCATGGGTAGGCCCTCATTAGGCCCTATTGGGCCTTAGTTAGAGGGAGTGTCAGAGAAGTTTTTCCAACCATATTTCATAGTATATGAGTTAGAACCATGTGTCACAAGTTAATTCAATTCCTGGCGTTTTCTGCCCAGAAAAACAGGGGAACCTTGGACTTTTAGCTTAGGCCCAAGAAGGCCCAAGCCAGGCCCTTGAACCACATCAAGTTTGTGAGATGCCCTTAGGTCAGGAGAGTCTTTTGTAAAAGTTTTGAAGGAAAACTTGTAAGGCCCTTGAACCACATCAAGTTTGTGAGATGCCCTTAGGTCAGGAGAGTCTTTTGTAAAAGTTTTGAAGGAAAACTTGTAGTTTAAGAGTGCCTAATGCACTCAAGAAACTATAGTTGTCATTCTGAAATTTGCACCAGTGAGCGCTTTCACTAATCACATAGTTTTAGAACACTTAGAAGTGAGTATTAGGTCGACCACCATAGTTGTAAGATAGTATAAGGTCAGTAGAGCAAAAGGCTCAAGTGAGGGTCAATAGGTTTTAGATAATTTAGAAAAGGCACATCGAGTTAGGAAGCCAAAATTAGAAGACCTTGTCTAGTTTAGCGACCAAGTGACTTAAGATGTGAGTCGAGATCATCCAAGCCTAGTGTTGCATTATGGTATATATGGTGTTATTTGGTGTTAATATATGATATGTGAATATGTGGCTATGTGTGTACTTTTGTAATTTAAAAGTGAATATAAAATTAAGCGCGTATAGGCCTAAGTGCCATCCGTGTTTAATTTCAAGTTATAAATAGGTTAAGATGGTAAGAATATATTATAATAAGGATTATTATTATTATGTAGGATCTCGAGACGAGGGAAAACTTGCCATAAAGGTCGAGTGAAGCTCCAGTTGCTCCCACCAGTCAGACCAGACCAGCCTTTCTCAAGGCAAGTGATTCAACTTGACATTCGTATTTACTATAAACAGTTCATATATATATATATATATATATATTGATGCAATTATCCTGAGTCATTTGATATGTTTTAAATCAAGCGTATCTTTTGTTTATCTTTGAATTGTATAGAAATGCCATGAACTCTCGAGTATGTATTGCAAGTAGTTCAAAAGCCTTTTTATGATAGTTAAACGCCATGATAAAATGAAGAGTTGATATATTACTTGATTGATCCTCTTGATTAACATGTTGATGATTCCTAAGTATTGATATCTCATCCTAATACTTGAATCCCTATAGAACCTTACCTTGAACCCTGAAAGTCAGAAACTTATCAAAGTGATCCCTCATTGATTGATACCCCTCTTTCTTATACTAAAGCTTGACAACTCTGATATATCCTGAGCTAAAGAATCATTTCTTCATACCTTAACACCCATAGTATTTCATGAAGCTTATCTTCTTGATGATCCAACACCTGTACCTTGACAAGAAACCATTGTTTTAAGCCCAGTTTGGCATTACCCCTTTATATTATCCTTTAGTCTCACTAAATTTTCCTGTCCAAGTTCTGACATATGAAAGCCTTTTGGTTACCCTAATAGAGTAAAATTTTGTAAATCATGGCCCTGAGATTTAGTACCATATTTCCCGTGTTTCGAGTTGATCTATAATCCCTTAATAAAAATGTTTACTGTTAAAAGAGATTTTGTTATAATTCGGCATCAGTTTTTTAAATAAATAAAATATGGGTTTTCAGTCCCAAAGGGGGATAAATGTTTTCCTTGAATAGTGGATCTTGACTGAGACGCGAGTCCTTTCCACACTTATATTAGGCTTAAAAGTTGCCTAGGGATTCCCGTTAATGTTTTAGAACCCAGCGAGGTTCGGGATTACTTCGCGGCTGATCACCGGCTGTAATCCGTAGCGTCATAAAATGATTTTGATTAAGATATGATTTTGAAATTATTTTGATACAAGCAAAATGATGCCATCTCACATAGTTTTATCTCTCGTTACCATTGGTTATGTCTTTCCATTGTCATTCTTTAATGTATATCTCGATTTATGTTTTGTATCGTACTGTTAGCACTTGTTGAGCATTTGGCTCACTCCTTGCTTTACCCTGATATTACAGCTAGCAGCTATGGTTAGATTCAAGCAGACTGCCCGTAAGACCTGTGATGCTGATGCTTATGTTCGAGCTCAGGTAGAATAAGTAATAATAGTTTGTGTGAGGACTCGGTATTTAAAATCAGATGTAATAGTTGGTAGTGTTGGGCTGTTCCAAACCCTAAACTGTAAGATCTTGGAGTTGGTTGTGTATTCTTTCCTTAAAATGTTGTAATAGCTATATTTATTTTGCTGTTTAAGTTGGGGGTGTGACAGGTTTTGGTATCAGAGCTACGGTTTAGAGTCCCTGGACAGCCCAAATAGGTTATAGGATATGTGTGTAGGTTATAGATAATATGCGAGAGAGTAGGTTAAGTAGATTATTATTAATACTCCTCTTATTGGTTGTCAGCAAAGGGCGCATTCCTCGTCATCCTCTGGGTCGGACGACACTATTGCTTTCACAGTGTATGCTGAGTTGAGGCGCGAGTTCGACATGCTTCAGGGCAAGTACGACCGACTGATAGACCGACTGAAGAACGTGTATCCGGACAGCCGAAACTACGAAGGGAAGCCCAAGGAGCAGATGACTGCGAGACTTGAGACCTTGGTTCAGTACGTCAACACTAAGCTTGAGGAGATGCCAGCGCGCCGGGACCGTACCAGCCAGTATGTCATTCAGATGGTGGCGGATGAGCTCCAGAGCATTGTGAAAACGCTTCGAGAGGAAAAGACTACCAAGCCCCGTTCAGATGGAGTGGAGCCTTAGTTCTTTCCATTTACCTTTCATGTTGTTGTACTATCAGACTCTATGGAATCCCCAGTTGTTTCCGTTGTTTCCTTTAAATAAGCCTGTTATTCCTAGAATCAGACTTTATCCCAATCCTATATATTGTGACCTTTAAAATTTCAATAATTATGTTCTATTATTCCATTTGCTCTCAACTGTTATTTTACGTTTTTATATTCATCATCATATCTGCTTAATTTGGAAACTTGACCCCATATGTAAATAAGAATGCCATGCGATACCCTCGAATCATTTTATCATTCATATCTGTTTTGACATAACTCTTATTTCAGGATTATGCCTCCCAAAAAGAAGAACCCAACAACCACATCCACCACAGACCCAAATATTCTTCGACTACTGGAAACTTTGCAACAACAAACCAATGTTATAGCTCAACAACAACTAACTCTTCAACAACGAATTGAAAACCAAGATAACCGAGAGCCACACCAACCACCTGAACCACCAGTACCACCTAGATAAATTGTCACTTTCAAGGCTTTTCAGAATGTGAATCCACCTGTATTTCATGATACCACTGATCCAGTGATAGCTAACACATGGATCAAGGAGATGGAAAGGGCTTTTGAGTTGGTACAGTTAGGAGACGATCAGAAGATGTCGTATGACACTTACTTCTTGAAGGGAGAAGTCATCTATTGGTGGGAATCAGTAAAGGCTATGGAAGTCACTCAGCAGGTTTCTTGGGAGAGATTTAAGAAGTTATTTTTGGACAAGTATTACCCTAAGTACATGCAGAATCAGATGGAGCTAAAATTTCTTGAGTTGAAGCAAGGGAACATGACTGTATTGGAGTATGAGAAGAAGTTCACTGAGTTGTCAAGGTTTTTGACAAAGTATACCAGCACTGAGGAGGAAAAAGCAAAGAAATTTCAGCAAGGATTGGAGCCTTGGATCAGAGATAGGGTGGCTATGTTTGAGCTTGAAACTTATGCGGGAGTAGTACAGAAAGCTGCTCTGATTGAGAATAATGGGATGCAGTCGAGGAAAGAGAGGGATAACAAGAAGAGGAAGGTTCCATTTTATGGAGAAAAGTCTGAAGCCGGAAGTGTGGGAAGACCAAGAAAATGTATTTAAAGACGAAGAGTGGAGAGAAGGTAGTATTTGAGGGGCAGAGGCAAGAGCAACTATTTCTTACAATTGTTCAGGCTAAGAAGCTACTTAGAAAAGGTTGTGAGTCGTTCCTAGCTTATGTAGTGGATTCGGAAAAAGGCAGCCCCAACATGGAAAATATCCCTGTAGTTAACGAGTTCTCGGATGTGTTTCCCGACGAACTACCAGGCTTACCACCAGATCGACAAATCGAGTTCGAGATCAACCTTGCTCCAGGAACCGAACCAGTTTCAAAGGCCCCATATAGGATGGCACCAGCAGAAATGAAAGAGTTGGCGAGCCAGCTACAAGAATTGTTGGATAAGGGAGTGATACGGCCAAGTGCGTCGCCATGGGGAGCACCTGTTCTGTTTGTAAAGAAGAAAGATGGGAGTATGCGTCTATGCATAGATTATCGGGAGTTGAATAAGGTAACGATCAAGAACCGCTACCCGCTACCAAGGATAGATGACCTTTTTGATCAGTTGAAGGGAGCAAAATGCTTTTCGAAGATTGACTTGAGATCGGGATACCATCAATTAAAGATCAAAGAAGAAGATGTTCCCAAGACTGCGTTCAGGACCAGATATGGGCATTATGAATTCCTAGTAATGCCGTTTGGACTTACCAACGCTCCGGCCGTATTTATGGATCTGATGAATCGGGTATTTAAGAAGTATTTGGACAAATTTGTCGTGGTATTTATTGATGACATCCTTATTTATTCTAAGTCGGAAGAAGAACATAAGCAGCACCTCTGGATAGCATTGGAGATACTCCGACAAGAGAAGTTGTATGCCAAGTTTACCAAATGTGAGTTTTGGTTAAAGGAAGTTCAATTTTTGGGGCATGTCATTAGAAATGAGGGAGTTAAAGTGGATCCGGAAAAGATTGAGGCAGTTATGAGTTGGGAGAGGCCAAAGACTCCTACGGAAGTGCGAAGTTTTCTAGGATTGACCGGATACTATAGAAGATTCGTCAAGAATTTCTCGAAGATCGCCACACCATTGACCAAGTTAACCAGAAAGAATCAAAAGTTTGAATGGAGTGCAGAATGTGAAGATAGCTTTCAAGAGTTGAAGCAGAAGTTGGTAATAGCTCCGGTGTTGGTACTTCCAGATGATCAAGGGAACTTTGTAATATTCAGCGACGCTTCACATAAGGGTTTGGGTTGTGTGTTGATGCAACACAATAAAGTGATCGCATATGCATCAAGACAGTTGAAACCGCATGAGTTAAAGTACCCGACGCATGACTTGGAACTAGCCGCCATAGTGTTCGCACTTAAGATTTGGAGACATTACCTCTACGGAGAGAAGTATGAAATCTACACGGATCACAAGAGTTTAAAGTACATTTTTACTCAGAAAGAGCTCAATATGAGGCAGAAGAGATGGCTGGAATTGATCAAGGACTATGACTGTTCGATAAATTACCATCCTGGAAAGGCGAATGTAGTGGTCGATGCTCTGAGTAGGAAGGAGAGACTGAATATGATGATAACATCAAAAGAGTTATCTGAAGAAATCGAAAGATTGGAATTGAAACTTTGTGCTTATGGAAAAGTCGAGGAAGTTTATCGTGCAATGACCTTTCAGCCAACACTAGTGGAAAAGATAAAGAAGTGTCAAGAAGAAGTAATGGAGAAAGAGAAGAATCAGTTATCTGGAGAGGAGATTAATACTCAAAGAGATGAGCAAGGGATACTAAGGTTTTCATCCAGAATATGGATTCCTCATGTACTTGAATTAAAGAATGAGATCCTCCATGAAGCCCACAATTCAAAATTTTCATTCCACCTGGGAAGCACCAAGATGTATCGAGACTTAAAGAAGAACTTTTGGTGGCTAAATATGAAGCGAGACGTGGCAGAATGGGTTGCGAAGTGCTATACTTGTCAGAAAGTGAAGGCAGAACATCAACGACCAAGCGGATTAATTCAGCCCGTGAAGATTCCAGAATGGAAATGGGAAAATATCACTATGGACTTTATAGTAGGACTACCGCGAACGAAATCCGGACATGACGCAATATGGGTTATAGTTGATCGTCTTACGAAGTCGGCGCATTTCCTTCCAATTAATGAGAAGTCGTCACTGGACAAGTTGGTTCATCTGTATGTGCGCGAAATCGTACTAAGGCATGGAGTACCCGTATCAGTAGTTTCAGACAGAGATCACCGCTTTAACTCGAGATTCTGGAAGCAATTTCAGGAATGTCTTGGCACGAAGTTGAATATGAGCACGGCATACCACCCGCAGACTGATGGCCAGAGTGAAAGGACAATTCAAACAATTGAAGACATATTGCGCAGTTGTGCAATCAATTTTGCAGGAAGTTGGGACGACCACTTACCGTTGATTGAATTCTCTTATAACAACAGCTATCATTCCAGTATCGGCATGCCACCATACGAAGCTTTGTACGGGCGAAAATGTAGATTACCAACGAATTGGGATGAAGTAGGGGAAGGAAGAATTCTCGGCTCGGAATTGGTACAACAGTTGCATGACACAGTCAAGTTAATTCAGAAAAGGTTGCTTGCTGCTCAAGATAGACAGAGGAAGTATGCGGATCCAGCGCGTAAGGATGTTCAATTCCAAATTGGCGAAGCTGTGTTGCTGAAGGTGTCACCTAGGAAAGGGTTGATGAGATTTGGCAAGAAAGGGAAGTTAGCACCTAGATACATAGGTCCTTTTGAGATTTTGAGTCAAGTAGGAAAGGTGGCCTATGAGTTGGCCTTACCACCTCAGTATCAGCATGTGCATAATGTGTTCCATGTGTCGTTGCTTAAGAAGTATAATCCTGACGCTAGCCATGTGATAGAATATGAACCTGTAGAAATTCAGGCAGACCTGTCATTTGGAGCAACCGGTTAAAATACTCGACTGGCAAGTAAAGAGTCTTAGGAATAAGTCGGTAAAGATAGTGAAAATGCTTTGGAGGAACCCTAAGGTCGAAGAATCGACTTGGGAGTTAGAGTCTGATATGCGTTCCTGGTATCCTCATCTGTTCTCTTAGATTCTGGGGACAGAATCCCTTAAGGGGGAGAGGATGTTACGACCGGTACTTTCGTGTAATATTATTTGTGGATTTGGTATAATGATAAAGTCGAATAAAATATATTCAATGATTGTACGTTTGTGTGAGTGAAAATTTCTGTAATATAAATTTGCTTTATGTAGTATATGATTTTTTTTCAAAGCAAGAGTTTATTTAATTTCTTTATTCTTGATTTATAAGGAATATTCTAAGCCTTGGAAAATTTTCTTTTAAAAAGTATTTTGTTCACAAATTGTGAAAATGATTTTAAAAAGTCTCTAAAAATCCAAGATATTTTATGGTATAAATTTTATAATTTTTGAACTTGTATTTTATTTTATAAAAATAAATCTTTACAAGTTTTATTTGTTATAATTAGCAAATTACATAGCTATCCTTGCATGCAAATACTCTTCCATTTAGCTAAGGGACAAGGAAGACATTTTCAACCCCACTCACTTTCATTCGACTAACCAAGTTACCACTTTGTCCTTGCATGCAAATCTACCTAACTTTAGCTAGCAGGATACTTGTGTCATTTCTTAAATCCACTCACTTGGGGTCAAATCAAAAGCATAAAAACCAAACAAATATGATTACCACTTCATTTTTCACTCCACCATTCCACACCTCCCTCCTTCTTTTTCCCCTCCTCTCGGCTCTCCCCTCTCACTCTCGGCTAAAAGCTGAAACCCCCTCCCCATTTTTTTTTCTTCAATCTTCAACCAAGCTTCCACTCTTTACACAAGTAAATGTTACTTCCCATACCATGAACACTCATATTTCAAAGAGTTTTGAGTAGAAAGTTTAAGTTTAAAAGGTTGCATGTAAAGGTTTTAGTGAAACTCAAAATACAATCTTGATTCTTATGAATTTAAGGTTATTTTTGAGAGGACTACAAGGAATGGATAAGTGCCAAGTCTTGAGAAGGAAACTCTTGATGATTAAATGGCCATTTCCTTCCAATTCATTCGGCCATGACCATATGGGAGCCGAATGAATGGTCCTTGAGATCATTCTTGTTGTTTTGCTCAAATTTTGCATGTTTATGTGATAATGACTTGAATTTTGTGGTGAAAATTTGATAAAACTCCTTGCATGCTAAGTGATCATCTAGGTATAGCTCATGCTAGGCTTTCATGTCAATTTTATGATAGAACATATATAGAAAATGTGTGGTTTTGGTTTGCAAAACCCGAGGACATGCATGCATATGGATTTCTCTTAGAATGTTGTAAGATTTTGATCATTTGGAAAGATTTTGTTAGTGAGCCTTAATTTCAGTAGGAATAATGTGTTAATATTGATTTATGCTTCTTGTTACATGGTTATAATTCGTGGTTATCTTTTATAAAGAAAAATATATACCTTGTTGTTTCAAAAGCATGAAGATTTGTGAGTTGTGAAGTGTAGTTTCTTTTATTTTGCCATAATTGTACCTTAGGTAAGGATGATCTCACCCAAGGTTATTTTGAGAATAAGGGAGTTAGTTCAGTAGATTACCATGTTTAAGTCTTGGTTTAAGTATTGAGTTGTTGTTAGTTGTGTTTGTCAAGTCAAAAACCTTGGAAAATGAGAGTTATAGTTTCTGCAGAAAATCAGTTTAGTACCCTGAGGGTTAGAGTGAGTTTTGACCATGTCATTGATGTGCACTTTGAGTCCCAAGCCACCAGAAGTTAGTATTGGGAGTATATAAAAGGTTTTAGGAGTTGGTTGGAGGTTTGCATGTCTTTTGGTTAGGTGCACAAGTAGAATAACAAAATATGTCCAGCAGGGGAAAGTTTTGTTGCAACTTAGAAATAGGAAGATTTGACCATGTCATGGGTAGGCCCTCATTAGGTCCTATTGGGCCTTAGTTAGAGGGAGTGTCAGAGAAGTTTTTCCAACCATACTTCATAGGATATGAGTTAGAACCATGTATCACAAGTTAATTCAAGTCAGGGCGTTTTCTGCCCAGAAAAACAGGGGAACCTTGGACTTTTAGCTTAGGCCCAAGAAGGCCCAAGCCAGGCCCTTGAGCCACATCAAGTTTGTGAGATGCCCTAAGGTCAGGAGAGTCTTGTGTAAAAGCTTTGAAGGAAAACTTGTAGTTTAAGAGTGCCTAATGCACTCAAGAAACTATAGTTGTCATTCTGAAATTTGCACCAGTGAGCGCTTTCACTAATCATATAGTTTTAGAACACTTAGAAGTGAGTATTAGGTCGACCACCATAGTTGTAAGATAGTATAAGGTCAGTAGAGCAAAAGGCTCAAGTGAGGGTCAATAGGTTTTGGATAATTTAGAAAAGGCACATCGAGTTAGGAAGCCAAAATTAGAAGACCTTGTCTAGTTTAGCGACCAAGTGACTTAAGATGTGAGTCGAGATCATCCAAGCCTAGTGTTGAATTAGGTATATATGGTGTTATTTGGTGTTAATATATGATATGTGAATATGTGGCTATGTGTGTACTTTTATAATTTAAAAGTGAATATAAAATTAAGTGTGTATAGGCCTAAGTGCCATTCGTGTTTAATTTCAAGTTGTAAATAGGTTAAGATGGTAAGAATATATTATAATAAGGATTATTATTATGTAGGATCTCGAGACGAGGGAAAACTTTCCATAAAGGTCGAGTGAAGCTCCAGTTGCTCCCACCAGTCAGACCAGACCAGCCTTTCTCAAGGCAAGTGATTCAACTTGACCTTCGTATTTACTATAAACAGTTCATATATATATTGATGCAATTATCCTGAGTCATTTGATACGTTTTAAATCAAGCGTATCTTCCGTTTATCTTTGAATTGTATAGAAATGCCATGAACTCTCGAGTATGTATTGCAAGTAGTTCAAAAGCCTTTTTATGATAGTTAAACGCCATGATAAAATAAAGAGTTGATATATTACTTGATTGATCCTCTTGATTAACATGCTGATGATTCCTAAGTATTGATATCTCATCCTAATACTTGAATCCCTATAGAACCTTACCTTGAACCCTGAAAGTCAGAAACTTATCAAAGTGATCCCTCATTGATTGATACCTTTCTTTCTTATCCTAAAGCTTGATAACTCTGATATATCCTGAGCTAAAGAATCATTTCTTCATACCTTAACACCCATAGTATTTCATGAATCTTATCTTCTTGATGATCCAACACCTGTACCTTGACGAGAAACCATTGCTTTAAGCCCAGTTTGGCATTACCCCTTTATATTATCCTTTAGTCTCACTAAATTTTCCTTTCCAAGTTCTGACATATGAAAGCCTTTTGGTTACCCTAATAGAGTAAAATTTTGTAAATCATGGCCCTGAGATTTAGTACCATATTTCCCGTGTTTCGAGTTGATCTATAATCCCTTAATAAAAATGTTTACTGTTAAAAGAGATTTTGTTATAATTCGGCATCAGTTTTTGAAATAAATAAAATATGGGTTTTCAGTCCCAAAGGGGGATAAATGTTTTCCTTGAATAGTGGATCTGGACTGAGACGCGAGTCCTTTCCACACTTATATTAGGCTTAAAAGTTGCCTAGGGATTCCCGTTAATGTTTTAGAACCCAGCGAGGTTCGGGATTACTTCGCGGCTGATCACCGGCTGTAATCCGTAGCGTCATAAAATGATTTTGATTAAGATATGATTTTGAAATTATTTTGATACAAGCAAAATGATGCCATCTCACATAGTTTTATCTCTCGTTACCATTGGTTATGTCTTTCCATTGTCATTCTTTAATGTATATCTCGATTTATGTTTTGTATCGTACTGTTAGCACTTGTTGAGCATTTGGCTCACTCCTTGCTTTACCCTGATATTACAGCTAGCAGCTATGGTTAGATTCAAGCAGACTGCCCGTAAGACCTGTGATGCTGATGCTTATGTTCGAGCTCAGGTAGAATAAGTAATAATAGTTTGTGTGAGGACTCGGTATTTAAAATCAGATGTAATAGTTGGTAGTGTTGGGCTGTTCCAAACTCTAAACTGTAAGATCTTGGAGTTGGTTGTGTATTCTTTCCTTAAAATGTTGTAATAGCTATATTTATTTTGTTGTTTAAGTTGGGGGTGTGACATTTATGAGATCTCTAATGAGAGTTTGACTTGTCGATATCTTCAATCTTCACATCTTCAATTTGACTTATCGATATCTCTGAATTCTTTATTGTAGAAATGATTTGCCGATATCTCCAATCTTCATATCTTCATTTGGCTTGTCGATATCTCTGAGACTTCTCTATAAGCTATTTTTGACTTATCGATAAGTAATTCTGGAGTTCTCGAATGACTTCTCTATATGACTTGATCTGTGACTTGTAGATTTCTTGACTTATAATGTTTTTCTCAAAACAGATTTATTCAACTCCAAGCTTCTTCACATTATCTCTGAGGCATGATTTATTTGGTCCTTTATTTAGATGTAATAAAAACAGATCTAGAAATCTTGTATTCTCTCAAGAGAAGTAGATGAGTTTTATTTTCAAGAACACAGATTTGTAGCACAACAAATTTTATTTAATATAAATCAAGTGAGTTTTGATAAATTGCTTGTATTCTTTACATTTAGTTATTTGTCACTACAAAATTTATTCCTAACTATTAAGTTCCAAAAGCCAAAACATTATTTAATTTTCAAGAGTAACCCCCCCCCCCGCCGTGTTGCACTTCATACCTGACAGTTAGTATATTTTTTTGGATAATTAGAATTATATATTAAAAATTCTAAACATTGCAATATTTTGTAGAAACTTTTAGGACACAAATTAAATAATGCATAGATTGATAGTTTAGCTCTAAATATAACATAGCATGATGCTAAATAATAATCAAGACATGACTAAAATCTTTTTTTATTTCAACATGTAAAAACTTTAGACATCACACATAATTTTTCTGTAACTAAACCATAAAATTCTTTCACAACTATTGACTAAAGTTTTTGTTATTATATTTGAAACTAATTATTTGAATACTAGACCTTATTTGTTGCTCCAAATTTACTAATATAAAATATTATATATTAACAAGTTATGAGATTTGAATATTAAATTTGTAACTGTAATTTAGAATTATGAATATTATATATTCATATGTTATTAATAGGATTCAAACCTTTAATTATTGTTAATATAAAATTATAAATAACAAATTTAAATTTCTTAGTACTGAGTATTATACCTTAGAACTTTAGTAATACTTTTTCATTATCACTTTAACTTTTATCTCTTCTATATAATAGTAGAATACTATATATAATAGAAAAATATAGGGATAAAAATAGTGAGACTTTTTATTCTCAGTGAAATGACAGATTTTCCCCTATATCTATTATAATTAAAAACTGTTGTTGGCGGAAATCGAACCATAGTCTACCCATTAGTTCTCACACTAAAATACCACTATTCTACTATGTCTTTTATATTTTTAATCAAACACTTAATATATGTATGTCACTAAAAAGTACAATTTTAATTTTCTATTATAATTCATGAAATAACACTTTTGTCATGTTTTTTCTTTTATATATATTGGTTTAGTTATCCATATATTTCTAAATAATTAAAATTGTAATTAAGATTAATTTTGATCAATATTTAACATTTAAAGAAAGTCATTATATGAAACATATAAACAAATTAAGACATAACTTGTGTTCAATAATTAATGTAATATGTTTTTAAGTAACCGTCTTATTAAAATCTATGATATTCTATATAGGATCCAATTAACAATGTTAAATAATAATGTTCACACTAATGCCAAAAATAAATAAGTAAAGTTTATAATGCATGTTTATTCAATAAAAATTATATTGTTAGAAGTATATATAGTATTATTGTGGAATAAAAACTAGGGTGCGTTAGTAATTAATGTTAGGGTTTGTTAGTTTCGAGCTTTAATGGTTGCTCTCGCGGTAGGGACTGTCTGCCCTCGCTAGGTGCCTACGTATCTCTGTATTGTAGAGAATCAGGCCAAAAAAGTAGTTCTAGGTTGAGGGATAGAGCCCTTTATATAGAGATTAGTCTAGGGTTAGACTTGTGTTGGGAGACTTGATGGACAAGTCTCCTACTTAGATGGTAATTAGGAATTCCAGACCCTTCCTTGTAGGAATATGTGTCTGTTTTGGACACATGTCTCTGCTCTTCTAACCATATTCGGCCTAGTCCGTAAACAACTCATGTTCGTGGACCTTGACGACCTCTGCTAGTGGACCTTGACCGCTTGGGCCGTCTCTAGCCTGTTATGAGCCTAGACCGGCCTGGTCTGTATTGGGCTTTGGACAAGAATTTGAGGTATAATTAATTTGACATTTAATGCGTCCTTAGGATGTATTTTCTATTCATATTATTTCCCCCAAATTCCAAGAAGAATACTCGAGTTTTCGTGGAAGTTCTAATGGTCTATATGCGACTCGGGGTACTGTCGGTCCTTCATGGGTATCGTTGTTTTATCGTAAAATGTGGAGCGACCTACACGTTTATAATGACTTATATAGTGTGAGAATACACACTTAAGGCCTTTGCACAGGCTAATTGAATAATATTTGACACTAAACGGTCCTAATCAGGACTAAAAAGCAAGCATTTATCACCCCTTAACCTTCATCAAGGTTAATTATAGGGTGAAAGCTGCTAAGTGGCCCTAACTGGGGATAATCATCCCTAAACGAGGCTAATTTCCATGTATAAGCTGCTAATTGGGCTTAAAATAGCCTAATTTTACTCTAATCGGCCTTAATCGAGGCTAATCTGCCCTAATCGGAGCTAATTCATCTTAATCAGGACTAATTAGTATGCACGAGACATTAATCCCTAATTCATACTAATTATGTGCGTAAATAATTTAAACCACCCTAATCGAGCCTAATTATATCACACAAACCACTAATTACCTTTGATTAAAGTTAATTATGTGTATTATACACTAATCGGCCCTAATCGGGGCTAAATTTCATTGATCGACTCTAATAAGGGCTAAGTTTAAAATCCTGAAATTTTTTAAAATAATTCGAATTTTTTTCAATTTTTGCAAAAAAATTCAAAAAAATTTGCAGGAGGGCCTCTGGGAAACCCACGGGACCTCCTGGACCAAACCTGCAGGAGGTCCTGCTCGGCTCAAGCCTTGCTTGTGGCCTGGTCGGCCCCTCCTGGTCGGCTGGAGTAGAGCCTCCTGTTGGCCAGGGGGTGAACATCTTGTAAAATTATTATTTTGTTTCTACTAGGCCTCAAGCCCTTCATGTGGCCTTCTAGGCTTTTTCTGCTCTTGGTAGGCCATAAAGCCACCTTCATGGTAGTCCTAGAGCCCCTTTTGGTTCTTCTGTTCTTGTTTCGGTAAACGTTCTGTTCTTTTTCTAGTGAACGTTCCGCACTCGTTCTGGTGAACGTTCTGTTCTTCACGAAACTTGTTTCCATGGATGTTCTAGTCCTAATGGATCTTGTTCTCGTGGATGTTCTAACCTTCTTAAAACTTGTTCTCGTGGACATTCTAGTCTTCACGAAACTTATTCTTGTTAAACACTCAATTTTGCAAGAGCTTTCAAGAAATTTTCTAGGAGGGCCATCGGAAAACCTTCAGGAGGCCTTGGACCGACCTTACATGAGGTCCTGGTCGGCCTTAAGGCCTTCTTGTGGCCTACTCGGCCAAGCCTGCTCTTGGTCGACCATGGAGCCACCTCATTAAAGGTCCTGGTCAGTTGGGAGGCGAACGTTCCTTAAACTTTTTACGGTGAACGTTCTACTCTTCATGAAACTTTCTTCCATGGATGTTCTCACGGAACTTGTCCTCATTGACGTTCTGGTCTGTTAGGTCACACAACACTGTAGAAGGGGGTTGAATACAGTGTTTATACAATCAAATCGATTTGAACACAAGTATGTAACAAAGATCAAGTATATTCAATAAACTCTATTACAATATGAACTGTTGTTCTCTCTCAGTGATGAACAAATATCACTAAGAGATGCTAGGTTACAATGAATAATATTTCTCTATAATGATAACACATATAGTGTAAACCCTAAGATGTGTTTATATAGTACACAGTTACAAGATATATTCTAATTGATATGGAATATAATTTTGTCTCCTAAAATATATCAATCGGATATCTTCTACAAGTCTTCTAGTCCTCTAACTCTTTCATGCATATCTTCTATTGTTTTAGTCTCAATCTTCTCCTGTAAATCAGCCGCATTCCTTATCTAAAAGTCTTCCCGCACTTAAGTACTGATATGTATCTTCTGACACCTTAAGTTCTTATATTAAGTTCTGACTTCATTAAGTTCTGATTTCCAGTAAGTCCTGATATGTCCTGTTGTTAAGTTCTGAAAACTAAACACAAATCATATTAGACATGACATCTCAAATATATCTAACAATCTCCCCCAACTTGAAAATTATGCAAAATATACAAGTTAATAGATTTGATAATGTCAAAAACATTTTAAGTACAAATACAATGAGAGTTTAAATAGACAATTAACTACAACTCACAGTCCTTGTAGCTTTTACCAATCTCACTGAGTCAATCTGAATCTAAAATGATTCTTGACAAAGTTTGATATCATCTTTTCTTTTTTATTCCTCAGGACTTGAGATAGTGTAGTCTTGACTTGTTTCATTTCTTCACCCTGACTTCCAATCTGGTAGATTGCATTCCTTAGTGCAGAGATATGGTTTCTTTCTAAACCATCACCCAGTCTTATAACCCTTGGATGAGAAGAATCTTCATTGTAGCACATACATTTCTCTTTCAAAATCACTTCAAGTTTAGCAGAATCCTTTTTCATTAGAATTTCACTTCCATCATCTTCAACTATGTTAAGAATGAATTCTGTAACCCTTGAACCAGAAATTCTTGTTTTATCTCTTATGGTCTTCAATATGAAATTTGACCATCTCCTGGTAATATCAGACTTTATCATTAAAAGATAATGAAAGAATTGAAGTTAATGAAAGAATTGAAGTTCTTTCAAAGATTTGTTCAGCACATCTGATTCTGACATCTGATATGTCCTTCCATCTTCAAGAAATAGAATCAGATTTTCTTTGACATTATGCTTGTCATGAGCATCCAGTACCACTTGAACAGAGATAACCTTTGTTAGTCCCTAACAATGCAACAAGAATAACAGAAGGGGGTTGAATGGAATTCTTGAACCTTTTTCAAAAATATAAAATGTTTTAACTTAAAATATATATGACAGTGTTTTGATTTGCAAAGTTCGGAATAACAAGTTAAATATAAATCAAAACACAAGTCTTTAAAACTTTCTGGTGGATTAGAAAGTATCCACCATATATATATATATATATATATATATATATATATATAGCTCACAGTTGCTTACAAATAAGAATAACTAAACTTACAGAGAAATGCTAAAGATGCAACTTACAAATGTTTCTCTGAGAATTTTCTTGCTTAGTCTCGTTGTTGTTCTAATTGCTACTCTTGGTTTATATATCACCAAGATTACACAGTAATAAGACAAGATAATAAAACAAAACATATCAAGTCTAATATTATGCTACTTCATTACTCTATTCCAACATCTTTGAATATCTTCATAATAGCATGGAAATGGTAATGCTTCTTTGTTCTCAAAAACTCAGTTGAGTAGGCTTCCACATTCCTTTTTCATACACTCGATGCATGTGACTGTGTTGTCACTGTTAACAGATGTTTGAATTGATTATCCGTCGGGTACATGATCATCCGTCGGGTTGCCTTGTTGATCATCCATCGAGTAGCATTGTTGATTATCCGTCGGGTAGCTATTTGGCACTTGACTTCATTTCATTTATGCAGAATTACAAGACATCATCTATACACAATTAATCAACCTATTTTGCATATCTAATTAAAGTCAACATGACTTATATGCTACTACAGAATCTAAACAAGGTGTATGCAGAAATGTGCTACAGACTTATTGTTACATAAGCTACTTACTCGATGGATGTCAAATCCTTATCCGTCGGGACTATATAGAGTCATCCGTCAGGGCAATATTTGCTTATTCGTTGAGTGCTACATTTTTCACTAAGTTAAATCTACTAAGGTGTTTTGTTAATGAAATTATCAAGTTCACAACATATCCACAACAATCTCCCCCAATTTATGTCTACTAGAATTGTAGCCATAAATTAAGAGAAACTTGATGATAATAAAACACCCTAAAAATACAAATTTAAAAGGAAGTAGATAAAACTGTAAATTGCTTCAAATATCAAAATGTACAAAGATTTGCTCACAGTCATTTTCAAGGTGCTCCTCTAGCCTGAGCAGATTAATCTATTTCCTTGAAGATCTGGATCTCTTTCCAAGCTTTTTGTTGTTTTCTTCTATCTGATTTTGAAGCTGTTTGTGGAATTCCAGTTCATCAGATTCTGAGAGATTTAGCATTTCTTGCATTTCCAAACGAGTCTCATTGCTAGATATGCTCAATTGGTCTTCTAATATGAAGAATCTTCTAACTCCTTTATCATCCATGAATTCCATCAGTTAGTAGGGCCTTAGATGCACTCTACTCCCTGTGTAAGGAATAGTTAGAGTCTTTGGGAGTGCATCTTTAGCTCTAATACTCCTCAGTTCTTAAATCTTCTTTAGAACAAGTCTTCTAGTTGTCACATTGAATCCAAAATTCTTCTTGAAGGATGAATAAACCTTTATCAGCACAGATTGGCTTTCTTGAAGGATCCTGTGAAGTGGCCACTGTATCTCTTTTCCTCCCTTGTACTTGAATACTAACCTTTCAGGCAGATTCCTGTAAGCATCAATCCCTCTAACTTCTTCCGGTTCATCTAGATAGAGGTTTAAGTCTGAGAATTCCTTGATGTCACAGATGTACATAATGTCTCCCTTGTTGACTTTGGTTTGAGCTTTGGTTAGAGATTTGGATCTGAGAGTTGATGGCTTCACTTTCTTGACTGCTCTTGTCTTTGTCTTCTTTGGCTTCATGAATTGAGGTAGATTGAGTTCAGGTATTGGTAGACTATCCTATTCTATTGGCTCATCCTTTGGAATGATAGGTTCACCATGAAAATTCTTGGATGGATCTATCTTGAATTCTTCATGTGCCACAGAGGGCATGGATGTTTGAGTTGTTGCAGATGTAGACTCTTTGGGAAAGTACCCTTCCATCTCCTTATCACTGAAGTCCAATTTTCTCTTGATTCTTTGCTTGTACCTTGGCTTCTTTGTCTGTGAGGTTCATTTTGCATTACTTGATCTTGAGATTCAACAGTTTCAGATGGTTGTGCAGAAATTTATTGTGTGGGTTTCACAGCTTGTAGCTTGGCCAAGATAGCAGCTTGCTCCTTCTTTTGTTTGACCTTTTTAGCATCTAGAGCAGCTTGCTTCTTTTCTTGCTTCAATCTTGCCTTTTCTTCTCTCTTTGCTTCAGCAAATTGAGGGTGTCCAGCCACCACACAAATTTCTTTACCATTCCTGAAAACTTTAGCAATTCTTCTTTTCAATGCTGAATCAGCTGGATTCTTGTAGAATGTTATAGACCTGGCCAACAACTTCTTTTCATCAGGCTTTAGTGTCTCATACACTGTGTCCAAGGGGTTCTTTTGTGAATATTTTGGATAGCTCACCCTTGGCTTCAAAATTAGCTTAGCCTTTGGAGATTTGATGCAGGATGGTTGTCCTCTTTCCAGATTCTTCATGCTCATTTCATTCACAGATATTTTCCTGACTTGAGAGTGATGAATGGATGATTTGTCTGGCTTCTTTACTAACCAAAATCTCTTTTGTATATCCTCATCAATTTTCTCCCAGTTGATTGGACTCAACTGCTTCTTCTCAGCTGCTCTCAATATGGCTGCTGCTTCATTTATGAGATCAATACTGTTTGTTGTTAGTGGCTTGGTGAAAGCAATTGTAGGCACAATTACTTTACTAACTTGAATGTTAAGCTGTTTCTCCCCCTCACTTGATCCTTTCTCCCCCTTTTTGTTATTATCAAGCTGTGTGGGAGGGAGTTGAGCAGCCACCAATTGTTGGAGTAATGCAGTTTGAACTTCTTGATTGTCTAGTATCTTGGTCATTGACTTCTGTACAGCAGATAGTCTTGAGTCCATGGCCTCAACTTTCCTGTTTAGATCGGCCTCCTTCCTTAGTTTGTGAGCAATTTCAGTCATGGTGGTTGCAGGGAGTCTAGCATTCATCCTTTCTATAACATCATACTTGACTTCATAAATTTCCTGCTTGATGGCATCCACGCTCTGACTGTGTTGGAGGGCTTGAATCTTATGCAACTGGAGTGCTTCAAGATGTGCTTTGAGTAGTTGCTTTGTGCTAGCATTGGAAGATGCCTGAATGGCTGCTTGAGTGTCATGAATCAGCTTGAAAAGTGTTGATTGGAGATGTGAGTAGGAGCATTCTTTTGTGAGCATCCAGGAAGGAGTATCTGCATCTCCCCCTATGTCCATGCTACCTTCCTCATCGTCACCACCATCATCCCCAAAAGAAGTCTCATCCAGTTCCAAATCACTGCCAATATTGGAAGGCATAGCAGTGATTGCATCCTTTGCTCTTTGTAAAGATTGTGTTGTATGCACCAAATTCAGCAATATTTCAGCCTCCTCATTGTCCTGTACAGCTAGAGTTTGGTAAGCTGTCACAGGGTGAGTAAATGTCTCAGCATCTAGGGAAATGGAATCTATAACAGCTTGATATTCTTGCTAAAATAGCCTTTTCCTTTCTGCATCATTGACACTCATTGACTCACTTGAAATGGTTTCCACCCTTATCACTCCTGTACCTGCATTTCTCTCTTGATCTCTCTTTTGTTGCATCAAGGTCTCACCTTGGCTCCCCACACTCACACCCTCACCTTCACCATCTAAGGTGGGACTCCTCACACTCACTTTTTCCAATCCTGAAGAACTGGATTGCATTTGGTCACTCTTTTCCTCTCCTTTTTCCTGGGAGCAACCCAAACTCTCACTCATTTCACTCTCTTCACTCAATCCTAGGAGTGATTGCACTACCACTAAGTCTTCTGCACTTGTGATAATTGATGAAATTTAAAGCTGTGCAGAGACACTCGACAGATAGGGGATATCCGTCGGGTTAGTGGTTTGACTATCCGACGGATAACTGCTGTTAAGCTTATCCGTCGGGATACAATCACTACTCGACGGATGAACAATATCCATCGAGTGAGTAGAAATGAATGTGTTTGGAGTGGAAACTATTATGGACTCTGTGTAGATTGATGAGAATTTGGGCACAGATGTCTCAACAGTTTCAGAAAGAAATGGCAAGTGAGCCAACAAATCATCTAAAAGATGATGCTCACTTGCTTGGATTTTTGGCTTCTCTAAGAGAGTTAAAGATGGAGAATTTGGAAGTGATGTGTTTATCATGTCAACATCCAAGGAGTTTGTGGGAGAGTTTTGTGTTTCAGGGGCTTCAATTGTTAGAGATTTTGGCTGTGACTCCACATTTGTTGGAGCCACATCAAACTGACTTTGAGAAGGTGCAATGACTGTGTCTTTAGCACCAGTTTGCACAGTTTGAACCCTGTGTATCCCCAAAGGTCTTTGGTTTCTTCTTTCTATTATAGGTTTGGGGTGAGCTTGTGTCCCTTACCCTTTTGGCCTGTGCTATTGGTTGAGAGTTTTGTTCAATAGTCACATCCTTTTGGGAGGATGCAACTAGTAATGAGCTAATATCCTTATTAAGCACTGTAGTTAGTTGGGATACTGCAGTGTGGCTAGGCTGGGAAACACTCACCTCTCCAACCTTATCCTTAGGGTTTTTTTGATGTTCACCCTGTCCCTCACCTTTCTTACCCACCTTCACACTCCCCTCTTTTGGTTTGGTGGTTTTTACAACTGGCATCTTTTGAGAGACACCAGAGGGGGTTTTCTTTGACTTGGTTTTTGAAATTTTAGATTTGGTAGCTTGGGTAGGCAACTGTTGGGTCAATGACACAGTTGCCATAGCTACACTAGAATGCAAAGAAGTGTGTGAGACTGAAAGAGTAGAGACAGATGAACTTACCTCACTTACCTGAGGTGCCTCCATAACAGGAAAATAGAAGAGTGGCACCTCTTTATGATGGTTTGCCCTGTTCAAATTTGCAATGATTCTCCTTTCTTGAACCTAACAATCTAATTTGTTGGTTAGGTTCTCAAGCACAATATCCTCAGAGAGGTGGTTAGCAAGCATCATTAAAAATATAGCATAGTAAATATTTTTACCCCTCTTATTTAATTCCCCTAACTTAAACCCCAACTCAAATATGACCAGATCACTAAAGTTGAAAAATTTATCAGTAACTAGCATGTAAAGCATGTTAAGCATAGAGATATTGACAAAATCAAAATTACTGATTTTACCAGAAAATACTTTAGTAACTACATCACATAAATAACTCCATTCCTTCCTAAGACCCAACCTCCTAATTTCACTTAACTTAGAAGTAGAGAGTGCATAGCCCATGGAGTTAAGCATATTAACAATGTCAGTGTCTGTGTGTGGTGAAGTTACAGTATTATCAGGAATTGTGAAACATGCTTTAACAATGTCACTATTAACACAGAATTTCTTACCTTTAATAGTGAAAGTGATAGTCTTATCAGCTGAGTTGTATGTTGCAGTCATCCACATCTCTTCAATAACTTCACAGTATATGGTGGGTGATTCCAGCATGGCATAGTTGAGTTTGCAGTTCTTCACAAAATCGATCATCTTGTGGTAGTCACCAGACTGTTGAATCCCCTTGTTCACAAGAGCAGTGAAGTTGTTCTTCTCATAGATAAATCCAGTTTGAGACATTATCTTGACGACTGGTGCCATTGTTAGAGAGTAAAAACTTGTAGAGAGAGTAAGTGCTTTTGAGAAAGAGAGAAGTTAGAGCAGATGATTTGAGAAAGATAAAAGAAAAGCAGTGAAAATGAATTGTGCTTTTATACTCTCTCAAAAATAACTATCAAAAAATAATAAAGTAAAATAAAGCAACCAATAAGAATTGCCCAAAATAGCCGTTTTAAAATAAACTGTAAAAATTCCATCATTTAACCGTCGTGTTATACTTACTAACTGTAAGTATACTCGATGGATAATGTTCAGGAAATTAACGGCTAGGATTCAGACAATTCGACGGATGAGAATAAATAGGTATCCGTTGAGTCATAAAATATTCCAGAAAAATAATAGATTTTATTAACAAAATGTATACCGACGGATGATCAAACTCGATGGATAATGATCATCCGTCGAGATGTAAATTTTGACTTAGCCAAAATTTCATCCAAGTCTGAAAAACCAATTAAATTTCTGGCTGCAATACAACCTGCAAATTATTAAAAAGAATTCAAGAGTAATTTAAGATACCTAACTCACTTACCAACCTTGAAAAGGTGGATTCATCCAGTGGCTTGGTAAAAATATCTGCAAGCTGCTTTTCACTTGGAACAAATTGTAGTTCTATAGTACCATTCATTATATGTTCCCTTATAAAGTGGTACTTGATGTCTATGTGCTTTGTTCTTGAATATTGTACTAGATTTTCAGTGACGGCAATAGCACTTGTGTTATCACAGAAAATGGGAATTCTTTCCACTTGTAGACCATAGTCTAGCAATTGGTTTCTCATCCACAAAATCTGTACACAGCAACTGCAAGCAGCAATATACTCAGCTTCAGTTGTAGAAGTAGAAACTGAATTTTGCTTTTTACTGAACCAGGACACAAGCTTGTTTCCTAGAAATTGACAGGTTCCTGTTGTACTTTCTCTATCAATTCTACAACCTGCATAGTCTGCATCTAAATAACCAGTCAGATCAAAACTAGAATCTCTAGGGTACCAAATGCCAAGTTTTGGTGTTCCCTTGAGATATCTGAAATTTCTCTTAATAGCTACTAAGTGAGATTCTCTAGGATCAGCTTGAAATCTAGCATAAAGATATGTAGCAAACATTATATCTGGCCTACTATCTGTTAAGTACAGAAGTGAGCCAACCATGCCCCTATAACTTGAAATATCCACAGACTTTTCAGTAGTGTTTAATTCAAGCTTAGTTGCAGTGGTCATGGGAGTTTTTGCAGATGTGCAATCCATTAGATCAAACTTCTTTAAAAGATCATAAATGTATTTAGTTTGACTAATGAATATTCCATCACTAACTTGCTTAATTTGCAAACCAAGAAAGTAAGTTAGTTCTCCAATCATGCTCATTTCATAC
Organism: Apium graveolens; assembly: GCF_009905375.1. Classification (NCBI taxonomy): domain Eukaryota; kingdom Viridiplantae; phylum Streptophyta; class Magnoliopsida; order Apiales; family Apiaceae; genus Apium; species Apium graveolens. The sequence continues at coordinate 118,569,918 of NC_133648.1, forward strand.
TTACTTTGCATCAATTTGGAAAACTTTTTGCAAAGTTTTTCATCTGTAGAGCCAAAAATAATGTCATCTACATAAATTTGAACAAGTATACTAGAGCCATTAACATTTCTAAAGAATAAAGTTTTGTCTAAAAGAAACTTTAACAAAGTGTCATACCAGGCTCTAGGTGCTTGCTTCAGTCCATAAAGTGCTTTCAAAAGATAGTAGACATATTCTGGAAAATTTGGATCTTCAAAACCAGGAGGTTGACTGACATAGACTTCTTCCTCCAAATCTCCATTCAGAAAGGCACTTTTGACATCCATTTGATAGACCTTAAAATTGGCATGGGCTGCATAGGCTAAGATGATTCTGATGGCTTCAAGTCTTGCAACAGGAGCAAATGTTTCATCAAAATCTATTCCTTCTTGTTGACAATAGCCCTTAGCAACCAATCTAGCTTTGTTCCTGACTACTATGCCATTTTCATCCATCTTGTTTCTGAATACCCATTTGGTGTCTATTGGATTCTTCCATTTAGGCTTGGGCACCAGCTTTCATACCTTATTCCTTTTAAATTGGTTTAGCTCCTTCTGCATAGCTAAAATCCTATCAGGATCCAATAAAGCTTCTTCTACCTTCTTTGGTTCTTCCTTAGAGAGGAAGCTACTATATAGACATTCTTCCTGAGTTGCTCTCCTTGTTTAAACTCTAGAAGATACATCACCAATGATGAGCTCAAAGGGGTGATCCTTTGTCCATTTCCTTTGTTGAGGTAGATTAGCTCTAGATGAAGAGACCTCATTATTGTCTTGATGTGTGATTGAGTTTTGATTGTTAGAAACTCCCCCTGAGTTTATGGATCTTTGATTTGAGAAATGGGAACTTTCTGTAAGTGATCTATTCTGACTTTCAGCTTCTTTTGATGACCCGATGGATGGTGAATTTTGAGTACCGACGGATGAAGCTGGTTGTCTCCCGACGGATAAAGCAGATTGTCTCCCGACGGATGAAGCATTTTGCAACTCGATAGATGTTGAATTTTGTGCTTCATTGGTAGTGGATTTTTCTACATTATCCTTTGGTACTGTTTCTTGATCACTTTCATCATCACTGTCATCACTAACCATCTCCACATTGTCAAATTTGAGGCTCTCATGGTAATCTCCATCTTTCAGTCCTTCAATCTTTTTATCATCAAACACAACATGTATTGATTCCACAACAATGTTGGTTCTTAGATTGTAGACTCTATATGCTTTGCCAATAGCATATCCAACAAAAATTCATTCATCTGCTTTAGCATCAAACTTCTCATTCTGATCAGTTTGATTTCTCAAGATATAACATTTGCAGCCAAAGACATGAAGAAAATTTAGAGTTGGCTTCTTGTTCTTGAACAATTGATAGGGAGTCATGCATTTTGCTTGATTAACCAGAGAAATATTCCGAGTGTAGCATGCAGTATTTACAACTTCAGCCCAGAAATATGTTGGTAACTTTGAATCTTCAAGCATTGTCCTTGCAGCTTCAATAAGTGATCTATTATTTCTTTCTACTACTCCATTTTTTTGTGGAGTTCTTGCTGCTGAAAACTCATGCAAAATCCCATTTTCTTCACAAAATACTCTAATGACAGAATTCTTGAACTCAGTTCCATTATCACTCCTGATTCTTTTAACTTTGAAATCGGGATGATTGTTGACTTGCCTTATATGATTGATGATGATTTCACTAGCCTCGTCTTTGGACTTGAGGAAATATGTCCAAGAGAACTTTGAGAAATCATCTACAATTACTAGGCAAAATCTTTTCCTCGAAATGGACAACACATTGACTGGTCCAAACAAATCCATGTGTAATAGTTGCAGAGGTTCTTCAATTGTTGAATCAAGCTTATTTCTGAATGATGCTTTAATTTTCTTTCCCTTTTGGCAAGCATCACACAGTCCATCCTTAGAAAACTCCACTTGAGGAATGCCTCTAACCAGTTCTTTCTTTACAAGTTCATTTTATGGTCTTGAAGTTTAGATGGGATAGCTTCTTGTGTCATAGCCAACTTTCATCTTGACTTGCTTTACTGAGAAGACAAGTAACAGATTCTACATTTGATGAGTTGAAGTCAGCTAAGTACATATTTCCTTTTTTCACACCAGTGAGAACCACTTTATTGCTTTTCTTGTTTGTCACAACACAGGCTCCTGAGGTGAAGGTTACTGAATTGCCTTTATCACACAGTTGGCTTATACACGGCAAATTGTGCTTGAGACCATCCACTAAGGCAACCTCCTCAATGATGACATTGTCTTTTAAAATCAAGCCATATCCCACAGTATAACCCTTGATGTCATCTCCAAAAGTAATACTTGGGCCAGCTCTCTCTTTGAACTCTGTGAGCAGGGTAGAATCACCAGTCATGTGTCTTGAACAACCATTATCCAAGTACCATAGATTCTTTATGTTTCCCTGCACACATTAAAATCAAATCAAGTTGATTTTGGTACCCAAGTTTCCTTGGGTCCTGCCTTGTTAGCTTTCTTTTTCTGTTTCTTAGGTTTGATCTCATTTGACTTGGGGATATCAGATTCATCCTTAGTCATTTGAGTTGGACCTTTGAAACTATTCATTACAACAGAATTATCATGCACATTTTGATTAACATGAAATGGCATGCTATTATTAAACATGTTATTCCAGTAGGGCATGCTAAATGGCATTTGAGGCATACTAAATGCAGCATAATAAGGATTAGGTGCAAATGGCATATTAGCAAATTGTGCATTCATATTCTGTGTAGATATAGCATTCATAGGCATAGAAGGCAAGGCATTCATGTTGGGAAAAGGAGGTGGCACAGATATGGAAGAAGGCATGGCAGTTTTGCAATTAACAGACAAATAATTTGTACTACCACACTTAACACAAATTTTTCTTGGAGCATACTTATCAGGTGTGTAGTTGTTATGCTTGTTAATTCCTACTTTACCATTTCTATTGTTTTTCCTTTTAGCCTTTGTTTTAACCTCAATCTATTCTAGTCTGTCATTTAATTGCTTGATAGACAGATGACCAACATTCACTTTCTTTTCCTTCTTCACTTGACTAGATTCTCCTGTAATGAAGTTTTTGGAAACTGATCCATATTTTTCATTTAACTTGGCAAGTTTGGCTTTACTCACAGGTTTGCTCACAGCCGACAGATGAGGATTTATATCACTCGATGGATAATCCTTTTGATTATCCGACGGATGACTCTTATCATCCGTCGAGTCCACATCTGTTAGCAATCCTTCAAGTAAATTGGATTCCAGCTTCTCCTTATTCTTCTTCCAGGCTGCATCACAAAAGGACTCAATACCTTGAACTTTGGTGATTTGAGCATGAACATCCCTAGATGTTTTCCATGCCTTAATCACCTCCTGTTCTCGTTCAAGCTGCTTCTTCAAGATCTCTTATTTCTTCAAGGACTCAGTTAATTCATCCTTAGCAATTTTACACTCAATTCTTAATTTTTCAAATTCAATAAACTGAGATTCTAGCACATTATTCCTCTCACTTAAAAACAAATTGTTTTCTTTGATTTTAGCATTTTCCTTAGTAAGAGACTTAAGTGTAACACGCAAATGATATAATTCTGTAGACATGTCATTTATTGCATCATTACACTCAGCTTTAGATAAATGTGCAAGGTTAGTGGTAATTACCTGATTACTTGAAGAACTAGTCTCTGTTTCATCAGACTTGGCCATTAAAGCTAGATTGACATAGCTGACATCCTCATCCTCATCCAGACCATCTGCTGCCCAGTCATTTTCTTGTGTAATAAAAGCCCTTTCCTTTTGTTTGAGCAACTCAAAATATTTCTGTTTATAATCCACGGGCTCAAACTTCTTCTTGCTGGAATCTGACTTTCTACACTCACTGGCAAAGTGCCCTGCCAAGCCACATTTGAAACATTTAAATTTTGATTTATCCACCATGTTTCTATTTGGCTTAGCTGCTCCAAAGTTCTTCTTGAACTTGAGCTTGGCAAATCTTCTGGAAAGAAATGCTAGATGTTCATCAATATCCTCCATGTCATCTTGGTTCAAAGAATCTTCATTTTCTGCTACCAGCCCCTTGCCCTTGTTTTCACAGACCTTTGAAGTAGACTCAACAACTTCTATCTTCATCTCCTTTTCTTTCTCTAACTCAGAAACCAGTGCAATGGACCCTCCTTTCTTTCTCCCTTTCTCCATTCTTTCATCTTGCTCTATTTCAAGCTCATAAGTTTTTAGAATGCCACACAGTCTCTCTAATGTAAACTCCTTATATTCTTGTGAGTTTCTCAAGGAGACTGTCATTGATTTCCATTCCTTTGGTAGGGATCTCAAAAATTTGAGGTTAGAATCTTTGGTTTGGTAGACTCTTCCATGCATCTTTAGAGCATTTAGTAGCTTTTGAAATCTACTAAAGATTGTTAGTCCCTTAACAATATAGCAAGAATTACAGAAGGGGGGTTGAATGGAATTCTTGAACCTTTTTCTTGAAATAAAAATGTTCAACTCGATTATAGATATATTTGTTTTGATTAGCACAATGCGGAATGTAAACTTGAATGAATCAAAACATAAGTAATTAAAAACACGAGTCTTTAAAAACTTTCTGGTGGATTTAAACAATTCCACCAGAGATATATATATAATATATCAAGAGGACTCTGTGTGCAGAAATGCTCACAGCTGCTTACAAATGGAACTACTGAGAATACAGGAAATGCTAAAGATTATGCTTACAAAGATTTCTCTGTTTTTGTTTCTCAGCTCTCTCAGTTTTTTTTCTATTTGCTACTCTCTTGGTTTATATATTACCAAGATTACAAAGTCAAAAAGACTGAACAAATATAAAATCTAACAGTCTTGATCTTTGCTGCTTTTCGTCCTCTATTACCCAGTTAATGGGCTTCCACAGTGTGTTTGTATCCAACTCGACGGCTGTGTGCCAGCTTTCACTGTTCAACTGATGTTTGAATTCTTGATATGATCATCCGTCGACTTTCAGATCATCCGTCGATGACATGATTGATCATCCGTCGACTGCTATGTTAAACATCCGTTGATAGTCATTTGATCATCCGTCGAAGGCTTTGTTAATCATCCGTCGGTAGCTACTTTGGCACTTGACTTTATTTCACTTATACAGAATTACAAGACATAGCTTATGTACAATTAATCAACCTATTCTGCATATCTAGTTAAAGTCAACATGACTTATATGCTACTACAGATTCTCTACACAGGTGCATACATCACTGTGCTACAAACTTATTATTACATAAGCTACTCACTCGATGGATAATAAGTTAATCATCCGTCGGGACTATAATGAGTTATCCGTCGGGACTATAATTCTTATCCGTCGAGAGCTACATAATTTCACTAAGTAAAATCTACTTAGATATTTTGTTTAAGTGATCATCAAGTACACAACATATTCACAACAATCTCCCCCAATTTATGTCTACTGGAATTGTAGCCATAAATTAAGAGACACTTGATGATTACAAAACATCCTAAACATATATCTTCAAAGATAAGTAGATAAAACTGAAAGTGCTTCAATTTAAACAAAATGTACAAGGTTTGGCTCACAGTCAGTTCAAGATGCTCCTCTAGCCTGAGCAGATTTTTCTAGTTTCTTGAAGGTCTGGATCTTCTTCCAAGCTTTCTGTTGTTTTCTTCAATTTGATTCTGGAGCTGCCTGTGGAATTCTAATTCATCAGATTCTGAGAGATCTAGCATTTCTTGCATCTCCAAGAGAGTCTCATTGCTAGAGATACTCAATTGGTCTTCTAGTCTGAAGAATCTTCCCACACCCTTGTCATCCATGAATTCCATCAGCCAGTAGGACCTTAGATACACTCTTCTCCCTGTGTATGGGATGATAAGAGTCTTGGGAAGTGCATCTTTGGCTCTAACACTCCTTAGCTCTTCAATCTTCTTCAATACTAATCTTCTTGCAGTTACATTGAACCCAAAGTTTTTCTTGAAGGATGAATAGACTTTAATCAACACAGCTTGGCTTTCTTGAAGAATCCTATGAAGAGGCCACTGAATCTCCCTTCCTCCTTTGTACTTGAACACCAACCTTTCAGGTAGGTTTCTGTATGCATCAATTGCCCTTACTTCATCCAGCTCTTCCAGATAAAGGTTTAGATCTGAGAATTCTTTGATGTCACACAAGTACAAGTAGTCTCCCCTGTTGACCTTGGGTTGAGCTTTGACTACTAACTTGGATTTGTGAGGTGACAGCTTCACTTTCTTGACTGCCCTTGATTTTGTCCTTTTTGGCTTAGTAAGGATTCGCAAGTTGAAATCAGGAATTGGTAATTTATCCCACTCTATTGGCTCATCCTTTGGCACAATAGGCTCTCCATGTATGTTCCTGTAGGGGTCCACCAGCCTTATATCTTCAAATACCACAGAGGGCTTTGATGATTGAGTTTTAGCTTCAGTGGATTCCTTAGGAAATTGATCTTCCAATTCCTTGTCAACAACATCCAATTTCCTTTTTGTTCTTCTAGCCAGTTCTTTCTTTCTTGGGGATTTCTTCTGTTCTTCAATCTTCTTCTTTGATTCAGCAGCTTGAGATGGTTGAGAGGGAATTTGTTGAGAAGAATTCACAGCCTGTAGCTTGGCCAAGATAGCAAACTGTTCTTTCTTTTGTTTAGACTTCTTTGCATCTAGAGCAGCTTGCCTCTTTTCCTGCTTCAATCTGGCTTTTTCTTCTTTCTTTGCATGAGCAAATTGTGGATGTCCAGCTACCACACAAATTTCCTTTCCATTTCTGAATATCTTTGCAATTCTCTTTCTTGAGGCTGAATCAGCTGGATCTTTGTAGAAGACAATAGATCTTGACAGAAGCTTCTTTTCATCAGGCTTGGGTGTCTCATACACAGTATCCATAGGGTTCTTCAAAGATGACTTTGGATAGTTTGTCCTTGGTTTAAGAATTATCTCAGCCTTTGTAGTCTTGATGCAGGAAGATTGTCCTTTCTCCAGATAGTTCATGCTCATCTCATTCACACTGATTGGCTTGACATGAGAGTGATGGATGGCTGACTGAACTGGTTCCTTGACTAATTCAAACTTTTTCTGTATTTCCTCATCAATCTTTTTCCAGTTGATCAGAGTCAACTTTCCTTTACCAGCATCTTTCAAATTTTCTGCTGCTGCATTGATAAGATCTATACCATCTGCAACTGGTGGCTTGGAGATAGTAATTGAAGGTACAATTACTTTGCTGATTTGAACTAGAATCTCCCCCTCAGTTGGTCCTTTCTCCCACTAACTTGATTCTCTCTCCCCCTTTTTGTTATCATCAAGTGGAGGAGTTAGACCTTGTACTTTAGCCAGTTGCATAAGAAGATTTGTCTGAGTCTGTTGATTTTGAAGAAATAGAGCCACTGATTTCTCAATAACTTGAACTTTGTTCTCCAGCTTGGCTATCTTCTTGTCAGAATCTGATTCTCTCCTTAATCTCAGTAATAGATCTTGCATGGTACCATATGGCATTACTGAATCCAGCTTCTCAGAGTTATAGGTCTTCAAGTCAGCTATATCCCTTTTCAATTCATCCACACTGAGATTCTGTCTTAAGTGCTGGATCTTCATTAGATGTAGAGAGTCCAGGTGAGCTTAAAGAACAACCTTGGTACCAGCATCTGAAGTTTCCTGAAGAGCCTGTTGAATAGCTATTACTTGTTTGACGAAAGACACCTCAAATTGTCCTGGTGTAGATTCCTTTGTCCATGCCCATTCAGGTAAACTTAAAGCAGAACTTGGGCATTCAGCTCCCCCTAAGTTCATGCTTCCATCCAAAGAACCAGAGTCATCATCATTAGAATTTACTCCAAATTCTTCAGATGGCTCTCCAGCTTGAGAAGGCATTCTGTTCACAGCAGCTTTATCTCTTTGAAGAGATTCTGTGGTGTGCACCAAATTCAAAGTCTGCTCTGCCTCCACATTGCCCTGAGCAGCCAACAATTGATAGGCTGAAACAGGGTGAGTAAAAGTGTCAGCATCCAAGGAAATGTTATCAATTACAGCTTTGTAATGTTGCTGAAATTGTCTTTCCTTTTCAGCATCATCCACAATCATTGACTCACTAGCAATGGCTGGTTCCATCCTTATTTCTCCTGTACCTGCCTTTCTCTCATATTCTCTCTTTTGTTGCAGGGTTTCACCCTGGCTCCCCACCCTCACACCCTCACCTTCACCTACTAAGGTGGGACTCCTCTCACTCACTTTTGCCAGTCCTGAATGAATGGATTGCTGAGATTCACTCTTTTCCTCTCCTTTTGCCTGGGAGCAACCCAGCCTCTCACTCAATGCACTCTCCTCTCTCAGTCCTAAGAGTGATTGTATTACCACTAAGTCTTCTGCACTTGAAATTATTGAAGTTTGAAGTTGTGCAGAGATACTCGACGGATAAGTGATATCCGTCGGGTGAGTGGTAAAGCTATCCGACGGATAACTGCTGTTAAACTTATCCGTCGGGATACAATCACTACTCGACGAATGAGCAATATCCATCGAGAGAGTAGAAGTGAATGAGGTGGGAAGAGAAACTATTGTAGACTCTGTGTTGATTGAAGTTATTTGAGGCACAGATGTCACAATAGAATCTGAAAGAATTGGCAAGTGAGCCAACAAATCATCTAAAATATGATGCTCATTTGCACTAGATTTTGGCTTCCCCAACAGAGTTAAAGAAGGGGAATCAGGAATTGAAGTGTTTATCATGTCCACTTCCAGTGAGTTAGTTGGTGAGTATGGTGTTTCAGTGGCTTCTATAATGAGAGATTTTGGCTGTGACTCCACATTTATTGGAGCCATATCAATCTGAATTTGAGAAGGTGCAGGGACTGTATCTTTAGCACCAGTTTGCACTAAGTGTGTGCCCTGTGCATCCCCAGTTGTTTTGGATTTCTTCTTTCTAGTGTAAGTTTGGGGTGAGCTTGTGTCCCTAACCCTCTTGGCCTGTGCTCTTGGATGAGAGCTTTGTTCAATAGCCACATCCTTTTAGGAGGATGCAGCTAGAAGTGAGCTTTTATCCTTTTTAAGCACTGCAGTTTGTTGGGAAACTGCAGTGTGGCTAGGCTGGGATTCACTCAACTCTCCAACCTTATCCTTGGGGTTTCTTTGATGTTCACCCCTTCCCTCACCTATCTTACCCTCCTTCACACTCCCCTCTTTGGCTTTGGTAGATTTTTCAACTGGTACCTTTTGAGAGATACCAGAGGGGGGTTTTCTTTGATTTGGATTTGGAAATTGCAGTTGTTTTGGCAGCTTTGGTAGGCAACTGTTTGGTCATTGTCACAGTTGCCAGAGCTATGCCTGAAGTTAAAGAAATAGAGGAGATTGGAATAGTTGAGGGTATGGATGAACTTACCTCACTTACCTGAGGTGTCAGCATTACAGGAAAATAGAACATTGGCACATCCCTATGATGGTTGGCTCTGTTCAAGTCTACAATGATTCTTCTCTCTTGAACCCAACAAGCCAATTTGTTGTCTGGGTTCTCAAGTACAATCTCTTGACAAAGATGGTTAGCCAAAAGCATAAAAAATCTAGCATAGTAAACATTCTTTCCTCTTTTGGCTAAGTCACCTAGTTTAAAACCTAACTCATACACAACAAGGTCACTAAAAATTGTAAAATTTGTCTGTAACTAGCATGTATAGCATGTTAAACATGGAAATGTTCACAGAATCAAAATTACTGATTTTTCCAGAAAAGACTTTGGTTACAACATCACACAAATAACTCCATTCCTTCCTAAGACCTAGTCTTCTAATCTCACTTAGCTTATTAGTAGGAAGTGCATAATGCATGAAATTAAGCATATTGATCAAATCAGTGTCAGTGTGAGGTAAAGTTACATTATCATCAGGAATCTTGAAACATGCTTTTATCACATCACTATTGATACAGAATTCATTACCTTTGAAGGTCAGAGTGATGGTTTTGTCAGTAGAGTTGTAGATTGTTGTTGTCCACATCTCTTCAACAACTTCACAATAAATTGTGGGTGATTCCAGCATGGCAAAACTTAACTTGTAGTTCTTCACGAAGTCCATCATCTTGTGATAGTCTTCCGATTGCTGAATACCCTTATTGGCCAAGGCAGTGAAATTGTTCTTCTCATAGATGAACCCAGTCTGTGACATGATCTTTACTACGGGTGCCATTGTTAGAGAAGAAAAGCTTGAAGAGAAAGAGGATTTTTGCTTGAGAGAGAATGAAATAAACACAGTTGAATTTGAGAATGATAAAAGAAAATGATTAGAATGAAATAAGCTTTTATACTTTACTCAAAATCAACGGATAAAAATAATAAAGAGAAGTAAATTACCCAATATAAATTGCCTAAAATAGCCGTTTTTAAAAAATAAACTATAAAAATTCCACTCATTATCCGTCGTGTAATGCTTACAAACTGTAAGTATACTCGATGGATAATGTTCAGGGAATTAACGGTTAAGATTTAGACACTTCGACGGATGAGGATAAACTGTTATCCGTCGAGTTTGAAAAGATTCCAGAAAAATAATTGATTTTTATTTACAATTTGTATATCGATGGATGACTCAACCCGATGGATAATGGTCATCCGTCGAGATGCAGATATTGACTTAGCCAAAATTTCATCCAAGACTAAAAATCAGCTAAATTTCTGGCTACTTTTTAACTTGCAAAATAATTCAGATAAATTCAAGTGTAATTAAGCATACCTAACTCACTTACCAACCTAGAAAAGGTGGATTCATCCAGTGGCTTGGTAAAAATATCTGCAAGTTGCTTCTCACTTGGAACAAAATGTAACTCTACAGTACCATTCATTACATGTTCCCTTATGAAATGGTACTTGATGTCTATGTGCTTTGTCCTTGAATGTTGCACTGGATTCTCAGTGATGGCAATTGTACTTGTGTTGTCACAGAAAATAGGAATCCTTTCAACTTGCAAACCATAGTCTAGCAATTGATTTTTCATCCATAAAATCTGTGCACAGCAACTGCTAGCAGCAATATATTCAACTTCAGCTGTAGAAGTAGAAACTGAATTTTGCTTTTTACTGAACCAGGACACAAGCTTGTCTCCTAAAAATTGACAGGTTCCTGTTGTGCTTTTTCTGTCAATTCTGCAACCTGCATAGTCTGCATCTGAATAACCAGTTAGATCAAAACCAGAATCTCTAGGATACCAAATGCCAAGTTTTGGTGTTCCCTTGCGATATCTGAAAATTCTCTTAATAGCTATTAAGTGAGACTCTCTGAGATCAGCCTGAAATCTAGCACATAAACATGTAGCAAACATTATATCTGGCCTACTAGCTGTTAAGTACAGAAGTGAGCCAACCATGCCTCTATAACTTGAAATATCCACAGACTTTTCAGTAGTGTTTAGTTCAAGCTTAGTTGCAGTGGCCATGGGAGTTTTTGCAGATGTGCAATCCATTAGATCAAACTTCTTTAAAATATCAAAAATGTATTTAGTTTGACTAATGAATATTCCATCACTAACTTGCTTAACTTGTAAACCAAGAAAGTAAGTTAGTTCTTCCATCATACTCATTTCATACTTACTTTGCATCAGTTTGGCAAACTTTTTACAAAGTTTCTCATCTGTAGAGCCAAAAATAATATCATCTACATAAATTTAAACAAGTATGCTAGAGCCATTAACATTTCTGAAAAATAAAGTTTTATCTACAGTACCTCTTGTGAAGTGATTTTCCAAAAGGAACTTTGATAAAGTGTCATACCAGGCTCTAGGTGCTTGCTTCAGTCCATAAAGTGCTTTCAGTAGATAATAGACATACTCTGGGAAATTTGGATCTTCAAAGCCAGGAGGTTGACTTACATACACTTCTTCCTCCAAATCTCCATTCAGAAAGGCACTTTTGACATCCATTTGATAGACCTTGAAATTGGCATGGGCTGCATAGGCTAAGAAGATTCTGATGGCTTCAAGTCTTGCAACAGGAGCAAATGTTTCATCAAAATCTATCCCTCCTTGCTGACAATAGCCTTTAGCAACCAATCTTGCTTTGTTCCTTACTACTATGCCATTTTCATCCATCTTGTTTCTGAATACCCATTTGGTGTCTATTGGATTATTTCCTTTAGGCTTGGGTACCAGCTTCCATACTTTATTCCTTTCAAATTGGTTTAGCTCCTCCTGCATAGCTAAAATCCTATCAGGATCTAACAAGGCTTCTTCTACCTTCTTTGGTTCTTCCTTAGACAGGAAGCTGCTGTATAGACATTCTTCTTGAGTTGCTCTCCTGGTTTGAACTCTGGAAGAAACATCACCAATAATCAGTTCAAAGGGGTGATCTTTTGTCCATTTCCTTGGTTGAGGTAGATTAGCCCTAGATGAAGAGACCTCAATGTTGTCTTGATGTGTGATTGAGTTTTGATTGCTAGAAACTCCCCCTGAGTTTGTGGATCTTTGATTTGAAATAGGGGTACTTTCTATGGGTGATCTGCCTTGACTTCTTGCTCCTTTTGATAACCCGACGGATGGTGAATTTTGAGTACCGACGGATGAGGCAGATTGTCTTCCGACGGATTATACAAATTGCCTTCCGACGGATGAAGCATTATGTAACTCGACGGATGTTGAGTTTTGTGCTTCATTTGTGGTAGATTTGTCTGCATTATCCTTAGACACTGTTTCTTGATCACTCTCATCATCACTTTTATCACTGACCATCTCAACATTGCTGAATTTGAGGCTCTCATGGTAATCTCCATCTTTTAGTCCTTTAATCTTTTTATCATCAAACACAACATGTATAGATTCAACAACAATGTTGGTTCTTAGATTGTAGACTCTATATGCTTTACCAACAGCATATCCAACAAAAATTCCTTCATCTGCTTTAGCATCAAACTTCCCATTTTGATCAGTTTGATTTCTCAGAATGTAGCATTTACAGCCAAAGACATGAAGAAAGTTTAGAGTTAGCTTCTTGTTCTTGAACAATTGATAAGGAGTCATGCATCTTGCTTGATTAATAAGAGAGATATTTTGAGTGTAGCATGCAGTGTTTACAGCTTCATCCCAGAAATAAGTTGGTAATTTTGATTCTTCAAACATTGTCCTTGCAGCTTCAATAAGAGATCTATTCTTTCTTTCCACTACTCCATTCTGTTGTGGAGTCCTTGCTGCTAAAAACTCATGCAAGATCCCATTTTCCTCACAAAATGCTCTCATGACAGAGTTCTTGAACTCAGTTCCATTGTCACTCCTGATTCTTCTAACTTTGAAATCAGGATGATTGTTAACTTGCCTTATGTGATTGATGATGATTTCACTAGCATCATCTTTGGACTTTAGGAAATATGTCCAAGAGAACTTTGAGAAATCATCTACAATTACTACGCAAAATCTTTTCTTTGAAAGTGACAATACATTGACTGGTCCAAACAAATCCATGTGAAGCAGTTGCAGAGGCTCTTCAATTGCTGAATCAAGTTTCTTCCTGAATGATGCTTTAATCTGCTTCCCTTTTTTGCAGGCATCACACACAGTCCATCCTTTGTAAACTCCACCAGAGGAATGCCTCTAACTAGCTCTTTCTTTACCAGCTCATTCATGGTCTTGAAGTTTAAATGGGATAGCTTCTTGTGCCATAGCCAACTTTCATCTTGACTTGCTTTACTGAGAAGACAAGTTACAGATTCTGCTTTAGTTGAGTTGAAGTCAGCTAAGTACACATTTCCTCTTCTCACACCAGTGAGAACCACTTTGTTGTTTTGATTATTAATCACAACACAGGTTTTTTTGTTGAAGGTTACTGAGTTGCCTTTGTCACAAAGCTGGCTGATACTCAATAGATTGTGTTTGAGACCATCCACCAAGGCAACCTCTTCAATGATGACATTGTCCTTTGAAATCAAGCCATATCCCACAGTATAACCTTTGTTGTCATCTCCAAAAGTGATACTTGGGCCAGCTCTCTCTTCAAACTCTGTGAGCAGGGTAGAATCACCAGTCATGTGTCTTGAACAACCACTATCCAAGTACCAAAGATTCTTTCCATTTCCCTGCACACATCAAAATCAAATCAAGTTGATTTTGGTACCCAAGTTTCCTTGGGTCCTGCCTTGTTAGCTTTCTTCTTCTGTTTCTTAGGTTTTAACTCATTTGACTTAGGAATTTCAGATTCTTCCTTAGTCATTTGGGTTGGGCCTTTAAAACCACTAGATGCAACAAAATTATCATGCGTGTTATGGCTAACAGGAAATGGCATGCTTGGTGCAAACATGTTATTCCAGTAAGGCATGCTAAATGGCATTTGAGGCATATTGTATGCAGCATAATATCGATTAGGTACAAATGGCATATTAGCAAACTGTGCATTCATATTCTGTGTAGGCATAGCATTAACAGGCATGGGAGGCATGGCATTCATGTTAGGAAATTGAGGTTGAACAGACATGGGAGTAGGCATGGCAGATTTGCAATTAACAGACAAATGATTTACACTACCACACTTGACACAGATTTTTCTAGGAGCATATTTATCAGGTGTGTAGTTATTATGTTTGTTAATCCCTACTTTACCATTCCTATTGTTTTTCTTTTTAGTCTCTATTTTTACCTCTATTTTCTCAAGTCTGTCACTTAACTGTTTGACAGTCATGTGACCAACATTAACCTTTTTTCCTTTCTTAGCTTGACTTGACTCTCCTGAAACAAAGTTCTTGGAAATAGACCCATACTTATCTTCAGCTTGATTAATTTGGCTTTACTAATGGGTTTGCTTACAGCCGACGGATGAGGATTTTTATCATTCGACGGATAGCACTTTCTGTTATCCGACGGATAGTCCTCATCATCCGTCGAGTCTACATCTGTTAGCAACCCATCTACCAAAATAGGTTCTAGTTTCTCCTTATTCTTTTTGCAGGCTTCATCACAAAAAGACTCAATTCCTTAAACCTTGGTGATTTGAGCATGAACATCTCTGGATGTTTTCCATGCTTTAATCACCTCTTGTTCACGATCGAGCTGCTTATTTAAAATTTCTTCCTTTTTCAAGGACTCGGTTAATTCCTCCTTGGCAATTCTACACTCAATTTTTAGTTTCTCAAACTCAACAAACTGGGACTCAAGCACATTATTCCTCTCACTCAAAAACAAGTTGTTTTCTTTGATTTTATCATTTTCTTTAGTGAGAGACTTAAGTGTAACACGCAAATGATACAATTTTGTAGACATGTCATTTATTGCATCATTACACTCAGCTTTAGATAAATGTGCAAGGTTTGTAGTGATTACCTGATTGCTTGAGGAACTTGTCTCTGTTTCATCAGACTTGGCCATTAGGGCTAGATTGACATAGCTGACATCTTCATCTTCATCCAAGCCATCAGCTGCCCAGTCATTCTCTTGTGTAATAAAAGCCCTTTCCTTCTGTTTGAGTAGATAAAAGTATTTTTGCTTATAATCCACAGACTCAAACCTTTTCTGACCGGAATCTGACTTTCTACACTCATTTGCAAAATGCCCTGCCAAGCCACATTTGAAACACTTGAATTTTGATTTATCCACCATGTTTTTATTTGGCTTGGCAGCTCCAAAGTTCTTCTTGAACTTGAGCTTGGCAGATCTTCTTGAAAGGAATGCTAGGTGCTCATCAATGTCCTCCATGTCATCTTGGCTCAATGAACCTTCACTTTCTGCAGCTAGCCCTTTACCCTTGTTCTCACAGACCTTTGAAGTTGATTCTACAGCTTCATCTTAACTTCCTTCTCCTTTTCCAGATCAGCAACTAGTGCAATGGATCCTCCTTTCTTCTTTCCTCTCTCCATTCTTTCATCCTGCTGTATCTCAAGCTCATAGGTTTTCAGAATGCCATACAGTCTCTCTAAAGTAAACTCCTTATAATCTTGTGAGTTTCTCAATGAGACTGTCATTGGTTTCCATTCCTTTGGAAGAGATCTGAGAAATTTTAGATTGGAGTCTTTAGCCTGATAGACTCTTCCATGCAACTTAAGAGCATTTAGTAGCTTTTGGAATCTACTAAAAATGTCAGTGAGTGACTCACTTTCTTCATTGTGAAAATGCTCATATTGCTGAATCAGGAGCTGCATTTTATTTTCTCTTACTTGCTCAGTACCATCACAGATTATCTGTATTGTGTCCCAAACTTCCTTGGCAGTCTTGCAGTTGATGATGTTATCAAACATGTCTGCATCAACACCATTGAACAGAATGTTCATGGCCTTTTTATCTTTCCTGACTTGTTCAATGTCAGGATCAGACCATTCATGCCTTGGCTTTGGAACAGATGGCTCATTTCCTGTTGCAGCTCTCATTGGAACATGAGGGCCTTTTTCTATGCAGTCCACATAAGCCTCATCTTGAGAAAGCATATGAAGATGCATCTTTACCTTCCAATGATGGTATTTATCTTTATCAAGAAAAGGAATCTTGACTACAACATCTTTCTTGTTCATCTTGCTGAATTGTTTTGATCTTTAAACTCTTTGTAGATTAAGAGCTCGCTCTGATACCAATTGTTAGTCCCTTAACAATATAGCAAGAATTACAGAAGGGGGGTTGAATGGAATTCTTGAACCTTTTTCTTGAAATAAAAATGTTCAACTCGATTATAGATATATTTGTTTTGATTAGCACAATGCGGAATGTAAACTTAAATGAATCAAAACATAAGTAATTAAAAACACGAGTCTTTAAAAACTTTCTGGTGGATTTAAACAATTCCACCAGAGATATATATATAATATATCGAGAGGACTCTGTGTGCAGAAATGCTCACAGCTGCTTACAAATGGAACTACTGAGAATACAGGAAATGCTAAAGATTATGCTTACAAAGATTTCTCTGTTTTTGTTTCTCAGCTCTCTCAGTTATTTTTCTATTTGCTACTCTCTTGGTTTATATATTACCAAGATTACAAAGTCAAAAAGACTGAACAAGTATAAAATCTAACAGTCATGATCTTTGCTGCTTTTCGTCCTCTATTACCCAGTTAATGGGCTTCCACAATGTGTTTGTATCCAACTCGACGGCTGTGTGCCAGCTTCACTGTTCAACTGATGTTTGAATTCTTGATATGATCATTCGTCGACTTTCAGATCATCCGTCGATGACATGATTGATCATCCGTCGACTGCTATGTTAAACATCCGTTGATAGTCATTTGATCATCCGTCGAAGGCTTTGTTAATCATCCGTCGGTAGCTATTTTGGCACTTGACTTCATTTCACTTATACAAAATTACAAGACATAGCTTATGTATAATTAATCAACCTATTATGCATATCTAGTAAAAGTCAACATGACTTATATGCTACTATAGATTCTCTACAAAGGTGCATACATCACTGTGCTACAAACTTATTATTACATAAGCTACTCACTCGATGGATAATAAGTTAATCATCCGTCGGGACTATAATGAGTTAACCGTCGGGACTATAATTATTATTCGTCGAGAGCTACATAATTTCACTAAGTAAAATCTACTTAGACATTTTGTTTAAGTGATCATCAAGTACACAACATATTCACAACAAAGATATCAGTGAGAGTTTCACCTTCTTCAAAGTGGAAATGCTCATATTGCTGAATTAGTAGCTGCATCTTGTTTTCTCTAACTTGTTCAGTGCCATCACAGATAATCTGAATTGTATCCCAAACTTTCTTGGCAGTTTTGCAATTGATGATGTTGTCAAACATGTCACCATCAACTCCATTAAACAGAATATTCATGGCCTTCTTGTCCTTCCTGACTTGTTCAATATCAGGATCTGACCATTCATGCCTTGGCTTGGGAACTGATGGCTCATTTCCAGTTGTAGCTCTCATTGGTACATGAGGGCTTCTCTCTATGCAATCTACATAGGCCTCATCTTGAGAAAGTAAATGGAGATGCATCTTTACCTTCTAGTGATGGTAATTATCTTTGTCCAGAAAAGGAATCTTGACTCCAACATCATTCTTGTTCATCTTGCTGTTTGTTGTGATCTTTAAACTCTTTGTTCTTTAAGCGCTTGCTCTGATACCAATTGTTAGTCCCTAACAATGCAACAAGAATTACAGAAGGGGCTTGAATGGAATTCTTGAACCTTTTTCAAAAATATAAAATGTTCTAACTTAAAATATATATGACAGTGTTTTGATTTGCAAAGTGCGGAATAACAAGTTAAATATGAATCAAAACACAAAGTGATAAAAACACAAGTCTTTAAAACTTTCTGGTGGATTAGAAAATATCCACCAGATATATATATATATATATCGAGAGAACTCTGTGAAGCTTGAATAGCTCATAGCTGCTTACAAATAAGAACAACTAAACTTATAGAGAAATGTTAAAGATACAGCTTACAAATGTTTCTCTGAGAATTTTCTTGCTTAGTGTCGTTGTTGTTCTAATTGCTACTCTTGGTTTATATATCACCAAGATTACACAGTAATAAGACAAGATAATAAAACAAAACCTATCAAGTCTAATACTATGCTACTTCATTACTCTATTCCAGCATCTTTGAATATCTTCATAATAGCATGGAAATGGCAATGCTTCTTTGTTCTCAAAAACCCAGTTGAGTAGGCTTCCACATTCCTTTTTCATACACTCGATGCATGTGATTGTGCTGTCACTGTCAACAGATGTTTGAATTGATTATCTGTCGGGTACATGATCATCTGTCGGGTTGCCTTGTTGATCATCCGTCGAGTAGCATTGTTGATTATCCGTCGGGTAGCTATTTTGCACTTGACTTCATTTCATTTATGCAGAATTACAAGACATCATCTATGTACAATTAATCAACCTATTTTGCATATCTAATTAAAGTCAACATGACTTATATGCTACTACAGAATCTAAACAAGGTGTATGCAGAAATGTGCTACAGACTTATTGTTACATAAGCTACTTACTTGATGGATGTCAAATCCTTATCCTTCGGGACTATATAGAGTCATCCGTCGGGATAATATTTGCTTGTCCGTCGAGTGCTACATTTTTCACTAAGTTAAATCTACTAAGGTGTTTTGTTAATAAAATCATCAAGTTCACAACATATCCACAACAACCTTATCAAGGTGTTTCTGTGTAACATCTTCAAGAGGTCTGTCAATCAATAAAAATGGATCTCTAGTAGCAACTTCAACTCTTGTCTTGATCTTAGCTTCATCAGAACCTAGCCCTGCTCTGTCTCTTGGTTCTCTAGCATTTAACCCAATAAATTGGTTTTTCTTTGGATCTGATGATTTGACATTTTTCCATAGAAGTTTCTTTTTATAAGCTACTTTCATCTTGTCTAAATTAACTTGAGCTATGTCAGAGGTTGATGTCTTGATGGCTTTATCAGAACTTGTTGTTTCTCCTGTAGCTTGATGTTCTTCACTCTGAACAACTTGAGCTCTGTCAAAGGTTGTCTTGGATTCTTTAGTAATCTTCCTTTTTTTCAGAGTTTGAACAGTTTCATCTTCAGCAAGAGTATCATCATAAACTTGAACCATTTTGCACACAAGTTTCATCAGGATTTGAGGAATCTTCATCTCCTGTGGCCTTGTTGGTTTATCAACTTTTCCTTTCCCTTTATCTTTGGGATCAATCTCAGTTTGTGATCTAGTCTTGGGCTTTGATGCCTCAGTATTTGACTTTTCCTTGATCACAATGCCTTTTACCTTAGGCCTTGGAGGTTTTTTTGCAACAGAAGCTTTAGACTTTAGATTTGTCTTCTCAGCTTTAAATCTAGCTTCTTCCTCCTTGAGATTTTCTAAATCCATTCCAGGATTCTATTTCATATATAATCTTCTAGCAATCTCTACATCAAGTGTCTGAATCTTGGGATCTTTGTAGTAGACAGTAGTCTGCTTTCCCTTGAGCTTCAGAGTTTACAGAAACTTCTGAGAGTATTGACTTCCACCTTGAATCAGAACATCAGGCTTTATCATCAGGCTTTATCATCAGACTTTGCTCATCAGAACGTGATATCAGATTTTGATTATCAGCACTTGCTATCAGATTTTGAGTTTGAGCAGCTTCAGAACTTGTCTTCTTTTGAGTAGAAGATTTGCTTGCATCAGAAATTAGTTTCCTAAAAGAAACCTTGCTGCTTTGCCCTTGACCTTGACCCTTGCTAGGGTTTCCCTGATCATCTTCATTATTATCCCTTTTCTTCAGTATCTGAGTATTAGAACATTTGGACTTAACTACCTTCTCCCTTTTTTTGGCATCATCAGGTAGTAGGAGAGAGAGAAGAAGTTCTATTGAAGATTGAATCTCATCCAATTGAGCTTTTTGAGAAGCTTAATTCTGCAAGACCTCAGTAATTTGGGCATGTTGCTTCTCCTAAATCTTCTCAATTGCTTCAACTTTTTCAGAAATAGGTCTGATAAACCTCTTTTTATCAAGCTTGGTCTCAATATCCAGCTTTTTATCTTTTTCAAGAAGTTTGTCAACCTTTTCATGAGTTGTAGAGTGTTGACCTTGAAGAGACTTGACACTTAGAGCTGTGACTTTGAGTTGAGTCTTGAAATCAGAATTTGTCATCATTTCATCAGCTTTGGCAATGTGCTCTGTCAGAACTTTAGAGCTTGGAATGAAATCAGATTCATTCCACTTCTTGGTCCATTCAACACCTCTGTGAGTTTCTTCCCAAGGAACAGGAGCATCTTGCTCAACAAACTTTTCAATAAGTGCCTCCTTTCCAAGAGTAAGAGCTGGAGTATTTACTGAAACACTATCTCCAGAACTTGAAAAAGTCTCATTATCCTCTGATAATACAAGAGTATGTGAGGCTATAGGAGATTCTGCAACAACTTCATCTAAATTCTGATCATCAGAATTTAGATCCAGAATTGGAGTTGTTGGTATCTCAGCCTGTAAGATTAGAGATTCTATAGATGGTTGAACTGCTGTTGGAGCTTCCAGATAAAGAACAGTAGGAATATTCAGATTGTGAATATCTATTTCAGAACTTGTGTCTTGTTCTTCAATATTATCTGTAGCTTTGATTGGAGAGACAGGAGGTGTGATCACTGTTTCCTGAACAGTGTCTTGAGCTTGAGTTGGGGATGGCAAAGCTTCAATTATGATTGGCTTTGAGATCAGAGATTCCTGATCCCCTTCCTCAACTTCAGTAGTATCCTCAGATGGAGGTTGTGCCATGTACCTTCATGCCCTCTGTTTCTTTGATCTCCTAGATGGTGTAGGAGTTGCCTGAGTAGCATCAAAACTTATAGTTCTTTTCCTCTTCAAATTATCAGAACGCTCAGCTTCAGTATTTATCTGATGGGTTGACCCTTCAGCTTCTTTTTCTTTCTGAAAAACCACATTTTGAGCTTCCACAGGCACAGGTTCTGATGCATGACCCTGTGCTTCTTCATCATCTGATTCATCCCTTAGAATCGTCCTTCTTCTCCTTGGTGGAGATTTAGGAACAGATTTTGCTCTTTTAGGCCTTGAGGATGAAGGTCTGATGGTAGGTGCTGATGGTTGTTGTTGTGAGGATTGTGCTGGTTGGAAGTATGTTCTGATGGTAGGTTGAGTTGGTTGAGGTTGAGAAGTGGTAGGTTGTGTAGGTGCCGATGGAGGTTGGGTTGGTTGTACATCAGGATATTGAGCAACATAGGTGACTGGATCAGAATTTACTAAGACTTGTTTGACAGATATGGGAATTTGGAGGGGTCTTAGTACAGTCTTCTAATTATCAGTAGATAATAAGTCAGTAAAATCTCTTTTAGCAAGTTTAAAAGGTTCAATCAACTCACTTGCTAGTTGGGGTGCATCAGAGGAACAGAAACTGTATAAAAGCTGACAGAATCTAACAAAATAAACTGTATTTCTATCTTCTGTCATCCTATCACCTATGAAACCTAGTATAGCACTAGCATAATCAAAATGAGATTGAGTAATTAGAGCATACCCAATTTGCTGGCTTATGATAGGGATTGTATCAAAATTGGAGCACTTGTTTGCAAAAGCCTTGGTGATGCAGTCAAAGAAGAAACTCCATTCCTTCCTTATGTATGGCCTCTTCAATTGTCCCAGCTTGGACAATGATTTTTCATAACCCGGATTAGCCATCATCTGTTAAAGAGCTGGCTCCTCAACTGTTGAAAAAATGCAGTCTTCTAGCAGATGAAGAGCATGGAGAACTGTAGACACAGTTACCACATGTTCATCCTCCCTTGTTATAAAAATAATACTAGGGGACCCATCTTGGCCACCATCATCATAAACCCCACTCCTCCAAAACTCCAATATCTGAGTCCCTGAGAGTGATTGAGGTTGGGTCAATGCATACCAATCTCGTTGTTGTCAAGGAAGTCCTGAACAAAGTGAAGATCTGATGGGGCTTCATCCTTGATAAGAATAGCTAAGTAATTGTTAGGAACAAACTTAGCTCCATTGTAAACGATATCTTTTGGTGCCATTTTTGTGAAAGATCATGAGAATAATGTGCATACAAAGTGTTTGATAAAATGCCTGTGAAAAAATAGAGCTTCAGAGAATATTAGTGGGTGAGAGAAAATAAGAGAGATGAGAGAATGAGAAAAGTAGGTAAAAGATTAGAAAATCTTTTAACTTTTTTATTCATACAGCCCACGTGACAACAACTATATTTGTGAAGCATGGCAGACAATATACACCTGGCAACATGTGAACAGTTAGTAAATAGTTAAAGCAGTAGTTAGTGGGCACGAGAAATAAGCAGTAATTATTGTGCACATGCGGTTTTTCAAGACTAACATGTTTCCAACTAAACAAATGATTATGACTGTTTTTATCTCACTTAAATATATTCTGATAAAATATGACCGTTCAGTATTTACCATAAATAAGTCAAGTAAATAAATAATGTCACGTAAGCATCAGAGTTTCCATCAGGATTTAATATCAGAACTTGACTATTATCATATCTTAACGGTCATTAGAACATGGCTTCTGTTCTCAGAAAGTGAATGTTTATTTCTGTGGTTCTTCATACAAAAACTGACTTGTTTCTTCAGAGTTCAATCATCAAAACTTGTCCTCAGAATTTATGCATATGACACTTAACTGTTTATATAAAACAACTTAATCACCACAGTAATTTTCATCATTCATATGGAGTGATAGTGTGTGCATTAGCAAAATATCAGATAAAGATTAAAGTCTGATAAACTTTAGTACATCTTAGAAATAAGGCATAACTAAGAAAAGTGCTTAAAATCTGTCTTTAATAATGAAGTCTACTATAGAATAAATTTATGCAAGAATCCACCTCAACTATTTGTGCTCATTGTATGCATCTTTTGTAATTCCTTTTTACAGTGGCTTCTCAGTGTAAGTGAGTCACAACTGCTATCAGAATTTATGCTATTATCTGAGTATTTCTCCAGTAATCAGAGAATGTGAAAAGTCACCAAGAAAAATTTATTTGCTTTTCTAATGCATATAACTTAATACTAGCAATGCACTTGGGTCTTCCCTTCCACATATTTACTCTAGATCTCAAAGGAGTACCTGAATTCAATTTTCTTTTCTTTTCTTTTCTTCAGATAAGTGAGGCTTATCAAGCATGTGGTTCATCCTTAAGATTTACTAACATCAGAATTTGACATATAAGAAGCAAGAAATTAGTTTGTGACTTAGTAATAAGATACACAAAGTAAATTTGACTAAGCTCAAAATTAGAATTTGCTTGTGTTAATGAATTTTCACATAAACAGCTAATTCAAACATGGGATTTCTAGTATGTTAAAGACTACTAGGTCAGCATCTAGCACAGTAATCCTCATTGGATTGAATAGTCACAGAACACTTAAAACACTATAAGAGTATATAGATCCACATCAGATAACAACCAGTATTTAATGTATTACAATTTAAGCACAAATTACATGTAGATAAGATAATCTGTAAACACTGATCATAAAGTCTGATGCATGAGAACAAAACCTAAGCAGATTTTGAGAAAGAACCTGAAACCATTCCAAGTTCATTTACCAGTCTTGTAAAAGTAGCTTCACATAGTGGTTTTGTGAAGATATCTTGTGACGCCTTCCAAACCCGGGGTCTAGGTTTGGGGGTCACTGGCCAATAAACCATGATAAAATAATCACAGCGGAATAATATAATAAATATGAACCCTTGCATGCACTGGATCGATCACAGGTTATAGTATGGAACATGCACTAATACAAACCAATTGTTATTACAAACCATAAGTCTAATTAGTTTTACAGATTATTCCAATTTTTATTACAAACCTCTAGACTATTCAAGCGTCCCAAAACAGCCTACCTGGAAAACACACCAAACTATCTACAAGCACTTGACTTCTGATCAAACCTGGAACTCAAGCCTGCTATGGCTTAGCTGAAAAATTAGATTAATAAACAAGTATAAGCGAAGAGATGCTCAGCAAGTGATATGAAGTTTGTAAGTGAACAACAATAACAATATCTGAGTAAAAGTCAAAGCTGATATAAACTTTAAAGTTTAAGCGACATTTTAATCAAACACAATTATGCACTATGATGTTCCTGATGAGTAATCACGAAATAGCACCGGTATCCCGTAACCATACCGTAAATATATGTATCGATATCCCGCAGCCATATCGTACCTATTGGATATCCATAAAAAGGCATATACTCACCTAGCAAGATATTACACTTTCGTATAATAGCTCACGCTGGACCGGTGCCTCGGCCTCTTACGCTAACCACTAACCAATTCACAAAATCAATTTTGATTAAAGGAGTCGGATCAATGACATCCTTATCTATTCAACTCCCCATGTCACATGGTCCGGAGTTATCTCAACAACTGATGGCAAAATAACCAGAACAAATAGTTATTCGCTAATCTCAATTCAAAGTTTCACTATATAGAGCATATCTGGATAGTATAGTTATTCACTATCTATCGAATCAAAAGACTGGTTCGTATAGAATGATTGCTAGAATAAGAGAATGTCAATAAATATAGTATTGATATTCAATGCGCTATTAGAGTATTTGTAAACAGTTCTTATATTTTGAATATGTAAAACAATAAGCTATTATGAACTTAGAATAGGGGAAAATACTTGCATAAGAAGATTTAAAATAAATATCACTTGAACAATAAGTGATGATAGGGATACTTGCCTGGTATGCTCAATAACCTCTTACTATAACTTTGCTTATAGTTGCTGGATACTATCTCCGTCTAACACTTGATCGCACTCTTTGCTACTCGATTCTATAAATAAAAGGACTATCTTAATTGACAGAACCCAACTCAATCGACGTAACTATACGTCTTGACATCTACCCGATCGTTTATAACTAAGCATGGTATTTAAACCGTAAACAGATAGCATGCATATCACATAGCACATAATCATGTCATTCATATATCACGTAACCACATGTTTCATGTAACATATAAATCAGATCGTTAAAAGATAGGTTTCAGTACGTTCAGAATTAAAATCAAGTCAATAATAATGTTTACCGATCAGATACTGACTCAAAAGAACTAACAAATCAAATGTCATTGCAATACAAAAGAAATTAAGTCTCAAAAGTATTTTTATTGAAAGCATAATAATTGTCTGAGTCTGTACGCGTTCGTTTCGTATTAAACGGACGAACGGTTTATTTATTATGAATAAAATAAGAAATAAATGGAAGTAAATCAATTAATAATAATATTAATTGACTTTTAAATACCAAAATATAATTTTTTAAAAGCTTAAAAATAATTTTTAGGGATTAGTTGAATTAATTATAAATAATTTACATTTATTTAATTCTGAGACTTGACCACCAAGTCTCCTAACCCAATTCCAATTCAAGGACTCCCAACATCTATATAAGGGGCCTCACCCCACAAATTAGAACTACGTTTTTGACTTGATCCTTAGCAATCAGCAAGGTACGTAGGCATCTTGTTAAGGCAGATTGAGTCACGAAACTCAAGAGCAGTCAAATCGAGCCTCGAAGCTCACGTTCACTAGTAATAAATACAGCAATTATTATACCTTAGTTTTTGATCCATAACATTTGGCGGCGTCTGTGGGAAAGCACAGCAACAACCATGGCGAGAACACGGAGAACAAGCAGCGTCCTTGAAGGAGGGACACCCGCGGGGACAACCCAAACGATTTCGTCAACCGTGGAGGTGCCTCCGCATTCAACCTATACCTTCACCCAAGGAGGAGCCCAGGTAGGGGCAACTGAACCTCGACCTCAAGGGACGATTCCCACGGCTCCTCAAGGTACGAATCCCCAACTTTAACAACTACATGCACTTGTGAATTCTCGACCCATTGGGTACGAATATTCAACTATTGTAACCACTAACCCCCTTATGGGATGCCCCTTTACCCCGAGGTTGGAGGAAGTGGACATGCTGGACAGAGTGAAGCACGAGGGCGATCGCCCCCCTATATACAAGGTTTGGCTCCTATCCCTGAGCATCAGGAATTTTCTGGTCCTTACACTGAGAGAGACTCCGAATCTTCAGATGATGTGGTAGCCCCAAGAAGGAGGCGTGCTGGAAAAGAGCCGATGGCTGATGGTCGCCAACGTCCTAGGAGCACCCAAGGGACGAATTCCCAAGAAGTGCAGGAAAGGATCAGGGCTCAAGAGGCTAAGATTCAAAGAATAAAGCGCGACTTGAAGGTGCACCAGAACACCAGACCCCCACTACCTCCAAGGAATCCTCCCCCTATCATAGACCTGGATGGTCCAATATAGAGAAGGGTTGTTGTCCCAAGGGCTGATCCAAGCAATCTTCTTCCCCTTGGAGATCCTGATGATCCTACCCTACCATTTACTGAAGAAATAATGAATGCCCATATCTCAAGGAAGTTCAAGATGCCCACTATCAAAGCTTATGATGGCACTGGAGATCCCGCCAATCATGTCAGGACATTCTCTAATGCACTGTTGCTGCAGCCCGTGAATGACGCTATTAAGTGTCGGTCATTTCCTTAAACCCTGTCGGGTATGGCTCAAAGATGGTATAGTCGTTTTCCCCCGAACTCTATTGGGTCCTTCAGAGAATTAAGTCAGTCTTTTATTAAGCAGTTCATCAGTGGGAGAGTGCATGAGAAAAGTTCAGCATTCCTCATGAGCATTTTGCAGGGAGCAAAGGAATCCTTGAGAGACTACCTGAATCGTTTCACAAAGGAAGCTTTAAAAGTCCCGGACCTTGATGACAAGGTAGCCGTGATAGCACTACAACAGGGAATTAGGGATAAGTTCTTCAAGATGTCATTGGCCAAGTGCCCCCCTGAGAGCATGTTGCAGCTTCAAGATAGGGCCGGGAAGTACATCAAGGTGGAAGAGAGCATAAGGAAGACCGTAGTGAGCAACGAGCCCGCTGGAGGCAAGAAGCGGAAAACTGATCTGGAGTATATCGCTAAGGACAAGTATCCTAGAACTGAGCAAAACCCTGATGCAACCCCTAAGAAGGGAGGACCTGGGCAAAAATTCGCTGAATACGCTAAGTTGAACGCTCCTAAAAGCTAGATCTTGATGGAAATAGAGAAAGACCAAGATATTCGTTGGCCTAAACCCTTGAAGGCAGATCCAGCCAAGCTAGACAAGAGCAAATATTGTAGATTTCACAAAGATGTTGGTCATGACACCGATGAGTGTAGGCAACTGAAAGATGAAATAGAGTTCCTCATTTGGAAAGGAAGATTAAACAAGTACACTGGGGAAGGAAGAGATAAAAATAACAATGGGAGAAAGAACTTCGAAGATCGTAGGAGGGACCAAGATGATCTGGGGAAGAATCCCCAACCTAGGGGACCGGTGATAAATACAATCTTTGGAGGACCACGACCCCGAGGAC
Organism: Apium graveolens; assembly: GCF_009905375.1. Taxonomy (NCBI): domain Eukaryota; kingdom Viridiplantae; phylum Streptophyta; class Magnoliopsida; order Apiales; family Apiaceae; genus Apium; species Apium graveolens. Next base: position 118,597,781 of record NC_133648.1, read on the forward strand.
CTGTGATAAACACGATTTTTGGAGGACCGACTGCTGTTGGATTATCCAAGAACTCCAGGAAAGCTTATGCCATGGAGGTTATGCATATTGTTGGAGAAGCCCCGAAGAGGGCCAGGACAGGAGTAACAATGGCTTTTGATGATTTTGACCTAGAGGGTGTGAAATTTCCTCAAGACAACCCGTTGGTCATAACACCTATAATAGGAAATAGCCCGGTTAAGAGGGTCCTTGTGGATAATGGTGCTTCAGTGGATATTTTGCTCCATGACACCTTTTTCACGATGGGATATAATGACTCTCAATTGACCCCAACTGACATGCCGATATATGGATTTGCGGGAGTGGAGTGCCCCGTGAAAGGGATAATCAAGTTGCCAACAACCATAGGACAGGAACCGAGGCAAGTAACACAGATGTTGGACTTTGTGGTAGTAAAAGCTAGTTCAACTTACAATGCTATCATGGGGAGAACAGGGATACATACCTTCAAGGCAGTCCCTTCTTCCTACCATTCAATTATGAAGTTTTCCACCCGTAATGGGATTGGAGAAGAGAGAGGAGATCAAAAAATGGCTAGAAGTTGTTATGTAGGCTCTCAGAGGGCAGATGGAGTTGGGGGGCAAGTTCTGCCAATTGAAGATCTGGATATTCGAGAGAATGATGAGAAAAGAGGAAAGCCAGCTGAAGACTTGGTTTCAATTCCTTTAGCTCCTGAGGATCCTGAGAAAGTTACTTTTGTTGGAGCCACACTAGAGGAGCCCCTTAGAGGGAAGTTAGTGAAATTTTTGCAAGAAAATAGTGATGTGTTTGCATGGTCGGCAGCTGATATGCCAGGCATAGACCCGGAACTATTTACTCACAAGCTGAATATGGATCCGAGTCGGAAGACGGTGAAGCAAAAGAAAAAAAGTTTTGCCCCAGAAAGGCAAGAATCTATAAAACAGGAAGTAGAGAAGCTCTTAGAGGCTAGTTTCATTGAGGAGATACAATTTCCAGAATGGTTAGCAAACCCTGTAATGGTGAAGAAGGCCAATAGAAAGTGGAGGATGTGTGTAGACTTCACTAATCTGAATGATGCATGCCCTAAAGACTGTTTCTCGTTGCCAAGGATAGATACTTTGATAGATGCCACTGTTGGATATGAGATGCTGAGCTTCATGGATGGATTTAGTGGATATAATCAGATCAAGATGCACAAGGACGATATCCCAAAGGTATCATTCATCACTGACTTTGGTGTTTATTGTTATCTTGTTATGGCATTTGGTCTCAAGAATGCAGGAGCCACCTATCAAAGGTTGGTAAATAAAATTTTTAAGGATCTTATTGGCAAGACCATGGAAGTTTATGTTGATGACATGTTAGTCAAAAGTCTAGTAAAGACTGACCATATAACCCATTTGAGGGAAGCTTTTGAGGTCCTGAGATACCACAAGATGATGTTAAATCCTACAAAGTGTGATTTCAGAGTAGGATCTGGAAAGTTTTTGGGATTGATGGTCTTTAAGAGAGGAATCGAGGCCAATCCCGATAAAATAAGGGTAATCCTGGACATGGAGCCCCCAAAAACTATCAAAGATGTTCAAAAGCTCACTGGAAGAGTTGCTGCATTGGGACTCTTCGTCTCAAAGTCTGGAGACAAGTGTTTGTCGTTCTTCAAGTCTTTAAAGAAAGTTTTATGGATTTTGTATGGAGTGAAAAAAGCCAGAAGGCATTCGAGGAATTAAAGAAATATATGGCTCAGGCCCCGTTGCTGGCCAATCCAGCTTCGAATGAAGTTTTATACTTATACTTGGCCATTTCAGAGAGTGCTTTGAGCGCTATATTGGTTAAGGAGGAACTAAAAATCCAGAAACCTGTTTACTATGTCAGTAAAATTCTGCATGAAGCTGAGTTGAATTATTCAACTATTGAGAAGTTTGCTTTAGCCTTGGTAATGGCTTTGAGAAAGTTGCATCCTTACTTCCAGGCTCATAAGATTGAGGTGCTAACAAATCAACCCCTGAAAAATATCATTTATAGTCCCAAGGCTAGTGGGAGGTTGATCAAGTGGGCAATAGAGCTGAGAGAATTTGATATCAAGTATAAGCCATGAACGGCAATAAAAGCCCAAGCATTGGCTGACTTCGTGGTGGAATGTACCATACCCAACCAAGAAGTTGGGGGGCAGGAGGATACCATACCTCAAGACAAGGAAATTGATAAGGGGGACAAGGAACAGGATGATAAGGAGAAAGAATATTGGGTTCTCTATTTTGATAGAGCATCAAAAACAAATTCAAGTGGAGCAGGTTTAGTTTTACAAAGCCCTGATGGGTTCTTGATTGAGTATGCCATGAAGTTAGACTTCCCGACCACAAACAATGAGGCAGAATATGAAGCTCTGATAGCTGGCCTCGGCCTAGCAGGGACACTGAGAGTCAAGAACTTGAAGGTCTGTGGAGACTCGAAGTTGGTTATATCCCAGGTGAAGGGAGAGTTTGAGGCAAGGGATGATACATGGCTAAATATGGCCGCCTAGTAAGGACTGTGATGACCCAATTCAAGGAATGCCATGTTGAGCACATTCCAAGAGAGGAAAATGCTAAGGTAGATGCCTTATCAAAGTTTGCTTCATCTGAGATAGAGGAAAGTTCAGGAAGTGTATACTTCCGCGTTCTGAAGACACGAAGCATTGATGTTAAGCTTGTAGCTCCTATAGGTCTGGGGATGTCATAGATAGATCCCATTAAGACTCATATTCAAACCGGTTGGTTATCTAATGATCCTACTGAAGCGCGGAAGTTGGCTGTTCGAGCATTAAGATACTCCTTGATAGATGGGATTTTGTATAAAAGATCTTATGTAGTTCCTTACCTAAGATGTCTCATGCCCGATGAGGCACACTTGGCTCTTGAAGAAGTGCATGAAGGTATCTGTGGACAACACTTGGGGGGCAGGGCCCTAGCTCATAAGATAACCCGTTTAGGCTTCTATTGGCCAGAAATGATGGATGATGCCAAAGAATATGTGAAAAAGTGTGACCACTGTCAGAAGCATGCACCTGTCGTTAGACAACCCCCCGAGATGCTGACCTCCATCAACTCGCCCATCCCCTTTGCTATGTGGGGAATGGATATAATGGGGCCTTTCCCCATGGCCACAGCACAAAGGAAGTTCCTGATTGTATCCATTGATTATTTTACTAAGTGGATTGAAGCCAAGCCTTTGGCCAAAATCACAACTAAGCAGGTTGCACAATCCTGTGGGAAAATATCATGTGCCAGTATGGAATTCCCCGTATCCTAGTCACTGAATGGAACACAATTCAATAATGAGGAATTCAAGAAGTATTGTGAGGACAATGAAATTGAGTTACGATTCACCTCTATGGCTCACCCGCAAGCCAATGGGCAAGCGGAAGTGGCGAATCGAATAACCTGGATGGACTAAAGAAGAGGATCGAGAAGTCGAGGAATAACTGGGTGGACGAAATACTCTCAATACTATGGGCCAATAGGACTACCTGTAGAGTCACGACTGGAGCAACTCCCTTCATGTTAGTATATGGGGCAGAAGCGGTTGTTCCTGTAGAGATATCACATTCCTCCCCCAGGATTCAAGCTTTCAATGTTGAGGAAAATGAGGAAGGGCAAAGGTTAGACCTGGATCTAATTGATGAAGTGCGAGATGAGGCACATGCGAAGATAGTGGAATATCAGAAAAAGGCTTCATTCTACTACAACCTAAGGGTTAAAGAAAGGTTCTTCAAACAGGGTGACTTAGTCTTAAGGAAGGTGGAAGCTTCTGGTGTAGGGCAGAAAGGGAAGCTTGCCCCAAATTGGGAAGGGCCATACAAGGTCAAGAGTGTTCAAGGTAGAGGAACCTACAAGCTTGAAACTATGGATGGTTTTGAAGTCCCGAGAACTTGGCATGCACAAAACTTAAAGATTTACTATGTGTGAAACGGTTAAGCATAATTCTCACTTGTGAAGATGACAAGTAGGTTGAAAAGCACCTTGAAGCTTTACTTTCTTAGGATTTACATATTTTAGTTTTGTTTTGAGGGGATGAATTCCAACAATTTGTGAAATTCAGAAAGTTTTCAAAATATGTTTTGAATTCCAGTAACAAAACAAGTAAATTAAGTGCATGAGATGAATGCATAAAGTTCGATAAATAAATAAGTTCAAATAAATAATACAAAGTCTGATAAATAAAGTCTCGAAGACAAGATAAAATAGATAAGCCACGCAGGGCTGGAAAAGCTCTAAGGAGCAGATGTGCCCTCGGCATCCACATCATCATCTCCTCCGCTCTCGCTGGAAGTCTCTGTCGTCTCGGAGGAGGAAGAGCTATCATCCTCAGCCGGCCTGGAAGACGACTCGGGAGGAGGAAGAAGCAGGTCTTGAGGGATATGATCCGAGACAACCACTCAGGTATGAAACCTCTGCAGTAAAGCCTCGTCATCAGGACAGACATAGTCCGCTGGGTTAATATCGGGATAGGCCTCGTGCACGGTCCCAAAGGCCGTGTCCTAGCCAGTCCTGAAAAACCCAGGGAAGACTGAATTGTCTCTCACCCTCATGGACTGGGTAAACTCCTCCGAGTCCAAATAGTTGTCAATCGCCTTATCCTTCTCCGCCCTTAGCACCACCAGCTCAGCGTTGGACTCTCCGAGCTCCTCCTCCTTACGCTTCAGCTTCTGCTCCAAAGCAGCGCACTTCTTCAAAAGTGTAAGGCAAGTGAATGCTACAAGTAAGAAAGAAAAATTTCAAGAAATAATCATACCGAGGCTAAGGACTGAGCTCCCATGAACTTTATCCTCTACAAGTCAGGAGTAGCCACCACATCAGTGAAGTCCTTGGGAGTTACGCCATGGTAAGACCAATCCTAGGCGTGCTCCGTGGATCCAACCACGGTTTCCCTCGGCGGAATCCCCAGAGAGGCTGAAAGGTGCTCGTAGCAGCAGAGACAGGAGCAGCAGTAGTGATAGGGGCACTGTGGCCCTCAGCTCCCTCAGCCGGAACCTCCACAATGGGCTCCTTATGCTTCCGTAGGAAGCTAGGCTCCGTAGCCTTTTCTCGAGTATCCAGGCCCGCAAGGCGAGCCTTCTTCATCCTGACAGTCTCCTCAACGAAAGGCACATTATCCTCGTTGATCTCCTTAGCAGCTACAAAATAAGAGAAAAAAACAAAATAAGTGGTGTCAATAATGCATAAAACAAAATAAAAATACCCTGTTGAGAAATAGAGGATAGCCCCACGTGGATGAGGGAGAACTCCTCTAAAAGAGTCCAGCTGATAGGGGCACCGTCATCCCAAGTAAGCTCATCATAAATGATAGTTTCCTCGGGGTTAAGTGAATGGATTTGAGGCTACCATCACTAACCTTCCCGATGGAAGATCTAAAGAGGGTGCCCCACTCACCATTCTCCCACCTTAACCCGACAAAACTATTCCTCCAATTTTGGTTATTGTCGGGAATGGAGGCGCTGTTAAAAATGTGCTTACACTTGGGCCTTTGTTTAACGTAGACCCAACCACAATTACCAGAAGAACTGTTGTAACATTGAAAAACCTTCCTAAAAACAGCTATAGATAAGGGAAAACCTCCCCGAAGACAACAAACCATGAAACATAAAATATTCCTCCAGGCATTTGGAGGAAGCTGACAGGGGTTTATTTGCTAGGAGGTGAGGAATAAAGGTGTTGGATTTTTAACGCAGCGGGGTCATGGCAAAACACTTTTACACATACAAAATCCAAATAAAAGCATATAAATCGTGAATAAAAATTCGAGGGATCGAATCTAACCTTTTAAAAATAATTCGGAGACAACGATCAGAGATCCTTAGCAGTTGCTCCTCAAGTGTGAAGCACTCCACCAGTATCCACCAAGAAAACGACTTTTAGGAGGAGGGGGAGGTGGAGAGAATTTGGTTTTCTAAAATTTTTGGGTTTCAAGGGTTAGAATAAAATAGGGTCTATAATAGTGTATTTATAGGCAAAATTTTCAGCTGAAATTTTCCCATAAATATTATTATTATTATCCCATTGATTATTCTCATTAATAATTAAAACACCTTTTAATTATTAATCCTTTTTCTAAACACTTTAGAAATAATTCTCTCTCTTGATTTAATTTCCAAAAATTAAATCCTTAATTAATAATATTAAGAACTTTTCTTAATTAATTTATAATCAATTAAATCTCATTCAATCAATTATTAAATTTGCCAATTAATTATTTATTTCATAAATAAATAATTATTAGCCATTATTAATTAATTCCTCCACCATTAAATCATTCTCTTTTTATGGTGTGACCCTGTAGGTTCAATATTAAGCCGGTAGTAGAAATAAATAATAATAAAACTATTTTATCATTATTTATATAAATTCTCTAATTTATTAAATATGATTAATTAATCACATTTATTCTACATCGTGAGGGATGCTTCTCAACATATCGCGACTATCCGGATAATATGAATTCACTGCTTAGAATACCAAGAACCTGTCAGTGAATAGTTACCGTACAATAAACTCCTTCTACCCTACAATGTCCCGATTAAATACAAGGCATGGATCTCGTGTCAAGCCTATCTAATTCAATCACTTGCTTACCATTTACTATGCGTAGTTCTATGCAAATTAGAAACTCCTTTCTAATTTCATTCACTCTGGCCAGAGATTCCTGAACTAGCATAAGTGGATCAGCCTTGAACATTCGCTTCCTTCACTGGAAGGGGTAGATCCTTTATTGATCATACACTATCTTTGTGTACAAATTCCTATACCCAGAAGAGCCCTAATAATTGTCCCTGGAGACTAAGAACTAAACCAAAGCATAGTTCAGTGTACACAAGATGACTATGATGACCTCAAGTCTAAGGATACTCGTACAACTATCACTAGATGAACAACTGCTGACACGTGAGTGAACTCCATCAGTTGTTCAGCTGTGCGAGTCATGTTCAGTGAACTTATTCCATAATAAGCACCTACATACTATCTATAGTGTCACCACACAAATGTCTATGAGAACAGACATCCTTCATAATGAAGCAAGCATAGTATGTACCGATCTTTGCGGATTATTAATTACCAGTTAGTAATCCTATGACCAGGAACTATTTAAGTTTAGAGTTATCATCTTTTTAGGTCTCACTATTATGATCTCATCATAATCCATAAAAAGCTTTACTCTAAACTATGGTATATCTTATTTAAACACTTAAATAGATAAAGCCCGTAATAAAAATAAAACAAGTCTTTATTAATATCAATGAAATCAAAACAGATTACATAAAAGTTATTCCTAAATCCTAATACATGATTGGACTTAGGGCATATTCCTTTCAATCTCCCACTTGTACTAAAGCCAATCACTCTGGTATCTAATACCCATCTCATCTTTATGACGATCAAAGTGACTTTCAAAAAGTAGCTTTGTGAGTGGGTCTGCTATGTTGTTATGTGTGTCAACTCTAATTCAATACAATACAAGAAATGTTATCGCGCTCCCACTAACCCTTTTGTAGACACATGGTTCATCTACGTTTTTGATAAAATCAAACTCTTTGATTGTCTCATCAAAACGAATGTTCCATCTTTCGAGAAGCTTGCTTTAAACCACATATGGTTCGCAGCAGCTTACACACTAGGTTTTCATTTCCCTTGGAAAGAAAACCATCTGGCTATTTTCCAGATCTCATAGTCGTAGTAAGCAGCATTCGCAAGCAAAATCCGAACTGATTATAACAGGGCTACAGGTAAAAGGCTTCATCAAAGTCAATCCATTGCCTTTGTTTGAATTCTTTTGCCACAAGCCTGGCCTTATAGGTCTCCACCTGGCCGTCTTCTATAATCTATCTTTTGTATACCGTATACATAGATTCCATTCTGGATTTCATGGCACTATGCCATTTCTCTGAGTCAACACTACTCATAGCCTCATTATAGGTCACAGGGTCGTCATCACCAAATGATTGACAACTCATTGTCATTCTCAATGACAAGGCCATATTACCTCTCAGGTTGGCGAGACACTCTCCCTGACCTACGAATGGGTTGTTCCACAAAAGGTTGTTCAGTCAGAACAGGTGTTTCCACTTGATCTGTAGTAGTTTGTGCTTCTTGAACTTCATCAAGTTCAATTTTGCTCCCACTGTTTCCTTCAAGGATAAACTCCTTTTCCAAGAAGGTAGCATGTCTGGAGACAAACACCCGATGATCGGTGTAAAAGCAACACCCTAAAGTCTTTTTAGGATATCCCACAAAACTACATTTTACGGATCGATATTCCAGCTTATCTGGGTCAACTTACTTGACATAAGCTGGACATCCCCAAATCTTAACGTGTTTAAGACTCGGTTTCCTTTCTTTCCATATCTCATACGAAGTTTGAGGAACAGATTTTGGAAGGCACCTTATTCAGTAAATATGCTGAGGTTTCCAATGCATAACCCCATAGGAATACTGGAAGATTTGCATAGCTCATCATGGACCGAATTATGTCTAACAAAGTTCGATTTCTCCTTTCAGATACCAATCTGGAGGAGTCCACTGGGAGACTATACCATTTACTTTGAGATAATCTAGAAACACTCCATCAAAGTATTCACCACCTCGATCTGATCAAAGAGTTATAATACTATGTTTGGTTGTTTCTCCACTTCATACTTATATTCTTTGAACTTTTCAAAGGCCTCAGACTTGTGTTTCATCAAACACATTATCCGAATCCAGATCTATCATCTATGAAAGTAATGAAGTATGAAAATCCACCCATGGCTTGCGTAGACATTGGTCCACATACATCTGTGTGTACCATTCCTAGCAAATTTGCAACCCTCTCTCCATGTCTACTAAATGGAGACTGCAGTGCCACTATGAAGTGAGATTTTCATCATCCCTTTTCTTTTCTTAGTTTGTTCAATCGGAAGTAAATCATGTCACATTTATACAGACCATTATTTAAAGTACCACGTCCATAAAGAATATTATCTCTAAGAATAGAACATTCATTATTCTCAATAATAAATGAAAATCCAGCCAAGTCTAACATTGGAATAATATTCCTCACAATCGAGGGAACAAAATAACAATTATTTCAAACAATAGTCTTGCCCGTAGGCCTATGTAAATGAAATAATTCTACATCTTCAGCAGCAACTCTTGCTCCATTTCCATCAGTAGAATCACCTCATCTTCCTCAAGAGTCCTACTTCTCCTTTGTCCCTGCAACAAATTGCAGATTTGAGAACCACGGGCGGTATCTAATACCCAAGTAGAAATTTGATTTAATGACATATTCATTTCTATCATGAACATACCTGAATCAGAAGCGGTAGTCTCACTACCCTTCTTCTTCAATTCTGCAAGGTAAACCTTGCAGTTCCTCTTCCAGTGCCCCACTTTGTTACAGTGAAAGCAAACAACTTTGCTCTCGGGGTCTTCAGCTTTTGGTGGAACCGGAATTTTCTCACCTACTTTCTTCTTCTTGGAAGAGTTCCTCTTCCTTTTCTTAGGATTGGAACCTTCACCGATTAGAAGAACAGAACTCTTCTTAGGGGAAAATTCGATTCCGCAGTCTTCAACATGTTGTGGAGTTCAGGCAGGCTGACATCCAACTTATTCATGTGAAAGTTCACAACAAACTGCGAGAACGAACTCGGAAGCGATTGCAAGACCAAGTCTTGGCTCAGCTCCCCATCCATGGCAAAACCAAGTTGTCCAAGACGTTCAATCAAATTGATCATCTTAAGTACATGGTCATTCACAGATGATCCCTCAGACATCCTACAACCGAACAGCTCCTTCGATATCTCATATCGAGCTGTCCTCCCTGCCACATCATACAACTCTTGTAGATGCATTAAGATAGTGTGAGCATCCATATACTCATGTTGCTTCTGTAGCTCAATGTTCATGGAAGCTAGCATGATGCATTGAGCAACATTTGCATCATTTATCCACCTACGATACACAACATGTTCATCATTATGTGCATCACTAGCAGGTTCAGTAGGCTTAGGTGAGTCAATCACGTATTCCAGCTTCTCAATCCAGAGAACAATTCTCAAGTTTCGAAGCCAGTCAGCATAATTAGGACCAGTCAATTTGTGAGCATCTAGTATGCTCCTGAGTGATAGTACAGAAGACATAACGTACAAAGTAAATCTGTAAATGATAAACACATAACAATATTTAGCAAATATTCGATTTCATTTTAAAACACTATATGAATCGGGTCTTTATTCATAAGTGGCTCCCACTAGTTTATCTAATTTATTCAACCCCCTACGTGAAAAATTAAGCATTCATAATGCTAGTGGGAATAGGGATCCTACATTCCATCACACAACCCCGGTTGTGGCACGAAACGCCATGTAATGTTCAATAGGCAGACAACTCTTGTCAATTACATCTCATGTTATTCCCTAATCAAACTTTAGCCTCTTGAATAATTGAGTCACGGCTGTGGCACGACAAACTCAATATTCTAAGTCAAGTCTAACCCAACATTCCGTACAATTGAATTAGTCCCCAAAGGCCCACGGCTGTGGCACGTAACGACCTTTAGATTCTTATTCAATGTACACATCTCTATATAATAGACAAGTATTTCTTATTTCGAAATCAAAGCCCTCGGCTGTGGCACGAAACGACAATGATTCAAAAATAAGAACTACTTTCTACCATGTTGGAAGGCTATGACCGACACAAGCCCGTTGTATCATTGGCCAATTACTACTTGATATTATTTAATTTTAGAGGGATTATATTACGTTACAATCATAATCATATTATAAAGAGATTCCTCCTTTTAAATTAAATATTTCAAATCAATAATCAATAATCAGATGATTCCCAGATCGGGTGGAGCATTGTCAAGAGGCGTCACTTAATAACTCTTTCTTACAGATAGAAATCTGTTGTTGACAGAATCATCCTTTCTCTCATATCGAAAATTCATATTCAATTATGTGTTTCACAAACACAAGAATCTCATGATTGTATTCATAATATTATTCTTAAGGTTATGAAACAATTTCACTATACTAGGTTGTCTAACAAACGCCTTATGTTTATTTCAGTTCACCTAAATCTATCATCGCATGATAAACTAAGCATATATCACATATATCAACATGAATAAACATCAAGGTAGGCATGTTATATCATCTAGCACATAGAACTAAGCAATATACATCTTTATGTATCACATGAAGAATTTAAAAGCAATTTAAACAGTTAAAAACAGCTTAAAAACACTTCTGTTAGCTATAAACAGTTCAAAACTTTTATATAAACTAAAATTGATCACTCCATTAGATCCGTCTCGGAAAAATGAATCCAACGGTATATTGCACGCCTAAAACGGAGTTACGAAACTCCCAGAAAATCAATTTTAAAATCAACAGAAGGGCTGTAACGCATTACAGGAACACGTTACAAGCCCTGTAACGCATTCTGGTGATGCGTTACACCCCTTTTAAGCCATTAAAGGGTGTAACGCATATCACGAATGCGCAACAGGTCTTACCTCGCGCGTGCGCTACACGCGCCCGCCATCTGCCGCCTGACAGCTTCTCTGCTTTGCTCCTTTTGCCGTACTGCTGTGCTTCTCTTTCTTTCCGTGCAGCAGTAAAAACAATTGCAGACAAAACAGGAGTACAGATATACAAAGCAGATAATATATATATATATATATATATATACAACATATTATATATATATATGATTAATTAATTACGAATTTGATTTTAAGAACTTCAAAAATTCATAATAAAAAATCTATACATCCTAAAATTATGAAAAAAATACCCAGACGATCTACAACACTTGTAGAACCCAGATCAACATTCAAAATTATTCTGAGAAACGATTTCTCATCAGGAAAAATTAATTCATAATATAACTTGTAAAAATCATAATTAATTCATACAAGCACATAAAATTCTGAAATTTTTACGACAGATCTATATGCATACAACCTTTGCTCTGATACCAATGTTGGATTTTTAACGCAGCGGGGTCATGGCAAAACACTTTTACACATACAAAATCCAAATAAAAGCATATAAATCGTGAATAAAAATTCGAGGGATCGAATCTAACCTTTTAAAAATAATTCGGAGACAACGATCAGAGATCCTTAGGAGTTGCTCCTCAAGTGTGAAGCACTCCACCGGTATCCACCAAGAAAACGACTTTTAGGAGGAGGAGGAGGTGGAGAGAATTTGGTTTTCTAAAACTTTTGGGTTTCAGGGGTTAGAATAAAATAGGGTCTATAATAGTGTATTTATAGGCAAAATTTTCAGCTGAAATTTTCCCATAAATATTATTATTATTATCCCATTTATTATTCTCATTAATAATTAAAACACCTTTTAATTATTAATCCTTTTTCTAAACACTTTAGAAATAATTCTCTCTCTTGATTTAATTTCCAAAAATTAAATCCTTAATTAATAATATTAAGAACTTTTCTTAATTAATTTATAATCAATTAAATCTCATTCAATCAATTATTAAATTTGCCAATTAATTATTTATTTCATAAATAAATAATTATTAGCCATTATTAATTAATTCCTCCACCATTAAATCATTCTCTTTTTATGGTGTGACCTTGTAGGTTCAATATTAAGCCGGTAGTAGAAATAAATAATAATAAAACTATTTTATCATTATTTATATAAATTCTCTAATTTATTAAATATGATTAATTAATTAATCACATTTATTCTACATCGTGAGGGATGCTTCTCAACATATCGCGACTATCCGGATAATATGAATTCACTGCTTAGAATACCAAGAACCTGTCAGTGAATAGTTACCGTACAATAAACTCCTTCTACCCTACAATGTCCCGATTAAATACAAGGCATGGATCTCGTGTCAAGCCTATCTAATTCAATCACTTGCTTACCATTTACTATGCGTAATTCTATGCAAATTAGAAACTCCTTTCTAATTTCATTCACTCTGGCCAGAGATTCCTGAACTAGCATAAGTGGATCAGCCTTGAACATTCGCTTCCTTCACTGGAAGGGGTAGATCCTTTATTGATCATACACTATCTTCGTGTACAAATTCCTATACCCAGAAGAGCCCTAATAATTGTCCCTGGAGACTAAGAACTAAACCAAAGCATAGTTCAGTGTACACAAGATGACTATGATGACCTCAAGTCTAAGGATACTCGTACAACTATCACTAGGTGAACAACTGCTGACACGTGAGTGAACTCCATCAGTTGTTCAGCTGTGCGAGTCATGTTCAGTGAACCTATTCCATAATAAGCACCTACATACTAGCTATAGTGTCACCACACAAATGTCTATGAGAACAGACATCCTTCATAATGAAGCAAGCATAGTATGTACCGATCTTTGCGGATTATTAATTACCAGTTAGTAATCCTATGACCAGGAACTATTTAAGTTTAGAGTTATCATCTTTTTAGGTCTCACTATTATGATCTCATCATAATCCATAAAAAGCTTTACTCTAAACTATGGCATATCTTATTTAAACACTTAAATAGATAAAGCCCGTAATAAAAACAAAACAAGTCTTTATTAATATCAATAAAATCAAAATAGATTACATAAAAGTTATTCCTAAATCCTAATACATGATTGGACTTAGGACATATTCCTTTCAAAAGGGGTGAAAAGGAAACCTAAGCCCAGCATCAAGGGCATATGTGTAAACAAAAAGAGTATCGGGTTTCCAGTGGCAGGTACGGTCACCACCAGAAACTGGAACTAGCCCAAGGGGAGGACGAACATTGTAACGTGCATTTAACTTATCATAATCTGTATTGTGCCATGTGTTGCAATGATTAAAAGAGTCAAGATGTGCAGTGGAAGGATATTCGTCCCCCCTAGTATTAATCATATCTATCAAAGACATGTAAGAAGAACGGATTTCGACATATTTACCTCATTTTAAAGCCGAGGCAATCTTGGCCGCTCTCTCAGCACCTTTGTCTGCCATTGATGGAGGTTGAAGGAAACCTTGAAACTTTGGATGGAAGGAAGGAGGCCGGAAAAGGCTTGGAAATGGCCGGAAAACTCTTAGGGAAAGAAGAATGTTGAGAGTGTTGAGAGAAGAGGAAAGAGTTTGAGAAATGAGTGAAGTGAGAAGTGTGAGGAAAACACTCTCCCATCCCACTCTTATATAGGCACAAAGAAGGCTAATTGGGCCTAGGAAATCCCATTTGGACCCAAGAAAAGAATACTCTGGAAAGTTCTAGTAGATTTTGGAAAAATCCAAGTAAATCCTAGAAACAAATAGAAGATTCTAGAAAAATCTGGAGTTTGGGCCTAAAAAGAAGGCCCAACCCAAACTTTATTGGGCCTAGGGGAAATAAAAGCCCAGAGTAAAAGCCCAGCTCAAGGAAAGTAATGAAATTAAATCTTGTTGGGCTTGGAAATAAACAAAGCCCAAAAAAAGGCCCAGGAAATTAAAATTAAAGGCCAAAAGAGACAAAGCCCAGTAAAGGGTTGGCCCAACAAAAAAAAGAGGCCCAGGAAAATAGGGACAAAAAATTGTTTTTTTCTGACCTAGTTTGACCAGGATTAACACTATGTTTTTGGTCTAATGGTCTAGGTCGAAATTACCTTCGACCAGGGCTAGAAGGGGAGTATAATTCGATCAAAACAAAAATTCTGACCCAAAAATTCTTGCTCAAAAAAAAATATATAGGGTGAAAATCCTGGCCGAAATTCGACCAGGATTCCTGCTCGAATTGGTCTTGCTCGAAAGAGCTTCTATCAGGGCAATTAGGAGCCTAATTCGACCAGATATAAATTCAGCAATCAATTGAACTAGTATGACAAACAGATTGTCATACCGAAAGTCATGCTAGTTCAAACAGATTGTCATACCGAAAGTCATGTTAGTTCAAACAGATTGTCATACCGAAAGTCATGCTAGTTCAAACAGATTGTCATACCGAAAGTCATGCTAGTTCAAACAAATTGTCATACCGAAAGTCATGCTAGTTCAAACAGATTGTCATACCGAAAGTCATGCTAGTTCAAATAGATTGTCATACCGAAAGTCATGCTAGTTCAAACAGATTGTCATACCGAAAGTCATGCTAGTTCAAATGGATTAGCTATGGAATTGTCTTGCCATTTCAAGGTAAATTGATCAGAGACATAAAAAAAGAGAGAATTAAGGAAAAATCCCAAAATTAAGGGAAAATTCCTGGAAATTAAGGAAAAATCCCAGAATTAAGGGAAAAATTCCTGGAAATTAAGGAAAAATCCCAGAATTAAGGGAAAAATTCCTGGAAATTAAGGAAAAATCCCATAATTAAGGGAAAAATTCCTGAAAATTAAGGAAAAATCCCATAATTAATGGAAAAATTCCTCAAAATTAAGGAAAAATCCCAGAATTAAGGGAAAAAATCCTAGAAATTAAAGAAAAATCCCAGAATTAAAGGAAAAATTCCTGGAAATTAAGGAAAAATCCCAGAATTAAAGGAAAATTCCTGTTAATTAAGGAAAAATTCCAGAATTAAGGGAGATACTCCTGGAAATAAAGGAAAAGTCCCAGAAATTCAGAGAAAATTCCTGGAAATTAAGAGAAAATCCCAGAATTAAGGGAAAAAATCCTGGAAATTAAGGGAAAATCCCAGAATTAAGGGGAAAATTCCTGGAAATTAAGGGAAAATCCCAGAATTAAGGGAAAAATCCCTGGAAATTAAGGAAAATCCCAAAATTAAGGGAAAAATTCCTAAAAATTAAGGAAAAATCCCAGAATTAAGGGAAAAAATCCAGGAAAATAAAGATAAATCCCATAATTAAGGGAAAATTTCATGAAAATTAAGGAAAAATCCCAGAATTAAAGGAAAATTCCTGGAAATTAAGGAAAAATTCCAGAATTAAGGGAGATATTCCTGGAAATAAAGGAAAAGTCCCAGAAATTCAGGGAAAATTCTTGGAAATTAAGATAATTCCTAAATAATAGGGATAAAAGCAAATCATTGTAAATGTGTAGGTCACTCCACACATTACGCAAAAACGATACCCTGTAAGGGAACGAATGAACTTAACTTTTGTGAAACCTAGTCACTGTTTCCCAAAAGTTGGGGGGCAAATGATAGGGAAGAAAATAAGGTCTGGGTATGTAATTAAAGTTGCATTAATCATATCAGAATTGGGACAACAGCTAGGCCCATTTGAGATAGCCCAAAACCCTGAATATTAATTAATTTCGTAATTAATTAATAAGGGATAAGTCAGCTGATAAGATGAGTCCTAGTGGAGAAATAAATCCTTGTAGATTGACCTCCAAGGAACCTGGTGGGATAAAGAATCAGCTTCCTACTTCTTAGGACTCCAAAGTCCATTCTAATTCTGAGACTTGACCACCAAGTCTCCTAACCCAAGTCCAATTCAAGGACTCCCAACATCTATATAAGGGGCCTCACCCCACAAATTAGAACTACGTTTTTGACTTGATCCTTAGCAATCAGCAAGGTACGTAGGCATCTTGTTAAGGCAGATTGAGTCACGAAACACAAGAGCAGTCAAATCGAGTCTCAAAGCTCACGTTCCCTAGTAATAAACACAGCAATTATTATACCTTAGTTTTTGATCCATAATAGTAAATGATTTTTAAATATAAAATAAATGATTTTTGGAAATAAGAAAATGATTTTAAAATAAAAAAAAAAAGAATACAGATGCAGGTTTTAGTATTTAGTTTTGGAAAATACAAGATCAAAACCGGGTCATGCTACTGAAGTCGGGTCGGGTTGGGGCTTCAAACGGGTTGCCAAGAACTCCGGTTGAAGGTCGACCGAAATCTGGGTTTTTCCCAGAAACTGGCGACTTCGCCGGAGTCCGGCGAATTCCTGGCGCCACTGCAACACCCCCATTCAACTCCATTTTACTTGTTTTTTATACGGACCCAATCCCACATCATTCCCTGCACAGAATCATCAACCCAGAAGACCCAAAACCAGCCCCGAACAACTTTTCGGCCACAAACCGGCGATTATAGTCGGAAAAATACAAATCAGAGCAATTCTTAACCAAACTCAATAATTCAAATACCAAATCAAAGCTTACAATACCCACAACCTATTCAGGTGATCCCCAAACATCAAAAACTCAGGAACAATCAGAAAATTGAATCAAAAAAACCCAAAACTCAAGAACACGGTTTCAACAATCCGGGACTAAAACGATGCAACCAAATACATAAATCGATCCTAAACATCATTCTAAAGCTACTGGTAACATCAAAATCAACCCAGAATCATCCAAAAACAAAAATGATTTTCAAGAATAAAACATAAAAATCGACTTTTCGAATTACTATACCTCAGATCAAGATGTTGATATCAATTGAAAGCTCTCGTCGAGAGGATGATTTCGACTACTAGAACATCTGATTTGGTTCCCTAAATCGATCAAAAATCGTGATTGAAGTTGCTGCAGAAATTTTTACTCCCAAAAACTGTTCTTGGTTTTTTAATTTTTTTGAAAATTTTTATAAAAAAAATCAATAAAATAACTGATTGGCTGGTATTTATATTTTTACATAAATTATATCCCAAAATAAATTAAGGGTGTTTTATCCCCGAATTATAATAATTAGGGCCCCAAATTAATAATTACGGGGAATAATTTTAAAAACGATAAAATATAAAATTAATGTCAAAATTCCCCAAAATTGCGAATAATTCGAAAATACAAAAATAAAGGGTATTTGAAATACGAATAATTTTATAAAAATAAAAAAACGGATTTTGTGGGATATGACGTCCCGGTGGGGTCCCGGTCCACTGATTTTTGAAACCCAGAAACGATCTCTAAATTACCAGAAAAACACGAAAACACCTAAAATACATTCAAACGCGCATAAATTGAAATTAAACGAGTATCTTAATAAAGATGCTAATAAATACGCGTTCTGATTGCAGATAGATTCATATAATTGCAGTTCTAACACATATTATTCAATCAAAAAAATTTCTGGCCCGCACAGAAACACACATAACAGCTATACCATCTAATTGCATGACAATGATCACTTTAAATTTATAAAACACATAATATTTATTTATTTAACATATAATATTCACATATTTTCCCAGATATTACATCATCCCCGTTAACAGGATTCTGTCCTCAGAATCAGCCTAAGAAAACAAGTGAGGATACTTGGATCACATGTCGCTTTCCAACTCCCAAGTCGACTCTTCAACCTTGGGATTCCTCCACAAGACTCGCACCAAAGACACAGACTTATTCCTAAGCACTCTTTCCTTCTTATCTAATATCTGCACTGGTCGCTCTAAAAAAGACATATCTGGCTGAATCTCAATTGGCTCGTATTCTATCACATGATTTGAATCAGGCAAATAATGCTTCAACATCGACACATAGAACATATTGTAAATATGCTGCATGTGAGGTGGCAATGCCAACTCGTAAGCAACCTTTCTCACACGCCTCAAAAACTCAAAAGGGCCAACATAACGCGGACTCAGCTTTTCTTTCTTTCTAAATCTTGATAAACCCTTCCAAGGTGAAACCTTCAATAGCACTGCCTCACCAACTTCAAATTCCATATCCTTTCTGGTAGGATTAGCATATTTGTGTTGACGATCTTGAGCTGCTATTAATCATTTCCGAATGGGTTCTATTTTCTCTTTCGTCTGCTGGATCAATTTTGGACCCAAAATCTTTCTCTCACCTACTTCCCAACATATTGGAGATCTGCATCTTCTCCCATACAAAGCTTCGTAAGGCGGCATTCCAATACTGACATGATAACTGTTATTGTAGGAGAATTCAACCAATGGTAAATATTCGTCCCAACTTCCTTCAAAATCTAGCGCACATACCCTTAGCATGTCTTCAATAGTTTGAATCGTCCTTTCATTTTGACCGTCTGTCTACGGATGATACGCAGTACTCATGTTCAGCTTCGTTCCGAGACAATCTTGAAAACTTCTCCAAAATCTTGAATTAAATCGAGGTTCTCTGTCTGAAACTATGGATACTGGAACTCCATGTCGGGTCACAATTTCCTTAAGATATAACCGAACCAATTTATCCATTAAAAATCTCTCGTTGATAGGAAGAAAATGTGTTGACTTCGTCAATATGTCGATAATAACCCAAATATCATCATGATTTGACTTGGTCTTCGGTAATCCAACTACAAAATCCATCGCAATATGTTCCCACTTCCATTCTGGAATGTCCAATGGCTATATTAGTCCACTGGGCCTTTGATGTTCCGCTTTGACTGGCTGATAAGTGTAACACTTACCTACCCATTCTGCAATTTCTTTCTTCATGCTTGGCCACCAAAAGTTTTCTCTTAAATCTCTGTACATTTTCGTACTTCCGGGATGAATTGAATATTTGGAATTGTGAGCGTCTCAAAGAATTTCATCTTTCAGTTCGGCTACGTTGGGTATCCATATTATGGAAGAAAATCTTAATATCCCTTTATCATCCTTTTGACTCCCTATCTCTTCTCCTGTCAAACTATCTCGTTCATGGCTCATGACTTCTTCCTGACATCTTCTTATCTTCTCTAATAATTCTGGTTGAAAAGACATTGCACACAACACATCTGTAGACATACCTGGGGTACTGACCTCTATTTCAAGTTTCTCAAATTCCTTGACTAATTCCTCAGATGAAGTGATCATATTTAACCTTTCTTTTCTGCTGAGAGCATCTGCCACCATATTTGCTTTGCCTGGATGATAGTTGATAGTATAGTCGTAGTCTTTGATCAATTCGAGCCATCTTCTTTGCCTCATGTTCAATTCCTTTTGGGTGAAGATATACTTCAAACTCTTGTGGTCCGTATAGGTCTCGCAATTTTCTCCATACAAATAATGCCTCCATCTCTTCAATGCAAACACTATAGCTTCCAATTCCAGATCATGCGTTGGATACTTCTCTTCATGTGGTTTCAGCTGTCTTGAAGCGTAGGCTATCACCTTGTCATGCTGCATCAAAACACATCTCAATCCTTTGTATGACGCGTCACTGTAGATCACAAAATTTTCTTGATCATCTGGCAAGACTAGCACTGGAGAAGATACTAATCTGTTCTTTAATTCTTGGAAACTTTCTTCTTACTTCTCATTCCATTCAAACTTCTGGTTCTTCCTGGTGAGCTTTGTCAATGGCGTAGCTATCTTCGCAAAATCTTGCACGAATCTTCTGTAGTAACCTGCCAATCCCGTGAAACTTCGTACTTCCGTTGGTGTCTTTGGTCTCTCCCGGTTGATTATGGCTTCAATCTTTGCTGGATCCACTTTCACTCCTTTATTGCTAATCACGTGCCCAAGAAATCGTACTTCTTTTAACCAAAATTCACACTTGGAAAATTTTGTATATAATTTCTCCTGTCGCAGTATCTCAAGAACTATTCTTAAATGTTCTGCATACTCTTCTTCTATTTTGGAATAGATCAAAATGTCGTCTATAAACAAGATCACGAATTTATCCAAATACTTCTTGAATACTCGATTCATTAGATCCATGGAAGCTGTTGGTGTGTTGGTTAATCCAAATGCCATCACTAGAAACTCATAATGTCCATCTCTGGTTCTGAATGCGGTCTTCGGAATGTCTTCTGGCTTGATCTTCAGTTGATGATATCTGGATCTTAAATCAATTTTAGAAAACCATACAGCGCCTCTTAATTGGTCAAATAAATCATCGATCCTTGGTAACGGGTACTTGTTCTTAATGGTCAGTGTAATAACCCCAATTTTTGGATTATTTTTTTTTAAACCCTTATGAATAGTGATTTTGCTGAATAAGAAAACTTTTCATGCCACACTATGTAGGGGTTCTTCTATTGTTATTCTGAGATCTTATTAGTACTTTATATGGGATATAAGTGTATGTAAAGATCGTCAGAATCCAAATCCAAACACTTTGATTTTTCCCGAAAATCCACCAGATACCGAAAGAATCGAGTATAAGGTAACATGATTAAAGGGATTTAAATTCAAGGATTGTAAGAGAGGATCATAAAAGGAATATAATGTATTGAGAAAAGTTAAGGGAACCCAAGTAATAAGATCCCGGGTATGATCCCTCAAACGATAAATGAAAACGAAAGTTAAGCAAACCGTATAACAGATCAGCGGTCATTAGCCAAGTAATTAGAAGCTAATCAAAGAGATTAGTGGGGATGATGTCATCAAACCAATAAGAAGAGGACAAAGGAGGGAGGGTGACATCACATGGTGATATAAGCATGACCAAAGCAAGTGTGTTGTTGGTTGATTTAGAACCACACAAAAGTTACCATGGTAAAAGGTAAGAAAACAAAACAAAACAAATCAAACTCAACCAACCAACAAATAATTTCACCAAAACACAAAATTATTTCATTTCTTCATCCAAAAAGCTCTCGGCTTTTTCTTCTTCTTCAAAGCAAGAAATTCAAAATCTTAGTTCCAAGCTTTGTTAATTAGCAAGGTAATTATCTAAGACTCCTTATGCATAGATATAGCTATCCTATAAGTTTGAGCTCCTAAATCATTCACAATCTCTTCCTAAAAATCATGGAAGAAGATGGTGAATAGTGTTTTTCAAGAACTAAAATTTTTGTTCTTGAGTTTTTGTTTAGATTAAGCTTGGATAAGGACTTTTAAGGGTGATTCCAAGCTAATTACTTGATTCTCCACTCTCCAAGGAAGGTATAACCCCTCCAAACCCTAACTTTACTTGAGTATTAGGTTTAGTTATGTTGTTATTGTTCTTGAGAGGCTTGTTTGTTGTGAATTTAGAGGATAGTTGGTGTTGAAATGTTTTGGAGTTGTAATTCTTGGAGTATTGATTAATGAACTTAAGTATAGTTTAAATTCATGTTAGAGAATAGTATAAATTGATAATGTTGAGTTGATGGGGCTGTTATGGTGAAGTATGGATGGAGTTTGGTTGGGATGTTGATTGTGAGTTGATTGTGGGTTGGTTTGGAGTAGAATAAAATTGGTAATCGCGTAAACATAGCTGTCGTAATGTCCGATTTACTTTAGACTGTTTTTTATCTTAACATTAGGACCCGTGAACTCACTGCTAGGTTTTGACCATTTCCATGATTAGATAGTTTATGTTACGATCTTCGTTTTGATATGTGGTTCGTTTGATTCCGATGTACGGTTTAGGAGAAACGACCGTTTTAAATAACGGTGTTTCACGAACGAACTATTACCCCTCGCCTTACTTTGAAACATAGGTTAAAGACCTTAAAAGACTAATTGGAGTATGAAACATTTGTGTAAAGTGTAATAGGCAGTTGGTAAGACACTCGCGAAAGAATTGCCTTAAAACTCTTAATGGTTAATTTATTAAAAATGGTGGAGCCGAGGGTACTCGAGCGACTTAAGAGAATCAGTAAGCGCAAAGCGAGCGTTAGAGTCTAAATTGGTTAAAGTATAGATTTATAAGTGACTTTGGTTTAATTCCAACTTATATGTTGTTTATAGGTTACCAGACTCGTCCCAAGCCATTTGTAACCCCCAGTCGCTCAGGCAAGTTTTCTACCCGTATAACTGTTGTTGTGATATATATGTGTATATGCATTATCTTGCGATAGATGCATGATTGTTATTAGCAAATTCTTGCGATATATTGGAGCATGTGATATGGTATATATGCATGTCTGTTTCGTAATCTTGATATATATCTGTTGGTTCAAATGCTTATTAGTTGCATAATACCTATGCTAGAGATAAGCAGTAGTTGCGTATACCCTGAGGGTAGGGGACCCAAAGGTGAACCCTTTTCTAAAACCGGGAATAGATGTTCCCGAGTATATGATATATATATATATATATATATTGATATTATAACACCCTCCAAATCCGGGGTATAGATTTGGGGCATTATTAACAACAATTACCAACTATACCTGCACAAGCGGAATATTAATATAATAATTACCCCGAACTATCACTACTCAGGATCTTTTAAGGGTTGAGGTTGGAAACAAGAATCATGCACTACACTTTATTACAAACCCAACTAAATAAAACCTGTCTCAAGAACTCTCTTTATTACAAAACTTTATTCTATCTACAGTTTCACTACGCGATCTTTTATTCAACTACACAAAACTCTTATTCAACCCAACATCACTACTTATCCTGCTACACCTGATCTGGCAATTCAAAGCTCTCTTCGGGAATAGGAAGGAACACTCTTGGTATAAGAGGGTCCCGCTGCTTGACTCGCTTCTTGACTATGCGGGTCCTGATGGGTTTCATTCTCTACCTTAACTGTAAAACAATAGGAGTGACAATAAAAGAAATGAGCCAAAATTGCTCAACAAGCCTGCAACAATTTATATATATATATATTATAAAGAGAGAGAAATAAAGAGAAATAAATAAACCAATAAGCTGCTGGTTTGAACAACCATCAGTATCTGTATATGATAATAATTTGCCAATGATGGCGAGTGCCAAATGAACAAGACTGGAAACAAGAACCAACATATGCACTATAATCTGCTG
Source organism: Apium graveolens (assembly GCF_009905375.1). NCBI lineage: Eukaryota > Viridiplantae > Streptophyta > Magnoliopsida > Apiales > Apiaceae > Apium > Apium graveolens. The sequence continues at coordinate 118,621,304 of NC_133648.1, forward strand.
ATCAGTCAGAATATAGTACGGATCTATACCCAACTGCATAGACCCAACCAACATAAGGAGTACTCAGGCAACTATGGCCTATTAATTAATGGTCTGGGAAAAACCCAACCTTTATAGTAACCATCCAGTCCAAGGCTGAGCATCCGGAACAATCGGTATGCTATTGATATATCCCAACACCAGGATATACCAGAATATATGTAACAAGGGTAAAGGAATTGAAATATGAACAGGGAATTCAATAAATTGGGTAAATCAAGAATTGAAATGAAATGGAACAAGTGATAATAAATGGGTAACAGTGTATATGAATAATAATTATCAAAGAGAATTGATACGATAGAAAGGAAATATAAATCACTATTCTGAATTTAGAATAGGGGAAAAACTTGCCTTGCGCGTACTTAACCTGGTTTAACTTACTGCCTTCTGACCCTAGCTTGCTATGCCTTGCTAACACTGAACAAATCATGGAAAGATAGGTGTTTAGATAATTTACTATATACGTGTATCTTGAATTGATATCACGCAACCTTATCAGTCTACCCATGCGTTTCTATCTGACTCGCATATATATACATATATTTACACAACACATTTATGCACATAATCACATATAACACGTAACACATAAAGCACATAATTAATTTCTATATTTATAATTATTTTTAGAATCAATTCTAGGCTTATACCTGCATTACTAGTCTTATCTGATTTTATTATAATTTTTCGGGATTTATTCGGCTCAATTATATCCCTACTAGGACCTACAAACTATCAGTTATCAACAAACCACTCTTTTTCAGAATAAATTATAACTTACAACTATTTTTTTTATTGGATTCGTCTCATTTTTCTGAGTCTAGAGGTCTTCGTTTCACTCAAATCGGACTAACGGTTGAATTGTTATGAATTAAACACTGATAATTCAATTTATTATTCAATATAGATAATTATTACAACCTTTTAAATCCTAAAATAATTTTTAAATAATTATTTAAGAAAAATCAAAGTCAAAAATAATTTTTTTATAATTTTTGGAGTTAAAATGAAGAAGTTACGATTTATTGAAAATTATGTGATTAATTATTGAAATAATTAATCACTTAATAAATAAATAACTAATAAATAATTAATAGATAATTATTTACTAATTTAAAATAATTAATCCCTAATTATTAGGATTAATCACAATTTATTATAATATTTATAACTTATCGATATTTATTCGATTAGATCGATTATTTACAAATAATCAATCGATTTTATTAACGGATACGCTATTTATCGAATATCTACTATGTGCTCGAATTATAATCTAACTCAACGATTAATTACTCGTATAAATACGAGCTACTCGCAATCCTCATATAATTATCGAACTTATTACATTATTACTGAAACTTATACGATTCGTTAATCCATTAATTATCGGTATTTAATTATACGATACAAATAATCACTACAATATTATTCGAATAACTATCGCTCGAATAATAATTCTCATTATCGAATCATTACTCGCAATAATAACTAATTATCGAATTATTAATCATATTATTTAATTATTTTTAATCCTTATTTATTAATTAATTACCTAATTATTAATTAATTACCTAATTATTAATTAATTACCTAATTATTAATTAATTAGATAACTAATAAATAATTAGATAAATAATTAAATAATTAATTAAATAATTAAATTCGAATTTATAAATCAATAAAATAATTTAGAAATTAATAATACTATTTTTCAGAATATAAAACTAATTTTTAATTAATTATTAGAATTTTTAAAATGATTTTCTGATTTATAAAATATAAATTAAATAATAGAAAATCCAGAAACAAAAATCTGGAAATGGTTTCAGGGTTGAGGGGATCAAACCCGAGTCGAAACCGGGTTGCAACCGGGTCGTCCCCAACCCAAACGGGTCGGGAAGAACACCGGCCAAGAACCCAGAACCCGACGCCGGTGTTTGATTCCGGCGGCCTTGAATCGAACAAACGAACCATGAAGGGACCTCGTTTCCTTGCGTTTTCGACCAAGAACAACACCAAAGCAACGTACCGTCCTTCCTCCTTCTCCCTTCATCGTTCTACAGCCGGAAACACAAAGAAGACCGCCGCGGCGGCGGTTCTCCGGCGACGTCAAAGACAACACCAAATCGCATGAAACCTGTGCCGTTCGACTCCCTATCCGACGATCTAAACGTCTATACTAACAGAATCATCAAACAACTACTCAATCACAAAACCCGAATTCAAGAATAAACCCGAAAATAATAAAATTAAATTCAAGTAATCCAACAACAAAATCATGTACATAATCAGAAACTACGATTCTTGGGCTTCAATTTGATTACTTACACTTCGATTTCTGACACCGGAATCACGTTCAAAAGTCCGATTGATTCTGCTGCTGTTCTTCACAAAAACCCTAACCCTAATTCCCTTTTTCTTTTTCTTTTTATTTTCTGATTTTTAAGTATAATTAACTGATTTAATTAATAGTAATTCAGGTATTTATATTTATGAAAATAATACCCCTAAGTAAAATTAAGGGTCTAATTACACTCCTAATAAAAATATTTGGCCCCAATTTTTATAATTTTTGGGTATTAATAATGAATTTTTAAATATCCAATAAATACAAAATAAATACTAAAAATTCCCAAAAATTGTGAAAAATACAAAAATACAAAGAAAAATGATATATGATAATTTCATAATCATATAAAAACAAAAATGTGATTTTTGTGGGGTTTTTGGTACCCGAAGGGGTCCGGAAAAGTCGTTTTTCGCGAAAAAGGTCAATTTGTAAAACGTCTAGGGGTTCAGAATAGCTATACGGTATAGGGCATTTTTGGCAAAATAGGACCAATGATTTTGTTTGAAATACGGGCTTTTAAAACATAGTTTTGAGCTGTACAGGTTTTGATATAATATATATATAACTGACGATAGAACGCTCAATAAATATCCAAAACACGTTTGGATCAAAACAACCAACACATAACACATAGCAGTTAGGGTTCAACGACTTAACACATTTAATCACATAATAATACACATAATTATTATTATTATAATATAATACAAGCGTAATTCCTCGGTCGTTACATTCTCTCCCCCTTAACAAGATTCTGTCCTCAGAATCTAATTATGCAAATAACTGAGGATACTTTTCTAGCATTTCACTTTCAAGCTCCCAGGTTGATTCTTCAACCACTGGGTTTCTCCATAAAACTCTCACTAATGACACAGACTTATTTCTTAATACCCTCTCTTGCCTATCTAGAATTCTTATTGGCTGTTCTACATATGACAAATCTGCCTGAAGCTCTACTGGTTCATACTCTATTACATGCCTTGTATCAGGATTATACCTCTTAAGCATAGATACATGAAATACGTTGTGAATGTGCTGCATATGGGGTGGTAGAGCTAACTCGTACGCAACCTTCCCAATTTTCTTCAAAATCTCAAATGGTCCAATGTATCGTGGCTTCAATTTCCCTTTATTGCCAAATCTGGTTAATCCTTTCCATGGCGATATTTTGAGCAATACGTGTTCTCCTTCCTGATAGTCCATATCCTTCCTGGCTTGGTTTGCATATCTGCTTTGTCTGTTTTGTGCTGCCTCGATTCGTTTTCGAATAAGATTAATCTTTTCTTTTGTCTGCTGAATTAATTCTGGACCCAAAATCTTGCGTTCTCCAACTTCATCCCAGTGCACGGGTGATCTGCATTTCCTCCCATATAATGCTTCATACGATGGCATTCCAATACTGGCGTGATAGCTATTATTATAAGAAAATTCCACTAGGGGTAAATGTTCATCCCAACTGCCTTCAAAATCGATCGCACAAACTCGTAGCATGTCTTCAATCGTTTGAATTGTCCTTTCACTTTGGCCGTCAGTTTGCGGATGATAAGCTGTACTCATATTCAACTTCGTTCCTAGACATTCTTGGAATTGTCTCCAAAATCTTGAATTGAAACGAGGATCTCGATCCGATACAATTGATACTGGTACTCCATGACGCATCACAATTTCTTTGAGATATATGTGCACTAATTTGTCGAGCGAAAATCTTTCATTAATTGGTAGAAAATGTGCTGACTTCGTAAGTCTGTCAATGATTACCCATATCGCATCATGATTTGCCCTAGTCCTCGGTAGTCCTACCACAAAATCCATCGCTAGATGTTCCCATTTCCATTCTGGAATGTCTAATGGTTGCAATAACCCACTCGGACGTTGGTGTTCTGCTTTAACTCGCTGGCATGTGTAGCATTTACTCACCCATTCTGCTATCTCCTTCTTCATATTCGGCCACCAAAAGTTTTTCTTCAAATCGTGATACATTTTCGTGCTTCCTGGATGAATGGAATACTTCGAATTGTGCGCATCTCGCATAACTTCTTCTTTTAATTCTGCCACGTTAGGGATCCAGATTCTTGACGCAAAACGTAAAATTCCTTCATTATCTTTCTGAGTTGTAATCTCTTCTCCTGTTAAGTTGTCGTCTTGACTCATCACTTCTTCTTGACAACGGCGAATCTTTTCCAGCAATTCTGGTTGAAAAGTCATAGCGTAGATAGTTTCTACAGATTCATTAGGAGTACGAATTTCGATTTCCAATTTGTCGAATTCCCTGGCCAATTCTTCGCATGAAGTCAACCGATTCAATCTTTCTTTTCTGCTTAGCGCATCTGCTACAACATTTGCTTTTCCTGGATGATAACTGATTGTAACATCGTAATCTTTAATCAATTCCAGCCATCGACGTTGTCGCATGTTTAGTTCCTTTTGCGTGAAGATATACTTAAGACTTTTATGATCCGTGTAGATTTCACATTTTTCACCGTACAGATAATGTCTCCAAAGCTTCAATGCAAAAACAATTGCTGCTAATTCGAGATCATGCGTAGGATATTTCTGTTCATGAGGTTTAAGTTGTCTCGACGCATATGCAATGACGTTACCATGTTGCATTAACACACATCCTAAACCACGATATGAAGCGTCACTGTAGATAACAAAATTTCCTTGCTCGTCTGGCAATACTAACACTGGTGCCGTCACCAACCGATTCTTCAACTCTTGAAAACTTTCTTCACACTTACTATTCCATTCGAACTTTTCACTTTGTCGAGTTAACTTGGTCAGCGGTGTAGCTATCTTCGCAAAATCTTTGACAAATCTTCGATAATATCCTGCCAAACCTAAGAAACTTCGAACCTCTGTCGGCGTCTTTGGTCTTCCCAATTCAACACAGCTTCAATCTTTGCTGGATCAACTTGAATGCCTTCTCTGCTGATGATGTGCCCTAAAAACTGCACTTCTTTCAACCAAAATTCGCATTTGGAAAATTTTGCATAAAGCTGCTCCTTCCGTAATATTTCCAATGTCGTTCTTAATTGCGCTGCATGCTCTTCTTCCGTCTTTGAATAGATCAAAATGTCATCAATAAATATAATGATAAACTTATCCAAATACTTCTTGAATATTCGATTCATCAAATCCATAAACGCTGCAGGTGTATTCGTCAATCCAAAAGCCATCACAAGAAATTCATAGTGTCCGTACCTTGTTCTAAACGCTGTCTTTGGAATATCTTCGGCCTTGATCTTTAACTGATGATAGCCTGATCGTAAGTCGATTTTCGAAAACCATGCTGCTCCTTTTAGTTGATCAAATAAATCATCAATGCGAGGTAAAGGATATTTATTCTTGATAGTTAACTTGTTCAGCTCACGATAATCGATACACAGTCGCATACTACCATCCTTCTTTTTCACGAACAATACTGGCGCACCCCATGGGGATACACTTGGCCTTATAATTCCTTTGTCAAGAAGTTCTTGCAACTGCTTTGCTAATTCCCTCATTTCAACAGGTGCCATTCGATATGGAGCTTTCGAAATTGGTTCAGTCCCTGGCGTCAAGTCAATAGTGAATTCGATTTCTCGATCTGGTGGAAGTCCTGGTAATTCGTCCGGAAAAACATCAAGAAATTCACAAACTACAGGAATATCTTCAATCTTCAAATCTCCCTTATCAACATCCCGTACATAGGCTAAATAAGCTTGACATCCTTGACGTAGCAATCTCCTCGTCTGCATTATTGATAGGAATTTCTGCTTTTGCTTCTCACCTTTAAATATTACCGTTTCATTTTCTTCAGTTTGTAATTTCACTCTCTTATTTGCACAGTCAATTTGAGCATTATTACTAGACAGCCAATCCATTCCTAAAATAATATCAAACTCCCCTAACCTAAAAGGTATCAAATCAACTGAAAAATGACATCTTCCCTATCTCAATATCACAGCTCGGACATACTCGATCTACTGCAACCTGATCATTATTCGCTAATTTTATAACTAACACTTCATCCAACCACTGAATCTCACAATCTATCTTAGAGATAAAGGCTTCAGAAATAAAAGATCTAGTAGCTCCTGAATCAATCAATACTAAAGCATTTACGGAATTTACAGGGAAGTGTACCTGCAACCACATTCAGACTCTGTACCGCTTCTTTCATTGACATGTTGAAAGTCCTTGCTCTGGGCTGATTTTGCTGTGGTAGTGGAGGTGGAGGTAATGCTAAAATTCTTGGAATACTGGCAGCCATTGCAATTCCTCTGCAGTCTTTGGCGATATGTCCTTTTCTCCCACATTGGAAACAAGTAACTTCTGCTTTTCCCATTGGACATTCTCCAGAATAGTGTCCCCTTTGCTTGCACTTGAAACACGTAACATTTAGCTTGTTGCAAACTCTTGTATGCTTTCTACCACACGTTCTGCAATCAGGTATAGGCAGGTCGAATAAGCCTTTGCTGAGTTGGGGCAGGTAGTCGATTACCCATCCTCTGGTTGTTGCTCTGCTTTAAATTTACTTTTCCCCGAGCTTGAAATCCCTGGCCTTTTGTTGAAACGATTCTGAAATTCCCTGGTCCTTTCTCTTTCTGAGCTGCTTCATTTTCTCCTTCAATAATCATAGCCTTCTGAACAACAGCCGTATAAGTTGTCAATTCAAACTACAGCTACCCTGCTACGAATCCATGGTTTCAGTCCTTGCTGAAATCTCTTGGCCCGCTTCTCGTCCGTATCCACCTGCTCTGGAACAAACCTTGCCAATTCAGTAAACTTAGTCTCATAATCCGCAACCGATAAGTTGTCTTGTTTCAGCTCCAGGAACTTGATCTCCATCTGGTTCTTCATAAAACGAGGAAAATATTTCTCCAAGAAAAGATCAGTGAATCTGTTCCAGGTCACCACACCTTCTTCCAAAGCTTTCTTCGATTCCCACCAGTAATTAGGCTTCACCTTTTAGAAAATAGCTAGCGAAATCTGTCTTCTGCTCTTCCTCAACCTTTACCAATGAAAAAGCCTTTTCCATCTCTTTCAGCCAAGCTCTCGCTTTTCGTAGGATCTGTGGAACCCATAAATTCCGGTGGCTTCACCGACTGAAATTGCTTGAAAGTAGTCGTAGGTGCTGCTGGTGGTATTTGATGTCCTGGATGAGCGGCTTGCTGTAACATCTGTTGCTGGAACTGCTGTTGCTGCTGCTGCATTTGTTGTTGCATCATCAACATCTGCTGTTGCATGAGATTAAACATCTGATCCATCTGTTTATTATTGTTTTGGCCATCGGTGTTTCCATTCGATGAGTCGGGCTGCGCTTTTCTCTTAGGTGCCATTTTTATGATAAATAAATAATGGATCTTATTTAATAACAGTATATTAAACATATATTAAAACAGTCGATTCGAGAAAATAAAATAACTTATTAAATAACTGAATAGATAAAACAGTATGATATGTTTTAAATTTTTTTTTTTTTTTTTTTTTTTACAACATGATCGTGAATAAAACTACATTTGTAAATATGCAATGGTACTGAAATAAATGTAAATGCTTAAATGACTGGAAATAAAATAAAGAAAATGTGCAAAAGATTATCTCATATATATATATAGGTAGAACACCAGCTACAGGTGTCAGTGCTTGATACAAAACCCTATGATATAACAGTCGTACTGCTACTACTATCAAGTCAGAGTCAGTAGCTACACTCATACAAACTAGTCATACAATACTATGCTGCCTCTATCTACAAATATACATAATACAACACTCATCGATCTGCTGGTCTCAAAATCCTGGTGGTACGTGGCTCAACTCCTCCTGCACTGCCTCTAGCACTGCCTCGGTAAGTCCCAATGCTCTGCGATATGCTGTCTCCGCACTAAGATCCTGCTGTCTCAAATCAGTAAGCTGCTGCGAACTAACCCGGTGAATATGATGTAGTCTCTCTCTCAGTATATAATCCGGTCGTAATGCTCTGACAGGACCATCCGTCTGTGTCTCATACAATCCAAGGATCTCTCTACACTGGTTCTGCCATCTAATCCTCTCCTCCCTCTCTGCCTGAAAGCGCTGGTAAGTCACGGTATGATGCTCATGAAGATCAGTGCTGGAACCTCGAGAAGGTAATGGTCCATCCACCACGATCTCATCCATAAACTCTGGCTGAGGAAACTGATACACTCCTGGAACAGGTGCATAAATGGCTAATGGGGCAGGAAATAAGACAGGCTGCTCCATAGGCGCATACACGGGCGGCTCTGCCTCTGGCTCCATCGGTGGCATCTCTGGAACCTCAACTGGTGGCATAGGAATCTGAGGCTCTAAATCCTCCCACTGCGGAAGATCAACCATATCAGGAATATCAAACATCGGAAACTCTAATGGTGGAATATCTGGTATCTCTGGCTCAACGTATGGAAAATAATCTGCAAAACCTGGTACCTCCGGGGGAAGTGGTATCTCTGGTGCTGGCTCAGGTGGCAATGGAGGTAAGATCTGCTCTGACACTGGGGCTACTACCTGTGCATCCACTGGATCTGTCTCGGTCCTCTCCATAGACGATGATAAAGAAGCCATCTAATATACATGAAAATAATAACACAAAAACAATCAAATCACAATCCTATAACTCATAACTTCTAATCACATAGACAAACAATCCTAACACTCTCACTCTCATCCTATCTTATTTTCCTATCTTATCTTAACCCTAACATTCTTGTTTTCCAAGGTCAATCCTAAGCTCTGATGCCAACTATAACACCCTCCAAATCCGGGGTATAGATTTGGGGCATTATTAACAACAATTACCAACTATACCTGCACAAGCGGAATATTAATATAATAATTACCCCGAACTATCACTACTCAGGATCTTTTAAGGGTTGAGGTTGGAAACAAGAATCATGCACTACACTTTATTACAAACCCAACTAAATAAAACCTGTCTCAAGAACTCTCTTTATTACAAAACTTTATTCTATCTACAGTTTCACTACGCAATCTTTTATTCAAACTACACAAAACTTTTATTCAACCCAACATTACTACTTATCCTGCTACACCTGATCTGGCAATTCAAAGCTCTCTTCGGGAATAGGAAGGAACACTCTTGGTATAAGAGGGTCCCGCTGCTTGACTCGCTTCTTGACTATGCGGGTCCTGATGGGTTTCATTCTCTACCTTAACTGTAAAACAATAGGAGTGACAATAAAAGAAATGAGCCAAAATTGCTCAACAAGCCTGCAACAATATATATATATATATATTATAAAGAGAGAGAAATAAATGAACCAATAAGCTGCTGGTTTGAATAACCATCTGTATCTGTATATGATAATAATTTGCCAATGATGGCGAGTGCCAAATGAACAAGACTGGAAACAAGAACCAACATATGCACTATAATCTGCTGATCAGTCAGAATATAGTGCGGATCTATACCCAACTGCATAGACCCAACCAACATAAGGAGTACTCAGGCAACTATGGCCTATTAATTAATGGTCTGGGAAAAACCCAGCCTTTATAGTAACCATCCAGTCCAAGGCTGAGCATCCGGAACAATCGGTATGCTATTGATATATCCCAACACCAGGATATACCAGAATATATGTAACAAGGGTAAAGGAATTGAAATATGAACAGGGAATTCAATAAATTGGGTAAATCAAGAATTGAAATGAAACTGGAACAAGTAATAATAAATGGACAACAGTGTATATGAACAATGATTATCAAAGAGAATTGATATGGTAGAAAGGAAATATAAATCACTATTCTGAATTTAGAATAGGGGAAAAACTTGCCTTGCGCGTACTTAACCTGGTTTAACTTACTGCCTTCTGACCCTAGCTTGCTCTGCCTTGCTAACACTGAACAAATCATGGAAAGATAGGTGTTTAGATAATTTACTATATACGTGTATCTTGAATTGATATCACGCAACCTTATCAGTCTACCCATGCGTTTCTATCTGACTCGCATATATATATATATATATTTACACAACACATTTATGCACATAATCACATATAACACGTAACACATAAAGCACATAATTAATTTCTATATTTATAATTATTTTTAGAATCAATTCTGGGCTTATACCTGCATTACTAGTCGTATCTGATTTTATTATAATTTTTCGGGATTTATTCGGCTCAATTATATCCCTACTAGGACCTACGAACTATCAATTATCACCAAACCACTCTTTTTCAGAAGAAATTATAACTTACAACCATTTTTATTGGATTCGTCTCATTTTTCTGAGTCTAGGGGTCTTCGTTTCACTTAAATCGGACTAACGGTTGAATTGTTATGAATTAAATACGGATGATTTAATTTATTATTCATTATAAATAATTATTACAACCTTTTAAATCCTAAAATAATTTTTAAATAATTATTTAAGAAAAATCAAAGTCAAAAATAATTTTTTTATAATTTTTGGAGTTAAAATGAAGAAGTTACGGTTTATTGAAAATTATGTGATTAATTATCGAAATAATTAATCACCTTTTTAAATATTGAATAAATAAATAACTAATAAATAATTAATAATTGCTTATTGAATAATCTAAAATAATAAATCTCTAATTATCAGGATTAATCACAATTTATTATAATATTTATAACGTATCGATATTTATTCGATTAGATCGATTATTTACAAATAATCGATCGATTCTATTAACAGATACGCTATTTATCGAATATCTACTATGTGTTCGAATTATAATCTAACTCAACGATTAATTACTCGTATAAATACGAGCTACTCGCAATCCTCATATAATTATCGAACTTATTACATTATTACTGAAACTTATACGATTCGTTAATCCATTAATTATCGGTATTTAATTATACGATACAAATAATCACTACAATATTATTCGAATAACTATCGCTCGAATAATAATTCTCATTATCGAATCATTACTCGTAATAATAACTAATTATCGAATTATTAATCATATTATTTAATTATTTTTAATCCTTATTTATTAATTAATTACCTAATTATTAATTAATTACCTAATTATTAATTAATTACCTAATTATTAATTAATTAGATAACTAATAAATAATTAGATAAATAATTAAATAATTAATTAAATAATTAAATTTGAATTTATAAATCAATAAAATAATTTAGAAATTAATAATACTATTTTTCAGAATATAAAACTAATTTTTAATTAATTATTAGAATTTTTAAAATGATTTTCTGATTTATAAAATATAAATTAAATAATAGAAAATCCAGAAACAAAAATCTGGAAATGGTTTCAGGGTTGAGGGGATCAAACCCGGGTCGAAACCGGGTTGCAACCGGGTCGTCCCCAACCCAAACGGGTCGGGAAGAACACCGGCCAAGAACCCAGAACCCGACGCCGGTGTTTGATTCCGGCGGCCTTGAATCGAACAAACGAACCATGAAGGGACCTCGTTTCCTTGCGTTTTCGACCAAGAACAACACCAAAGCAACGTACCGTCCTTCCTCCTTCTCCCTTCATCGTTCTACAGCCGGAAACACAAAGAAGACCGCCGCGGCGGCGGTTCTCCGGCGACGTCAAAGACAACACCAAATCGCATGAAACCTGTGCCGTTCGACTCCCTATCCGACGATCTAAACGTCTATACTAACAGAATCATCAAACAACTACTCAATCACAAAACCCGAATTCAAGAATAAACCCGAAAATAATAAAATTAAATTCAAGTAATCCAACAACAAAATCATGTACATAATCAGAAACTACGATTCTTGGGCTTCAATTTGATTACTTACACTTCGATTTCTGACACCGGAATCACGTTCAAAAGTCCGATTGATTCTGCTGCTGTTCTTCACAAAAACCCTAACCCTAATTCCCTTTTTCTTTTTCTTTTTATTTTCTGATTTTTAAGTATAATTAACTGATTTAATTAATAGTAATTAAGGTATTTATATTTATGAAAATAATACCCCTAAGTAAAATTAAGGGTCTAATTACACTCCTAATAAAAATATTTGGCCCCAATTTTTATAATTTTTGGGTATTAATAATGAATTTTTAAATATCCAATAAATACAAAATAAATACTAAAAATTCCCAAAAATTGTGAAAAATACAAAAATACAAAGAAAAATGATATATGATAATTTCATAATCATATAAAAATAAGAATGTGATTTTTGTGGGGTTTTTGGTACCCGAAGGGGTCCGGAAAAGTCGTTTTTCGCGAAAAAGGTCAATTTGTAAAACGTCTAGGGGTTCAGAATAGCGATACGGTATAGGGCATTTTTGGCAAAATAGGGCCAATGATTTTGTGTGAAATACGGGCTTTTAAAACATAGTTTTGAACTGTACAGGTTTTGATATAATATATATAACTGACGATAGAACGCTCAATAAATATCCAAAACACGTTTGGATCAAAACAACCAACACATAACACATAGCAGTTAAGGTTCAACGACTTAACACATTTAATCACATAATAATACTCATAATAATTATTATTATAATATAATACAAGCGTAATTCCTCGGTCGTTACACCACCTCTTGGTACTCCTTTCCTATAAGTCAATTTTGGGCCACATTTTGGTTCTAATCAATCATGTAAGTGACTTCTCACCATATTAGAGTCACTTTGCACCTTATAAGAGTTACTTGCGATCATATATTGGTACAATTAACATGTTAACATCATGTACATGCAATTAGAAATCCTTTTACCACCTCTCTTAGTGCCACATTCATGCAAGTCAATTTTGGTCCACATTTTGGTTCTAATTAACCATGTAAGTCACTTTTCACCATATTATTGTCATTTTGCACCCTATATGAGTCACTTTCCACAATCTATTAGTATAATTAACATGTTAACATCATATACAACCAATTTGACATCTTTTTACCACCTCTTAGTTCAATTTCATACAGGTAAATTTTGTTCCACATTTTGGTTCTAATCAACCATGTAAGTCATTTTTCACCATATTAGAGTCACTTTTCACCGTATAAGTCACTTTCCACCATATATACAACAATTAACATGTTAACATCATATACATCCAATTTGACATCCTTTTACCACCTATTAATGCTACTTTCATACAAGTTAATTTTGTTCCACATTTTGGCTCTAATCAACCATGTAAGTCACTTTTCAACATATTAGAGTCACTTTGCGTCCTATAAGAGTCACTTGCCACAATATATTGATACAATTAACATGTTAACATCATGTACATGCAATTAGACATCCTTTAACCACCTCTTGGTACTCCTTTCCTACAAGTTAATTTTGGGCCACATTTTGGTTCTAATCAATCATGTAAGTGACTTCTCACCATATTAGAGTCACTTTGCACCTTATAAGAGTCACTTGCCATCATATATTGGTACAATTAATATGTTAACATCACGTACATGCAATTAGAAATCCTTTTACCACCTCTTAGTGCCACATTCATGCAAGTCAATTTGGGTCCACATTTTGGTTCTAATTAACCATGTAAGTCACTTTTCACCATATTAGAGTCATTTTGCACCCTATATGAGTCACTTTCCACAATCTATTTGTATAATTAACATGTTAACATCATATACATCCAATTTGACATCCTTTTACCACCTCTTAGTTCCACTTTCATACATGTCAATTTTGGTCCACATTTTGGTTCTAATCAACCATGTAAGTCACTTTTCACCATATTAGAGTCACTTTGCACCCTATAAGAGTCACTTTCCACCATAAATACAACAATTAATATGTTAACATCATATACATCCAATTTGATATCCTTTTACCACCTATTAATGCCACTTTCATACAAGTTAATTTTGTTCCACATTTTGGCTCTAATCAACCATGTAAGTCATTTTTCACCATATTAGAGTCACTTTTCACCGTATAAGAGTCACTTTCACCATATATACAACAATTAACATGTTAACATCATATACATCCAATTTGACATCCTTTTACCACCTATTAATGCTACTTTCATACAAGTTAATTTTGTTCCACATTTTGGCTCTAACCAACCATGTAAGTCACTTTTCAACATATTAGAGTCACTTTGCGTCCTATAAGAGTCACTTGCCACAATATATTGATACAATTAACATGTTAACATCATGTACATGCAATTAGACATCCTTTAACCACCTCTTGGTACTCCTTTCCTACAAGTCAATTTTGGGCCACATTTTGGTTCTAATCAATCATGTAAGTGACTTCTCACCATATTAGAGTCACTTTGCACCTTATAAGAGTCACTTGCCATCATATATTGGTACAATTAACATGTTAACATCACGTACATGCAATTAGAAATCCTTTTACCACCTCTTAGTGCCACATTCATGCAAGTCAATTTTGGTCCACATTTTGGTTCTAATTAACCATGTAAGTCACTTTTCACCATATTAGAGTCATTTTGCACCCTATATGAGTCACTTTCCACAATCTATTTGTATAATTAACATGTTAACATCATATACATCCAATTTGACATCCTTTTACCACCTCTTAGTTCCACTTTCATACATGTCAATTTTGGTCCACATTTTGGTTCTAATCAACCATGTAAGTCACTTTTCACCATATTAGAGTCACTTTGCACCCTATAAGAGTCACTTTCCACCATAAATACAACAATTAATATGTTAACATCATATACATCCAATTTGATATCCTTTTACCACCTATTAATGTCACTTTCATACAAGTTAATTTTGTTCCACATTTTGGCTCTAATCAACCATGTAAGTCAATTTTCAACATATTAGAGTCACTTTGCGTCCTATAAGAGTCACTTGCCACAATATATTGATACAATTAACATGTTAACATCATGTACATGCAATTAGACATCCTTTAACCACCTCTTGGTACTCCTTTCCTACAAGTCAATTTTGGGCCACATTTTGGTTCTAATCAATCATGTAAGTGACTTCTCACCATATTAGAGTCTCTTTGCACCTTATAAGAGTCACTTGCCATCATATATTGGTACAATTAACATGTTAACATCATGTACATGCAATTAGAAATCCTTTTACCACCCTATTAATGCTACTTTCA
Source organism: Apium graveolens (assembly GCF_009905375.1). Lineage (NCBI taxonomy): Eukaryota > Viridiplantae > Streptophyta > Magnoliopsida > Apiales > Apiaceae > Apium > Apium graveolens. The sequence goes on from NC_133648.1 coordinate 118,636,781, forward strand.
TACAAGTTAATTTTGTTCCATATTTTGGCTCTAATCAAACCATGTAAGTCACTTTTCAACATATTAGAGTCACTTTGCCCCTATATGATTCACTTTCCACAATCTATTAGTATAATTAACATGTTAACATCATATACAACCAATTTGACATCTTTTTACCACCTCTTAGTTCAATTTCATACAGGTAAATTTTGGTCCACATTTTGGTTCTAATCAACCATGTAAGTCATTTTTTACCATATTAGAGTCACTTTTCACCCTATAAGAGTCACTTTCCACCATATATACAACAATTAACATGTTACCATCGTATACATCCAATTTGACATCCTTTTACCACCTATTAATGCTACTTTCATACAAGTTAATTTTGTTCCACATTTTGGCTCTAATCAACCATGTAAGTCACTTTTCACCATATTAGAGTCACTTTTCACCCTATAAGAGTCACATTCCACCATATATACAACAATTAACATGTTAACATCGTATACATCCAATTTGACATCCTTTTACCACCTATTAATGCTACTTTCATACAAGTTAATTTTGTTCCACATTTTGGCTCTAATCAACCATGTAAGTCACTTTTCAACATATTAGAGTCACTTTGCGGCCTATAAGAGTCACTTGCCATAATATATTGATACAATTAACATGTTAACATCATGTACATGCAATTAGACATGCTTTAACCACCTCTTGGTACTCCTTTCCTACAAGTCAATTTTGGGCCACATTTTGGTTCTAATCAATCATGTAAGTGACTTCTCACCATATTAGAGTCACTTTGCACCTTATAAGAGTCACTTGCCATCATATATTGGTACAATTAACATGTTAACATCATGTACATGCAATTAGAAATCCTTTTACCACCCTATTATGCTACTTTCATGCAAGTTAATTTTGTTCCACATTTTGGCTCTAATCAACCATGTAAGTCACTTTTCAACATATTAGAGTCACTTTGCACCCTATATGATTCACTTTCCACAATCTATTAGTATAATTAACATGTTAACATCATATACAACCAATTTGACATCTTTTTACCACCTCTTAGTTCAATTTCATACAGGTAAATTTTGGTCCACATTTTGGTTCTAATCAACCATGTAAGTCATTTTTCACCATATTAGAGTCACTTTTTCACCCTATAAGAGTCACTTTCCACCATATATACAACAATTAACATGTTAACATCGTATACATCCAATTTGACATCCTTTTACCACCTATTAATGCTACTTTCATACAAGTTAATTTTGTTCACATTTTGGCTCTAATCAACCATGTAAGTCACTTTTCAACATATTAGAGTCACTTTGCGTCCTATAAGAGTCACTTGCCACAATATATTGATACAATTAACATGTTAACATCATGTACATGCAATTAGACATCCTTTAACCACCTCTTGGTACTCCTTTCCTACAAGTCAATTTTGGGCCACATTTTGGTTCTAATCAATCATGTAAGTGACTTCTCACCATATTAGAGTCACTTTGCACCTTATAAGAGTCACTTGCCATCATATATTGGTACAATTAACATGTTAACATCATGTACATGCAATTAGAAATCCTTTTACCACCTCTTAGTGCCACATTCATGCAAGTCAATTTTGTTCAACATTTTGGTTCTAATTAACCATGTAAGTCACTTTTCACCATATTAGAGTCATTTGCACCCTATATGAGTCACTTTCCACAATCTATTGTATAATTAACATGTTAACATCATATACATCCAATTTGACATCCTTTTACCACCTCTTAGTTCCACTTTCATACATGTCAATTTTGGTCCACATTTTGGTTCTAATCAACCATGTAAGTCACTTTTCACCATATTAGAGTCACTTTGCACCCTATAAGAGTCACTTTTCACCATAAATACAACAATTAACATGTTAACATCATATACATCCAATTTGATATCCTTTTACCACGTATTAATGCCACTTTCATACAAGGTAATTTTGTTCCACATTTTGGCTCTAATCAACCATGTAATTCACTTTTCACCATATTAGAGTCACTTTTCACCCTATAAGAGTCACGTTCCACCATATATACAACAATTAACATGTTAACATCATATACATCCAATTTGACATCCTTTTACCACCTATTAATGCTACTTTCATACAAGTTAATTTTGTTCCACATTTGGCTCTAATCAACCATATAAGTCACTTTTCAACATATTAGAGTCACTTTGCGTCCTATAAGAGTCACTTGCCACATATATTGATACAATTAACATGTTAACATCATGTACATGCAATTAGACATCCTTTAACCACCTCTTGGTACTCCCTTTCCTACAAGTCAATTTTGGGCACATTTGTTCTAATCAATCATGTAAGTGACTCTCACCATATTAGAGTCACTTTGCACCTTATAAGAGTCACTTGCCATCATATATTGGTACAATTAACATGTTAACATCATGTACATGCAATTAGAAATCCTTTTACCACCCTATTAATGCTACTTTCATACAAGTTAATTTTGTTCCACTTTTGGATCTAATCAACCATGTAAGTCATTTTCAACATATTAGAGTCACTTTGCACCCTATATGATTCACTTTCCACAATCTATTAGTATAATTAACATGTTAACATTATATACAACCAATTTGACATCTTTTTACACCTCTTAGTTCAATTTCATACAGGTAAATTTTGTTCCACATTTTGGTTCTAATCAACCATGTAAGTCATTTTTTCACCATATTAGTACACTTTTCACCCTATATACAACAATAACATGTTAA